>NC_136623.1:39404527-39755048 GCF_933228915.1 Telmatherina bonti
TCTCCTGTCTGCAGCAGATCCAGATGTTCTCCTGTCTGCAGCAGATCCAGATGTTCTCCTGTCTGCAGCAGATCCAGATGTTCTCCTGTCTGCAGCAGAACCAGATGTTCTCCTGTCTGCAGCAGATCCACATGTTCTCCTGTCTGCAGCAGAACCAGATGTTCTCCTGTCTGCAGCAGATCCAGATGTTCTCCTGTCTGCAGCAGATCCAGATGTTCTCCTGTCTGCAGCAGAACCAGATGTTCTCCTGTCTGCAGCAGATCCAGATGTTCTCCTGTCTGCAGCAGATCCAGATGTTCTCCTGTCTGCAGCAGAACCAGATGTTCTCCTGTCTGCAGCAGATCCACATGTTCTCCTGTCTGCAGCAGATCCAGATGTTCTCCTGTCTGCAGCAGAACCAGATGTTCTCCTGTCTGCAGCAGAACCAGATGTTCTCCTGTCTGCAGCAGATCCAGATGTTCTCCTGTCTGCAGCAGAACCAGATGTTCTCCTGTCTGCAGCAGATCCAGATGTTCTCCTGTCTGCAGCAGAACCAGATGTTCTCCTGTCTGCAGCAGATCCAGATGTTCTCCTGTCTGCAGCAGATCCAGATGTTCTCCTGTCTGCAGCAGATCCAGATGTTCTCCTGTCTGCAGCAGAACCAGATGTTCTCCTGTCTGCAGCAGATCCAGATGTTCTCCTGTCTGCAGCAGATCCAGATGTTCTCCTTTCTGCAGCAGATCCAGATGTTCTCCTGTCTGCAGCAGATCCAGATGTTCTCCTGTCTGCAGCAGATCCAGATGTTCTCCTGTCTGCAGCAGATCCAGATGTTCTCCTGTCTGCAGCAGATCCAGATGTTCTGTCTGCAGCAGAACCAGATGTTCTCCTGTCTGCAGCAGATCCAGATGTTCTGTCTGCAGCAGAACCAGATGTTCTCCTGTCTGCAGCAGATCCAGATGTTCTCCTGTCTGCAGCAGATCCAGATGTTCTCCTGTCTGCAGCAGATCCAGATGTTCTGTCTGCAGCAGAACCAGATGTTCTCCTGTCTGCAGCAGATCCAGATGTTCTCCTGTCTGCAGCAGATCCAGATGTTCTCCTGTCTGCAGCAGAACCAGATGTTCTCCTGTCTGCATCAGATCCAGATGTTCTCCTGTCTGCAGCAGATCCAGATGTTCTCCTGTCTGCAGCAGAACCAGATGTTCTCCTGTCTGCAGCAGATCCAGATGTTCTCCTGTCTGCAGCAGATCTAGATGTTCTCCTGTCTGCAGCAGATCCAGATGTTCTCCTGTCTGCAGCAGATCCAGATGTTCTCCTGTCTGCAGCAGATCCAGATGTTCTCCTGTCTGCAGCAGAACCAGATGTTCTCCTGTCTGCAGCAGATCCAGATGTTCTCCTGTCTGCAGCAGATCCAGATGTTCTCCTGTCTGCAGCAGATCCAGATGTTCTCCTGTCTGCAGCAGAACCAGATGTTCTCCTGTCTGAAGCAGAACCAGATGTTCTCCTGTCTGCAGCAGATCCAGATGTTCTCCTGTCTGCAGCAGATTCAGATGTTCTCCTGTCTGCAGCTGAACCAGATGTTCTCCTGTCTGCAGTAGATCCAGATGTTCTCCTGTCTGCAGCAGATCCAGATGTTCTCCTGTCTGCAGCTGAACCAGATGTTCTCCTGTCTGCAGCAGATCCAGATGTTCTCCTGTCTGCAGCAGATCCAGATGTTCTCCTGTCTGCAGCAGATCCAGATGTTCTCCTGTCTGCAGCAGAACCAGATGTTCTCCTGTCTGCAGCAGAACCAGATGTTCTCCTGTCTGCAGCAGAACCAGATGTTCTCCTGTCTGCAGCAGATCCAGATGTTCTGTCTGCAGCAGAACCAGATGTTCTCCTGTCTGCAGCAGAACCAGATGTTCTCCTGTCTGCAGCAGAACCAGATGTTCTCCTGTCTGCAGCAGATCCAGATGTTCTGTCTGCAGCAGAACCAGATGTTCTCCTGTCTGCAGCAGATCCAGATGTTCTCCTGTCTGCAGCAGATCCAGATGTTCTCCTGTCTGCAGCAGATCCAGATGTTCTGTCTGCAGCAGAACCAGATGTTCTCCTGTCTGCAGCAGATCCAGATGTTCTCCTGTCTGCAGCAGATCCAGATGTTCTCCTGTCTGCAGCAGATCCAGATGTTCTGTCTGCAGCAGAACCAGATGTTCTCCTGTCTGCAGCAGATCCAGATGTTCTCCTGTCTGCAGCAGATCCAGATGTTCTCCTGTCTGCAGCAGAACCAGATGTTCTCCTGTCTGCATCAGATCCAGATGTTCTCCTGTCTGCAGCAGATCCAGATGTTCTCCTGTCTGCAGCAGAACCAGATGTTCTCCTGTCTGCAGCAGATCCAGATGTTCTCCTGTCTGCAGCAGATCTAGATGTTCTCCTGTCTGCAGCAGATCCAGATGTTCTCCTGTCTGCAGCAGATCCAGATGTTCTCCTGTCTGCAGCAGATCCAGATGTTCTCCTGTCTGCAGCAGATCCAGATGTTCTCCTGTCTGCAGCAGAACCAGATGTTCTCCTGTCTGCAGCAGATCCAGATGTTCTCCTGTCTGCAGCAGATCCAGATGTTCTCCTGTCTGCAGCAGATCCAGATGTTCTCCTGTCTGCAGCAGAACCAGATGTTCTCCTGTCTGAAGCAGAACCAGATGTTCTCCTGTCTGCAGCAGATCCAGATGTTCTCCTGTCTGCAGCAGATTCAGATGTTCTCCTGTCTGCAGCTGAACCAGATGTTCTCCTGTCTGCAGCAGAACCAGATGTTCTCCTGTCTGCAGCAGATCCAGATGTTCTCCTGTCTGCAGCAGAACCAGATGTTCTCCTGTCTGCAGCAGATCCACATGTTCTCCTGTCTGCAGCAGATTCAGATGTTCTCCTGTCTGAAGCAGAACCAGATGTTCTCCTGTCTGCAGCAGATCCACATGTTCTCCTGTCTGCAGCAGATCCAGATGTTCTCCTGTCTGAAGCAGAACCAGATGTTCTCCTGTCTGCAGCAGATCCAGATGTTCTCCTGTCTGCAGCAGATTCAGATGTTCTCCTGTCTGCAGCTGAACCAGATGTTCTCCTGTCTGCAGCAGAACCAGATGTTCTCCTGTCTGCAGCAGATCCAGATGTTCTCCTGTCTGCAGCAGATCCAGATGTTCTCCTGTCTGCAGCAGAACCAGATGTTCTCCTGTCTGCAGCAGATCCAGATGTTCTCCTGTCTGCAGCAGATCCAGATATTCTCCTGTCTGCAGCAGATCCAGATGTTCTCCTGTCTGCAGCAGATCCAGATGTTCTCCTGTCTGCAGCAGAACCAGATGTTCTCCTGTCTGCAGCAGATCCAGATGTTCTCCTGTCTGCAGCAGAACCAGATGTTCTCCTGTCTGCAGCAGAACCAGATGTTCTGTCTGCAGCAGATCCAGATGTTCTCCTGTCTGCAGCAGATCCAGATGTTCTCCTGTCTGCAGCAGATCCAGATGTTCTCCTGTCTGCAGCAGAACCAGATGTTCTCCTGTCTGCAGCAGAACCAGATGTTCTCCTGTCTGCAGCAGATCCAGATGTTCTCCTGTCTGCAGCAGATCCAGATGTTCTCCTGTCTGCAGCAGAACCAGATGTTCTCCTGTCTGCAGCAGATCCAGATGTTCTCCTGTCTGCAGCAGAACCAGATGTTCTCCTGTCTGCAGCAGAACCAGATGTTCTCCTGTCTGCAGCAGAACCAGATGTTCTCCTGTCTGCAGCAGATCCAGATGTTCTGTCTGCAGCAGAACCAGATGTTCTCCTGTCTGCAGCAGATCCAGATGTTCTCCTGTCTGCAGCAGATCCAGATGTTCTCCTGTCTGCAGCAGATCCAGATGTTCTGTCTGCAGCAGAACCAGATGTTCTCCTGTCTGCAGCAGATCCAGATGTTCTCCTGTCTGCAGCAGATCCAGATGTTCTCCTGTCTGCAGCAGAACCAGATGTTCTCCTGTCTGCAGCAGATCCAGATGTTCTCCTGTCTGCAGCAGATCCAGATGTTCTCCTGTCTGCAGCAGAACCAGATGTTCTCCTGTCTGCAGCAGATCCAGATGTTCTCCTGTCTGCAGCAGATCCAGATGTTCTCCTGTCTGCAGCAGAACCAGATGTTCTCCTGTCTGCAGCAGATCCAGATGTTCTCCTGTCTGCAGCAGAACCAGATGTTCTCCTGTCTGCAGCAGATCCAGATGTTCTCCTGTCTGCAGCAGATCCAGATGTTCTCCTGTCTGCAGCAGAACCAGATGTTCTGTCTGCAGCAGATCCAGATGTTCTCCTGTCTGCAGCAGATCCAGATGTTCTCCTGTCTGCAGCAGATCCAGATGTTCTCCTGTCTGCAGCAGATCCAGATGTTCTCCTGTCTGCAGCAGAACCAGATGTTCTCCTGTCTGCAGCAGAACCAGATGTTCTCCTGTCTGCAGCAGAACCAGATGTTCTCCTGTCTGCAGCAGATCCAGATGTTCTCCTGTCTCCTCACATCCAGCTCATGCTGGCCTGTTGCCTCCAACCGCTGTCTTCACTCACCTGGAAACATGTCCATTTGCCAGTCTGGCTTCCTCCAGTTGTGAGACTCCTCTCTGTGGAACCAGAACCAGATCCCAGTCTGGCTTCAGGAACCAGAATCAGAGACTTAAAGGAACTGATCCAGAAGTTCTGGCTCTGTTCTGGATCCTTGAGCAGGTTTTCCTGAGCACAGTGCTGTACAAATTGCTGCACATGATGAAGGATTCTTTGCATCATCAGTGCTTCCCAACCTGTGGTCCGAAACCAAACTAAGGGTCCCCAAAGAGCACATGCGGTCCCCGAGACGTTGACCAATCAGAACCACTTAGTATGTCCCCTGTGGTCCTTATCGGACCCGGTTTCATAATCCTGGTCCAAGATCCGACTATCAATTAAATATCAGATATTTATCCATACATACATACTGTGACACTACGGTGTCCCTCTAGGGACAAATAAAGTATTTTCATCCAATTTGCATTTCAACATTTTAGTGTGTTTTCTAATGAACAGTTCAGAACAGAAAAATTCATCTATCATTAAAAACTGTTTCTACCGGTCTCTACTCACTAAAACTGTTGTTTTTATCCGGTCAAAATGAAGCGTTTTATCTCCTCACATGTAAGCTGCTGCCACATTTTCTGCTACGGTGTCTCTGAAAGGACAAACAAGCTGCTGTTGCTGCTTTGCCTGGTAGGAGCTCGAACGCAGTTTTGGATTAGTTATGCCTTAAAGCACCATAGAAGAAGACAGCACATATGTAGATACCTGTAAAGCGGGGATGTCCCGGTGTCGCGCAGGATTTTGTTGTCTTCCTGCACCAACAAACCTGAAATCTCAAATCAAATGAATCCAACAGCTTCTTGTCAAGCTATTAATTACTTTCAGTCAGGTGTGTTGGAGCATGGAGACAACAAACACCTGGAGTCTGACACCTGTGGGGGGAAAACATCTTTATGTTTGGGAGAAGTTTGGCCGTTGATGCCCACTGTACACTCACAACATGCTCTACACGGCTTTACCTCCGGATGTCTGTAACTCTGCACACTGGACCTTTAAGGACAACATCGTCCGAGATGCTTCCAGGTCAACGCTGCACTTTCAACAGTTTTAGCATTTTTTCTGATTAACCCTTAAACCTCCGTCAGAAGTCTGCTCTACCATCAGGTAGGCGGAGTGTGATGGACATGTGACCCTCCACATGGTCTACGGAGGTTTTCCAGTGTTTCCTGCAGGTTTACAATCCAGACATGTAGTGTTTATTCAGACTGGATGGTAAATGATCCATGATAACACCATTATTTATCAGAGAACGATGCAGATTAGAAAAGGCTTGTTTACTGCTGATTTGTGTTATTTCTACAAAGTTCTGTTAGTAATGAATCCTGTTCTCTTCTTCTGGTTGCTCTTTATGCTG
The DNA here is from genome assembly GCF_933228915.1 of Telmatherina bonti. Taxonomy (NCBI): domain Eukaryota; kingdom Metazoa; phylum Chordata; class Actinopteri; order Atheriniformes; family Telmatherinidae; genus Telmatherina; species Telmatherina bonti. The sequence goes on from NC_136623.1 coordinate 39,410,436, forward strand.
CTGTATGTATTGATACACTCATTTCACATCATTTGTGTGTAAAAGTTTAACAAAGACCTTGTATTTGATTGATATATTCTATGTAATTGATCCCAGATGAACTTTTCAGGTTTATGTGCGTACAGAGAGGTGTTTTGTTTGGGTAGTTTAGGTATTTCAGTGTGTTCAGAGGAGTCTGGAAATAGCACAGAGGCCATGACTTGCGCCCCGGTGGAGTTGAAAGGTATGTGCTAATCCATCTGACCTTCACAAGGCAGCAGAAGGGCAGAAACAGAGTCATTGAAGGCGTCAGGGTGCCAAACTGATCTGGCAGCAGTTCAGAGAAACTCGCTCTCTGCTGCAGACCAGGTCAGCGGAAACCAGCTCAGCCCACCCAAGGTCACGGCTTCTGGGCCAGAAACATCTCCAGAGTTTTCTTCTGCTACCTAACCCTCACTCACCCCATCCGCTGGTCTTTACATGAAATACACAGTTCAGGAATGTTCAGAGAAACCAGAACCAGAATAAGATAACCACCCGCTGTTTTTTCATTCCAGCTCACAACGGATGTAAAACCAGATCCAGCTCCATTTTTATTAATGTAGGAAAAGTCACGTGATCATCAGTTAAATCAGTTTCCAGGTATTCAAGGATCTATCTCCAGGTTGTCCAGAACTATCTAGGTCTGAACTCTTGGGATGGAAACTGGACCCTGATTATCTTAGAAGTCTCATATGTCTGTGATCCTTAACCAGCGATCCTTTCAGGATCCTTTCATTGTTAGCTATGTTAGCAGGGTTAGCAGGGTAATCAGGGTTAGCAGTGTTAACAGGGTTCGCTGTGTCAGCGAGGTTAGCTGTGTTCGCAGGGTTAGCAGCATACGCAGTTTTAATAGTGCTAGGATGGTTAGCAGAGTTAGCATTATTAGCTATGTTAGCAGCGTAAGCAGGGTAAACAGTGTTAGCTGTGTTAGCAGGGTGATCAAGGTTAGTGTTTGCTGTGTTAGCTAGGTTAGCAGGGTAAGTAGTGTTAACTAGGTTAGCTGTGTTAGCATGGTTAGTTGTGCTAGCAGAGTTAGCATTGTTAGCTATGTTAGCAGCGGAAGTAGGGTAAACAGTGTTAGCAGTGTTAGCTGTGTTAGCAGGGTGATCAGGGTTAGTGTTAGCTGTGTTAGCACTGTTAGCAGGGTAATCAGGGTTAGCAGTGTTAGCAGTATTTGCTGTGTTAGCTAGGTTAGCAGGGTAAGCAGTGTTAACTAGGTTAGCTGTGTTAGCATCATTAGTTATGCTAGCAGAGTTAGCATTATTAGCTGTGTTAGCAGCGTAAGTAGGGTAAACAGTGTTAGCAGTGTTAGCTGTGTTAGCAGGGTGATCAGGGTTAGTGTTAGCTGTGTTAGCAGTGTTAGCTAACAGTATCCATCACTCAGCCTTTATCTCAGTGAATTCCAGCAGCCGTATGATTGTTTGATACGAAGGTTGTGTGTGTTTGGGGGGTGTAAATGTATGTTGTGTGTGTGTGTGTGTGAGTGAATGTGAGCTTATTCAACACCTCATCAGACAAACAGAAGTCACATGAATGAAGTCAGCGACAGAAGAGATAAAACAAGCCACTCACTCTCATGGTCATACTCTTGATCTGGTTCTAACATCTGGTATTGAGACTAATGAGCTCAAAGTTTTTCCTCAAAACCCTGTCTTGTCTGATCACTTCTTATTGATCTTTGAATTCACTTAATTTGATTACTCACTGACCAAAAATAAATTCTACTATAGTAGATGTTTATCGGACAATATAATTACAAAATTTAAACAATCAATTGAATCAATTTTTTCCCCTCTACCATGTGTTAGCATGACTGAGAGTCCCCCTTTAAGCCTTACTCCTGCTCAGATTGATCAACATGCTGATACTATAACAGCTTCAATGCGTACAACCTTGGATAATGTTGCTCCCCTAAAGAAGAAGAAATTAGGTAAGATTACGAAGGCTCCCTGGTTTAATTCCCAGCTTCGAGCTCTAAAACAGGCGTCAAGGCGTTTGGAAAACAGATGGCGTTCATCAGGACTAGAGGAGTCTCACTTAACCTGGAAAGAAAGTTTAATCGTATACAAAAAAGCCTTACGTACGGCAAGAACAGCTTATTATTCATCATTGATAGAGGAAAACAAAAACAACCCTCGGTTTCTTTTCAGCACTGTAGCTAGGCTTACTAGGAGCCGGAGCGCTGTGGAGCCATGTATTCCTTTCTCACTTAGCTGTGATGATTTCATGTATTTTTTCAGGAATAAAATTGACACTATTAGAGATCAAATTCACAATATTCTTCCTTCTACCTATAATGTTGAGCCTGTTGTGGTCTCCGAAGCATCCTTAGAACCAGGATCTGACTTGTGTCTAAATAGTTTCTGTCCTGTCCAACCCTCTGAATTAACTAAAATAATAGCTTCATCTAAACCATCCACCTGTATCTTAGACCCTCTCCCAACGAGCCTCTTTAAGGACATTTTCCCTTTAATTGATACATCACTACTAAATCTTATCAATATGTCTTTAGTGACAGGATATGTACCACAATCATTTAAAACTGCTGTCATCAAGCCTTTACTTAAAAAGCAATCTCTGGATTCAGAGGTGATAGCAAATTATAGACCTATATCTGACCTCCCGTTTATGTCCAAAATTCTGGAGAAAATAGTTTTAGCTCAGCTACATGCCCACCTGAGCAGAAATAATTTATGCAAGGAGTTTCAGTCAGGATTTAGAGCTCATCATAGCACTGAGACAGCATTGGTGAAAGTTACTAATGACCTTCTTATGGCCTCAGACAAAGGACTTGTGTCCGTACTTATCTTGCTTGATCTTAGTGCTGCATTTGATACAGTCGATCATAACATTCTGTTACAAAGATTGGAATTACAGGTACAGCGTTAAGCTGGTTTAAATCATATTTATCTGATAGACTTCAGTTTGTTCATGTAAATGACAAGTCCTCCTCCCAAACTACAGTAAGTCATGGAGTTCCTCAAGGTTCTGTACTTGGACCAGTACTCTTCACGCTATATATGCTCCCTTTAGGCAAAATTATTAGACAGCATGGAATAAACTTTCATTGTTATGCAGATGATACTCAACTATACTGATCCTTTAAACCAGATGAAACAAATCAGCCCAATAGGCTACAAAATTGTCTCATAGACATAAAGACTTGGATGTCTAGAAATTTTCTCCTCTTAAACTCAGATAAGACTGAAGTAATTCTCTTTGGATCTGAAAAACTCAGAGCTAAATTTTCCAGTTTTGTAATGAACCTGGATGGCATTACTTTAGCTTCCAGTGCTACAGTGAGAAACCTTGGAGTAATATTTGACCCTGACCTGTCCTTTGGCCCACATATTAAGCAGGTTACTAAAACAGCCTTCTTTCATTTACGTAATATAGCCAAAATTAGGGACATTCTGTCTCAGAGTGATGCAGAAAAACTGGTTCACGCTTTTGTTACTTCGAGACTAGATTACTGTAACTCTCTATTACTGGGCTGTCCTAAATATGCCCTGAAAAGCCTTCAGCTGATCCAGAATTCTGCAGCCAGAGTCCTGACCAGAACCAGCAGGAGAGATCATATTTCTCCAGTTTTAGCCTCTCTTCATTGGCTGCCTGTTGAATCTAGAATAGAATTTAATATCCTTCTCCTTACATATAAAGCCCTCCACAACCAGGCACCACTTTATATCAAAGACCTCATAGTACACTGAGCCCCCCCCCCCCCCCCCCCCCCCCCCACAACAACAGTGTTGCATCATTAACATGTATGTCTCCTGTCTCAGCAGGTCTCCCTGGCCGGGAGTAGCAGTTCCTGTTGTCTGTTGTCTTTCTGTCCTCTTCCCCCCACACAGCAGAGGCAGATGGCTGCCTGTCCTGAGCCGGGTTCTGCCGGAGGTTTCCTTCCTGTTAAAAGGGAGTTTTTTCCTTCCCACTGTCGCCAGTGTGCTTGCTCAGGATGGGAGATTGAGTTGGACTCAACTCAATCTGTTGGTTTCCTTATATAGGCTGTTATGAATTGGCTTTCATGATGTTTTCCTCTCTGTCTGTAAAGCGTCTTGAGATGGCATTGCCGTGATTTGACGCTATATAAATAAAGTTGAATTGAATTGAACAAGTTCTTCTGCTTGTCTCCCGGAACCCTGCATGTACACAACCTCCATTTGAGAAGCAATGATTTAAAACTAGTCAGCAGATGGATGTCTGATGTCAGTCCCATGAAGTGCTAACCATTTCGAACTTTCTTATGTTGGATCAAATCTCATCTGGTCTGTAAAATTTCTTTAAAAAACCTGATGAGATTTTAAAGTTTAAACATCTCATTCTGATCTAAGCTGAACATGAAACAATCTTAAACCATGGGTAGGTAATGTTGTGGAGCTAACACCCTGTCTTGGCTCCTCCTTGTCTTGGCTCCGCCCCTGTCTTAGCCCCTCCCTCGGTCTTGGCTCCTCCTCCTCCCGTCTTGGCCCCTCCCACTGTATTGGCTCCTCCCCCTCTGGTTCTCCTCCTTGCGTGATCCGAGGCTTTTTTATTTGCAGCTTTTTCCACCAACGATTTTCTCTTTCTCGGCTGTTTAGCAGGAGGAGGCAAATAAACCGAGCTGGGTTGGGAAATCCTTCCTGCATTTTCTCAGCCATGTTTGCCTTCCGATTTTCTTCTTCACTACTTTGTATTTTCATCCTAACACGCTGTTTATATGCAGGGTGTGGCTATCAGGTATGTGCTGCTGGAGGGGGAGGAGGGGAGCCGGGAGAAGAAGCTACGAAATATAAGAAATGAACAACTCCATTTGGGTCGGAACGTTTGGATTGGTCAGAGTTTTTACAGATTTACAGTAAACTGAGGGGTCTAACTATATTTCTTATTGTTCATGATGACAGAATGTATAGACTACTATCAGGACGAGGAACCACTTCACCCAGAGGAACACGTCTCCCAGCAACATTACCTACTGGAGATTTAGGTAATCTAGTCCAGGATCAGGTGGGACCAGTCTAGAGTTTAGTCCGCATCTAGTCCAGGATTAGGCGGGACCAGTCTAGAGTTTAGTCCGCATCTAGTCCAGGATCAGGTGGGACCAGTCTAGAGTTTAGTCCACATCTAGTCCAGGATCAGGTGGGACCAGTCTAGAGTTTAGTCCACATCTAGTCCAGGATCAGGTGGGACCAGTCTAGAGCTTAGTCCACATCTAGTCCAGGATCAGGTGGGACCAGTCTGGAGTTTAGTCCACATCTAGTCCAGGATCAGGTGGGACCAGTCTAGAGTTTAGTCCACATCTAGTCCAGGATCAGGTGGGACCAGTCTAGAGTTTAGTCCACATCTAATCCAGGATCAGGTGGGACCAGTCTAGAGTTTAGTCCACACCTAGTCCAGGATCAGGTGGGACCAGTCTAGAGTTTAGTCCGCATCTAGTCCAGGATCAGGTGGGACCAGTCTAGAGTTTAGTCCGCATCTAGTCCAGGATCAGGTGGGACCAGTCTAGAGTTTAGTCCGCATCTAGTCCAGGATCAGGTGGGACCAGTCTAGAGTTTAGTCCACATCTAGTCCAGGATCAGGTGGGACCAGTCTAGAGTTTAGTCCGCATCTAGTCCAGGATCAGGTGGGACCAGTCTAGAGTTTAGTCCACATCTAGTCCAGGATCAGGTGGGACCAGTCTGGAGTTTAGTCCACATCTAGTCCAGGATCAGGTGGGACCAGTCTAGAGTTTAGTCCACATCTAATCCAGGATCAGGTGGGACCAGTCTAGAGTTTAGTCCACATCTAGTCCAGGATCAGGTGGGACCAGTCTAGAGTTTAGTCCACATCTAATCCAGGATCAGGTGGGACCAGTCTAGAGTTTAGTCCACATCTAGTCCAGGATCAGGTGGGACCAGTCTAGAGTTTAGTCCACATCTAGTCCAGGATCAGGTGGGACCAGTCTAGAGTTTAGTCCACATCTAGTCCAGGATCAGGTGGGACCAGTCTAGAGTTTAGTCCACATCTAGTCCAGGATCAGGTGGGACCAGTCTAGAGTTTAGTCCACATCTAATCCAGGATCAGGTGGGACCAGTCTAGAGTTTAGTCCGCATCTAGTCCAGGATCAGGTGGGACCAGTCTAGAGTTTAGTCCACATCTAGTCCAGGATCAGGTGGGACCAGTCTAGAGTTTAGTCCGCATCTAGTCCAGGATCAGGTGGGACCAGTCTAGAGTTTAGTCCACATCTAGTCCAGGATCAGGTGGGACCAGTCTAGAGTTTAGTCCGCATCTAGTCCAGGATCAGGTGGGACCAGTCTAGAGTTTAGTCCACATCTAGTCCAGGATCAGGTGGGACCAGTCTAGAGTTTAGTCCACATCTAATCCAGGATCAGGTGGGACCAGTCTAGAGTTTAGTCCGCATCTAGTCCAGGATCAGGTGGGACCAGTCTAGAGTTTAGTCCACATCTAGTCCAGGATCAGGTGGGACCAGTCTAGAGTTTAGTCCACATCTAGTCCAGGATCAGGTGGGAGCAGTCTAGAGTTTAGTCCACATCTAGTCCAGGATCAGGTGGGAGCAGTCTAGAGTTTAGTCCACATCTAGTCCAGGATCAGGTGGGACCAGTCTAGAGTTTAGTCCACATCTAATCCAGGATCAGGTGGGACCAGTCTAGAGTTTAGTCCGCATCTAGTCCAGGATCAGGTGGGACCAGTCTAGAGTTTAGTCCACATCTAGTCCAGGATCAGGTGGGACCAGTCTAGAGTTTAGTCCACATCTAGTCCAGGATCAGGTGGGACCAGTCTAGAGTTTAGTCCGCATCTAGTCCAGGATCAGGTGGGACCAGTCTAGAGTTTAGTCCGCATCTAGTCCAGGATCAGGTGGGACCAGTCTAGAGTTTAGTCCACATCTAGTCCAGGATCAGGTGGGACCAGTCTAGAGTTTAGTCCACATCTAGTCCAGGATCAGGTGGGACCAGTCTAGAGTTTAGTCCACATCTAGTCCAGGATCAGGTGGGACCAGTCTAGAGTTTAGTCCACATCTAGTCCAGGATCAGGTGGGACCAGTCTAGAGTTTAGTCCACATCTAATCCAGGATCAGGTGGGACCAGTCTAGAGTTTAGTCCACATCTAGTCCAGGATCAGGTGGGACCAGTCTGGAGTTTAGTCCACATCTAATCCAGGATCAGGTGGGACCAGTCTAGAGTTTAGTCCGCATCTAGTCCAGGATCAGGTGGGACCAGTCTAGAGTTTAGTCCACATCTAGTCCAGGATCAGGTGGGACCAGTCTAGAGTTTAGTCCACATCTAGTCCAGGATCAGGTGGGACCAGTCTAGAGTTTAGTCCACATCTAGTCCAGGATCAGGTGGGACCAGTCTAGAGTTTAGTCCACATCTAGTCCAGGATCAGGTGGGACCAGTCTAGAGTTTAGTCCACATCTAGTCCAGGATCAGGTGGGACCAGTCTAGAGTTTAGTCCGCATCTAGTCCAGGATCAGGTGGGACCAGTCTAGAGTTTAGTCCACATCTAATCCAGGATCAGGTGGGACCAGTCTAGAGTTTAGTCCGCATCTAGTCCAGGATCAGGTGGGACCAGTCTAGAGTTTAGTCCACATCTAGTCCAGGATCAGGTGGGACCAGTCTAGAGTTTAGTCCACATCTTGTCCAGGATCAGGTGGGACCAGTCTAGAGTTTAGTCCACATCTAGTCCAGGATCAGGTGGGACCAGTCTAGAGTTTAGTCCGCATCTAGTCCAGGATCAGGTGGGACCAGTCTAGAGTTTAGTCCACATCTAATCCAGGATCAGGTGGGACCAGTCTAGAGTTTAGTCCACATCTAGTCCAGGATCAGGTGGGACCAGTCTAGAGTTTAGTCCACATCTAGTCCAGGATCAGGGGGAACAAAATGCGTCCAGCAGAGACCTTCTTTAAGCAGAAACCGGCACCTTCGGGTGTCCTGCAGGTGTTAGATATTTCTTTGCTTCAACAGAAGTATTTAAAGTCTTTCATAGGAATCAGGCGCAGCAGGGAAACATCTAAAACCAGCAGGACCCTGGTCCTTCAGGACTGGAGAAGAGTATCCCTGGTCTAAAGGTAAATCTGGTCCCGTCTGCACTATGAAATAAAAAACTGTGAAACTCAGGACACCTTGTTGCTGTCAGGATGCTGTGAAGCACCGGTTCTGGTCCCAGCTCGGTTCTTCGTGTCCTCCTCAAACCGAAACCTGGGAGACGCAGCCTTGTTTACGCATCGCGGCTGTGAAATGCAGGATTATGCAAACCGGTGTTTACCTTGGATCCAGTCAGATGGCCTGTGAGAGCACCACAGCACGCAGCAGCAGGCGGCTGGGCTCTGTGAAGTGGGCAACGGCTGCGTGGAACAGCGAGCGGGACTGCCAGCGCCAGATAAAAGATGAATTATAGATATGCAGCCGCAGGGCTGAGAGCGGGGGCGGGGCTTGAATGGAGGCTCTCGGGTAATGACTCTCAGCGGTTGTGCTGAAGAGGTGAAAAGGTGGGCAAACGTGGGGAAAGCAGATAAATTACAGGATGTTACAAGAGAGAAATATGCAGACCACGGCTTGCTGATCATGCTGGGAACGAAAACCAGATTGCTAAGATGTGTCATGGACAAGTTTTTCCTCCAAAACAGGATCACAGTCTGCAGCTACGGAAGTTCAAACGCATCCCAGCAGCACAGAGAGCGATGGACATGTAATTCCTGCCCTGTTAGATGTGCTGGATCCCACCCGATGCTGCAGCTGAATGAGCGTAGATCCATGCACACCAGATATTCTTCCAGCCAGGTCTGGGTTGGGTTGGTTCGGTTTGAGTCCCAGCTGAGCGTCCAGGAGTCCAGAACTGATGGGAGACACAGCAACACCACAGACATCAGTCCCAGTCCTCGTCAACACTCCTTCGTCTTGGAGTGAAAAGATTTTAGCATCTTTGTGAGGAGTGCAGCTGCTGTTGCTTCTGCTGGCAGACCTGAGAGCTGAAACTGCTTCTGTCTTAGTCCAGCTTCCATTCTGTAAAAATCTTTTTTCGGCCAGTCCACTCTTCCATAAAGCAAGTTTTCATTTGTTTTTAATTATTTCAAAGAAAATTAGCGTTTAATCAGAGTTCTAAAGTCATTTTTCCACGTGGAACAGGCTGACTCTTCTCTATCCTGGATATCAGACCCTTTTCTGTGGAAACACAGATGAATTTGGATTCATTTTATGAAGCGGATGTGTGTGAATTTCAGATTATTTACGTTTATTTATTTATTTATTAATTTATTTATTTTGCCTTGTCCAGCACTGAAGCAGCAGAATGATGATTGTGATGCTGTTCTGCTGAAAACATTTAATTTGCCAAGAGGAGCATTATATATATAATATAATGCTCATCTTGATATTCTAGATTCTTATTTATTTCTATTACTTAATATTTTTATATTACAAAGTTTGTACTGCTGAACCAGAGATGATAGAAGAGGGACAGAAAGAAAACCGAAAAAGAAAAGAAAACACCTCATAGCGAGCGAGAGAAACATACATACACATATGCACACACACACTATGTATATATATCTATCTATCTATCTATCTATCTATCTATATATATATATATATATATATATATATATATATATATATATATATATATATATATATACACACATTCCTAGACCCACCCGCACCTCTACATCCCACCACACCCCTTCCACCAAGCACCAACCCCTGCCCCTAACCCTTCTTCACTCTACCTTCCCTAAAACACCCAACCAAAAACCCTCACCTCTCTCACCTCCTCTCTACCCCCATTTTAACCACTACCAGTCTACGGAACACTCCCACACACGTACCACCCCACCCCACCCAGCCACTCTATTCACATTTATTAAGTGAAAAATAAAACTAATAAAACTAATATAATAACTAAATGTAATGTGTTACCTTGCATCAAGCTAGCAAAATATTAAAGGAATCTGCAACATCACTCACAGCATCATCATCAAATCATGACAATTGATAGGCTGCCGTGATCATGTGACACAGATGCTGTATGTAATACTTTCATAGTCAGAAAGAAGTGATATGTTTTATACCAGGAGAGGGGTATGAAATGACTGAATTTAATATTTTGACTGTCTGATATCAATATATCAGTTTCAGGTTGTAAAAATGCTCATTTGTCGTCTTCACGTACTGGTGATAGTTTCCTGTTGGGGTTGTGTCTGAGCGATATCAATTTGTGAATGACTGATAACCGGCTTTTACTGATGAATGCCTGTCATGTCTTTGTCTCTGCAGTGCACGCTCCGCAGTGCACGTTCTGCAGTGCACGCCCCACAGTGCACGCTCCGCAGTGCACGTTCCGCAGTGCACGCTCCGTAGTGCACGTTCTGCAGTGCGCACCCCACAATGCACGCTCCGTAGTGCACGTTCTGCAGTGCGCACCCCACAATGCACGCTCCGTAGTGCACGTTCTGCAGTGCGCACCCCACAATGCACGCTCCGCAGTGCACGTTCCGCAGTGCACGCTCCGTAGTGCACGTTCTGCAGTGCGCACCCCACAGTGCACGCTCCGCAGTGCACGTTCTGCAGTGCACGCCCCACAGTGCACAGAGGAGATGGAGTGCTTGTCACTGGGAGATATTCCAGTGTATGAAAAAGCGGATCTCTTGCATGCAGGGCTCAGAAAGCCTTCTGCAGACGCCTTCCAGAGCTGCTGGTGTCTGCATGCGGCCGGCCAGGTGCTGCTTCAGTTCTCCTGAAGCAGCACCTGGCCGGTGCAGGCATTGGTGGTTTAGTGGCCTGCATGGCTGCTCGACCTGGGTTTCATTCCCGGCCAGTTTAGTGAGATTACCCTTAAGGCTGCCAGCAGAGTCTTTGCCTCAGTCTAGGGATCCTACAGTCAGGGTTGTCCACGCTGAAAACAGTGTTTGCTGTCAACATGGCGCTTAGCTCTTTGTCCTCACAGAGCTTGCTGCAGGTAGGAGCAGTGGGCTTTCTGTGTGGAGTTTGCATGTTTTCCCTGTGTCTGCATCTCCTGTCTCTTCCTTTTCAGATGAAATCTCACAGCACATTCACATTTTTACACTCGCATATGAATCTTGTTCAAACAAAAGCAATCGCTCCACCTCATTAAACTGCATTTTCTCCATCCCCATGTCTTCCCTCTCTGGTCTTCCCACTGGTGGATTGTGTTTCTCTCAGCTTGCCAGCTGACAGATAGGAGCCAAAGCCTCTCTCCACCTAGCCTTTTACCCCTCCCCTCCAGCTCTTTCCCCTCACTGGCTGTCTGTCTGTTATACCTTTGTGATGTTTGGCTCCTCAGCTCTATGAACCTAGATCGTCTCTCTGGGGTTCAGCTGTCTGCAGCTCCTCGTCTTCCCCTCTCAGAAAGCTGGAAGATCATTGGACAGCAAGCAGGGCTGGAAAGTCTAAGAGCCTGATTACTGAAATGGAGACTGAGGAGATGAAATTAATCACCTATTGGGATTGTTTGCTCTTTTATCACATGCTTTTGGCAAACTCATCAAAAGTTTGATTAAAGGAGGAGCTTGCTTTGACAACAAGTCTGGTGAACTCTTATGACAGATGATGATTTATGACTTCATGTTTCTCTGTTACATGCACATACAAAGCTGAGGTCTGGTGAGACACTCACGTGCATGGTAGGAAGCTGGATTTTATCATCATTGGCTTCTCAAAACAATAGAAGTGGGAGGAATTGTGATGGATATCAAACCTTTTAGGTCAGGGATCTTAATTCCTGGTCCTTAAGAGCCGGTGTCCCGCAGGTTTTCCAAGTGTCCCTGCTGGTACACACCTGGCTCTGACAAGCAGGTAAAAAGTGGCAGAAATAAGTGTGTAAACAGTGTGTGTGTGTTTCGGACATGAGAGAATGATGTGGTCACTGCTGATCTGTGTGTTATTTCTACAAACTTCTGATTGGCCTTGATGCTAATATATTTATTAACACTTTGGCATTACTGCAACTTTAGGTATCAATCTGATACCAAGTAAATCCAGGCCAAAACTTACTGATACGATTATGTCCCCAATATGATGTGATACAGATGCTGATACAATAACATTATGGTCATTGATAATTCTAATGACAACTGGCTGCATTATTTTTGTATATCAGCACATGTGGTTCGGTGAGTTAAATCTCTGTAATATCCCTCCGTTACAGTGGTCACCATAGCAACATGTTACTCAAATTATTCAGATCAGCTGCTTCTGACAGGTGAATGACAGAAACGCACTGAGCTTGACAACGGTTGTTTAGCATAAAAAGTACATCAAGGTCAACATGAAATAGTTCCCATACTTTAGTATATTTAGCAAGTTTTTTTTAAATTAAAACACATTTTTTTTAAACATTTACTGTGTGGGATCATGGTATAAGTGGATTAAATCACTCAGATCTGTGCATTAGATAATTATAATGCACTTTGCAGAGGAACCTTAAATTAGATGATCACATAATGAATATGATATGATACTCAGACTGATACTAATACGGATATGATATGAAACAATGCAATGGCGACACAACACTGTAGTGTTCTGAGCTAACTTAGCCCCAGAGGAGCATGTTGTAACAGGGCTGATTCCTCTGATTGTTGTTAAAGTTCTACTGTCATCCATTGTTAAGCTGATGTTAAGTTTTGTTTGTAGTTTTGGTTTAATGTTGCTCACACTGGTGTCAGAAGTGGGATGGTTCTGCTCAAGACCTCCAAACTCTAACTGAGGTTATGAAGAAAGCTTTGAAAGAAAATGGGTGGCGTGCAGACACTCTCACCTGGCCAATGGCATAAATGCACCATGGACTGGCGAATTTCAGCGTTGACCGGAACAGCAAAGGGTTCAACCAGTATGGACCGAGGACGTATGGCGGAAACATCGAGGGAGCCAACAGTTACAAGCTGATGTGGGCGGAGCTAACAGTCACCAGGAAGCTTTAAAGCTAGAGTATGTAAGATTTTCAATATTTTCAGAATAAATTAACTAAAAAAATAACTACAATCATAATTAGATAGGTTTTTAAACATGTAGGTTCCAGTCTGTCCATATTTGATGCGTTATGAAATTACAAGTTTAATTAATGACAAAGACCCTTCTTGAATGTTTTCTGACCAGTAAAAAAAAAAAAAAAGTACTTTTTTTCCACCAGTAGGGGGAGTATAAGTCCATTTATTGTTGAGCGGCTCTGAGCTACAGCTCACAAGCGATTCCTGCCCTCATTGGAGCTGGCAAGGAGGAGGAGTGAGTTTTGCTCATTACTGCCAACGTGTGGTCGTTTGTGGAGGTAGCAGTTTTGTGGTTTTGCTCACGACCTGGTGTTTGCCACCTGGTGGTGGAAAGAATCGCCTTGAAATCTTACATACTCTGCCTTTAGAGACTTAAACAAATCTACAAAATAATAAAATAACTCCATTACTTCTAAGATAAATCTTTAAGAGAAATAAAATCATCAGTGTAAATTAACTAAATGTTGTTTGGTTCTCATTCACACTACTTTCTACCTTCACAATCCTCTGCAGAAAAATATCATCTTATCAGGCTGATGCTGAAGGAGGCCGATACCATCCTTGGTATTGACATTACTATCATTATAATTGACATAACTGTCAGAGTTGGGGCTGCACAGTGGCATAGTGGTTAGCAAGAAGGTTGCTGGTTTGATCCTAGGCTTGAGGTGAGGCTCCAACGGGGGCTTGTGGTTCCTCCCACCGTCCAAAGACATGCATGTTAGGTTAACTGGTTACTCCAAATTGTCCACAGGAGTGAGTGTGAGCGTGAATTGTTGTTTGTCTCTTTGTGTTGGCCGTGCAATGGACTGGCAACCTGTCCAGGGTGCAAGCCCCCTCTCGCCTGAAGCTCCAGCTCCCCTGCGACCCTTGATCGGACCAAGCAGTTTGGAGAATGAATGAACTGTCAGAGTTGGAGAAATGTAGCTGTTTCTATTTTGAAAACATGGTGCAGTATGTCGTCTTCATCTGCCGTTTTGGGTTTTCTCAAAGCAGCACAGAAATGTGTGACAGAAAGTGCAGAAATGGAATGAAATGTGGTGGGCAGATGACGGCAGAGGACCTAAATCTGCCCAGAAATGAAAGGATGATGGGAGTGAGCCTGGAAACGGAAACGCTACACGGTGTTCCAGAGGTTTTATTCCAGAGGCACACATCTGGAACTGATCGTCTCCCTGCAGCTAGCTTAAGCCTCAGCAATAAAAACTGATGTCTGACTACAAACCAGCATCTCTTTAGCTGTGTAGATGTCGGGGAGCCGTCGCTAGCTTCTTACAGGTAGGAACCTGACAGACTGTGGTTTCATGCTGAGTCAAACTAACATGGAGTTTCTACTTTTTCTCTGATGAGACTGAAGCTCCTCGTTTAGCATGAACATGTGTGTTGTTTCATGTTTATTCTGTCTGGGCTGGAATATGTGAAACTAAGCTGGTCTCTGTTGTTTGCTGGATGTTTTGCAAACTGAAGGGAAGCAGAGTCATGTGTCTGCTGATTATATTAGAGGTCTTGTGGTCTGTGTTTGCAGGGTGGTCCGAGCTGCAGTGTCAGGAGCCCACAAAATACAGGATGAAAGGAAAAAAACATTGATTCATTCAACTCTGATGAGCTAATATCTTAAAGAAACAGCCCCTTGTCTCACTTTCAGCATGTCATATGTTTTATATTGTTGGCTGTGAATAAAATGCTGTGTTCTGTGTAACTGTGACTGGTAAATGATAAAACACCCATCTGTGTTGAATGTGAAGATAACTGATGTTCACGCTATAACAACCACACAGAAGAAGAAGCTGAAGGGTTGGAGCGGTGGTTCGCCATCCGCTTGCTGAGATGTGTCATCAGGAGTCTACCTGGCCGCCACAATCATCTGGTTTCATCGCATGTCTGAACAGGTCAGCTACCACTGGTTTTCCCTCTCATACAATTCCAAGTAAAAATCAAGCCAGTATCAGCGATATCAATCTGATACTGATAACTTCACGTTTTTAGAAAATTCCTTTCACAAAAAGAAATGGTTTACATTTTTATATGATGGTTTGTGTATCAAAGTGAATCTACCAGTAAAATATGTGACAAATGAATAAAAGCTAACATCCTGTGATGGTCGGGCGACCTGTCCAGTTGAACCCACTTCCCAATGATTGTTGAGGTAGACTCCAGCTTCCTGTCACCCTTCATTGGACTAAGCAGCTTGAGAAAAGAATAAATGAATGAATTTAGGCACCACTACAGTCACATCTGATCGTGTCTTTTTCCCTGTAAACACGTTTAATGCCTGAATACAAGGACATTAAATGATTGATAAATTAGTGAAGAAGTGTTCTCACAAATCCCAGCACCTTGTCCACCTTTCCCACCTTGTCCACTTTTCCAACCTTGTCCACCTTTCCCACCTTGTCCACCTTGTCCACCTTTCCAACCTTGTCCACCTTTCCCACCTTGTCCACCTTTCCCACCTTGTCCACCTTGTCCACCTTTCCCACCTTGTCCACCTTTCCCACCTTGTCCACCTTTCCCACCTTGTCCACCTTTCCAACCTTGTCCACCTTTCCCACCTTGTCCACCTTTCCAACCTTGTCCACCTTGTCCACCTTTCCCACCTTGTCCACCTTTCCCACCTTGTCCACCTTTCCAACCTTGTCCACCTTTCCCACCTTGTCCACCTTTCCAACCTTGTCCACCTTGTCCACCTTTCCCACCTTGTCCACCTTTCCCACCTTGTCCACCTTTCCAACCTTGTCCACCTTGTCCACCTTTCCCACCTTGTCCACATTTCCAACCTTATCCACCTTGTCCACCTTTCCCACCTTGTCCACCTTGTCCACCTTTCCCACCTTGTCCACCTTTCCAACCTTGTCCACCTTGTCCACCTTACCATCCACCTTGTCCACCTTTCCCACCTTGTCCATCTTGTCCACCTTTCCCACCTTGTCCATCTTGTCCACCTTTCCCACCTTGGCCATCTTGTCCACCTTGTCCACCTTTCCCACCTTTCCCACCTTGTCCATCTTGTCCACCTTGTCCACCTTGTCCACCTTTCCCACCTTTCCCACCTTGTCCACCTTTCCCACCTTGTCCACCTTGTCCACCTTTCCCACCTTGTCCATCTTGTCCACCTTTCCCACCTTGTCCACCTTGTCCACCTTTCCCACCTTGTCCACCTTGTCCACCTTTCCCACCTTGTCCACCTTTCCAACCTTGTCCACCTTTCCCACCTTGTCCACCTTTCCCACCTTGTCCACCTTTCCAACCGTGTCCATCTTGTCCACCTTTCCCACCTTGCCCACCTTGTCCACCTTTCCCACCTTGTCCACCTTACCATCCACCTTATCCACCTTACCATCCACCTTGTCCACCTTTCCCACCTTGTCCATCTTGTCCACCTTGTCCACCTTGCCCACCTTGTCCACCTTGTCCACCTTTCCAACCTTGTCCACCTTGTCCACCTTTCCCACCTTGTCCACCTTTCCAACCTTATCCACCTTGTCCACCTTTCCCACCTTGTCCACCTTGTCCACCTTTCCCACCTTGTCCACCTTGTCCATCTTGTCCACCTTTCCCACCTTGGCCATCTTGTCCACCTTTCCCACCTTGTCCACCTTGTCCACCTTTCCCACCTTGTCCATCTTGTCCACCTTTCCCACCTTGTCCACCTTGTCCACCTTTCCCACCTTGTCCACCTTGTCCACCTTTCCCACCTTTCCCACCTTGTCCACCTTTCCCACCTTGTCCACCTTTCCAACCTTGTCCACCTTGTCCACCTTTCCCACCTTGTCCATCTTGTCCACCTTTCCCACCTTGTCCACCTTGTCCACCTTTCCCACCTTGTCCACCTTTCCCACCTTGTCCACCTTGTCCACCTTTCCCACCTTGTCCACCTTTCCAACCTTGTCCACCTTGTCCACCTTTCCCACCTTGTCCACCTTGTCCACCTTTCCCACCTTGTCCACCTTGTCCACCTTTCCCACCTTGTCCACCTTTCCCACCTTGTCCATCTTGTCCACCTTTCCCACCTTGTCCACCTTTCCCACCTTGTCCATCTTGTCCACCTTTTGCACCTTGCCCACCTTGTCCACCTTGTCCACCTTTCCCACCTTGTCCACCTTACCATCCACCTTGTCCACCTTTCCCACCTTGTCCACCTTGTCCACCTTTCCCACCTTGTCCACCTTGTCCATCCTGTCCACCTTTCCCACCTTGCCCACCTTGTCCACCTTGTCCACCTTTCCCACCTTGTCCACCTTACCATCCACCTTGTCCACCTTGTCCACCTTTCCCACCTTTCCAACCTTGTCCACCTTGTCCACCTTTCCCACCTTGTCCACCTTTCCCACCTTGTCCACCGTTCCAACCTTGTCCACCTTTCCCACCTTGTCCACCTTTCCAACCTTGTCCACCTTTCCAACCTTGTCCACCTTTCCCACCTTGTCCACCTTTCCAACCATGTCCACCTTGTCCACCTTTCCCACCTTGTCCACCTTGTCCACCTTTCCCACCTTGTCCACCTTGTCCACCTTTCCCACCTTGTCCACCTTTCCAACCTTGTCCACCTTGTCCACCTTTCCCACCTTGTCCACCTTTCCCACCTTGTCCACCTTGTCCATCTTGTCCACCTTTCCCACCTTGGCCATCTTGTCCACCTTTCCCACCTTTCCCACCTTGTCCATCTTGTCCATCTTGTCCACCTTTCCCACCTTGTCCACCTTGTCCACCTTTCCCACCTTGTCCACCTTGTCCACCTTTCCCACCTTTCCCACCTTGTCCACCTTTCCCACCTTGTCCACCTTTCCCACCTTTCCCACCTTGTCCACCTTTCCCACCTTGTCCACCTTACCATCCACCTTGTCCACCTTTCCCACCTTGTCCATCTTGTCCACCTTTCCCACCTTGCCCACCTTGTCCACCTTGTCCACCTTGTCCACCTTTCCAACCTTGTCCACCTTGTCCACCTTGTCCACCTTTCCAACCTTATCCACCATGTCCACCTTTCCCACCTTGCCCACCTTGTCCACCTTTCCCACCTTGTCCACCTTATCCATCTTGTCAACCTTTCCCACCTTGGCCATCTTGTCCACCTTTCCCACCTTGTCCACCTTGTCCACCTTTCCCACCTTGTCCATCTTGTCCACCTTTCCCACCTTGTCCACCTTGTCCACCTTTCCCACCTTGTCCACCTTGTCCACCTTTCCCACCTTTCCCACCTTGTCCACCTTGTCCACCTTTCCCACCTTGTCCACCTTGTCCACCTTTCCCACCTTTCCAACCTTGTCCACCTTGTCCACCTTTCCCACCTTGTCCACCTTGTCCACCTTGTCCACCTTTCCCACCTTGTCCACCTTGTCCACCTTTCCCACCTTGTCCACCTTGTCCACCTTTCCCACCTTGTCCACCTTTCCCACCTTGTCCACCTTGTCCACCTTTCCCACCTTGTCCACCTTGTCCACCTTTCCCACCTTGTCCACCTTTCCCACCTTGTCCACCTTGTCCACCTTTCCCACCTTGTCCACCTTTCCAACCTTGTCCATCTTGTCTACCTTTCCCACCTTGTCCACCTTTCCCACCTTGTCCATCTTGTCCACCTTTCCCACCTTGCCCACCTTGTCCACCTTTCCCACCTTGTCCACCTTACCATCCACCTTGTCCACCTTTCCCACCCTGCCCACCTTGTCCACCTTGTCCACCTTTCCCACCTTGTCCACCTTCCCATCCACCTTGTCCACCTTGCCCACCTTGTCCACCTTGTCCACCTTACCAACCTTGTCCACCTTGTCCACCTTTCCCACCTTGTCCACCTTGTCCACCTTTCCCACCTGGTCCACCTTTCCAACCTTGTCCACCTTTCCCACCTTGTCCACCTTGTCCACCTTACCAACCTTGTCCACCTTGCCCAGCTTTCCCACCTTTCCCACCTTGACCACCTTTCCCACATTTCCCACCTTGTCCACCTTGTCCACCTTTCCCACCTTGTCCACCTTGTCCACCTTTCCCACCTTTCCAACCTTGTCCACCTTGTCCACCTTTCCCACCTTGTCCACCTTGTCCACCTTGTCCACCTTTCCCACCTTGTCCACCTTGTCCACCTTTCCCACCTTGTCCACCTTGTCCACCTTTCCCACCTTGTCCACCTTTCCAACCTTGTCCACCTTGTCCACCTTTCCCACCTTGTCCACCTTGTCCACCTTTCCCACCTTGTCCACCTTTCCCACCTTGTCCACCTTGTCCACCTTTCCCACCTTGTCCACCTTTCCAACCTTGTCCATCTTGTCTACCTTTCCCACCTTGTCCACCTTTCCCACCTTGTCCATCTTGTCCACCTTTCCCACCTTGCCCACCTTGTCCACCTTTCCCACCTTGTCCACCTTACCATCCACCTTGTCCACCTTTCCCACCTTGTCCATCTTGTCCACCTTTCCCACCTTGCCCACCTTGTCCACCTTGTCCACCTTTCCCACCTTGTCCACCTTACCATCCACCTTGTCCACCTTGCCCACCTTGTCCACCTTGTCCACCTTGTCCACCTTACCAACCTTGTCCACCTTGTCCACCTTTCCCACCTTGTCCACCTTGTCCACCTTTCCCACCTGGTCCACCTTTCCAACCTTGTCCACCTTTCCCACCTTGTCCACCTTGTCCACCTTACCAACCTTGTCCACCTTGCCCAGCTTTCCCACCTTTCCCACCTTGACCACCTTTCCCACATTTCCCACCTTGTCCACCTTTCCAACCTTGTCCACCTTACCAACCTTGTCCACCTTGTCCACCTTACCAACCTTCTCCACCTTGTCCACCTTTCCCACCTTTCCCACCATGTCCACCTTTCCCACATTTCCCACCTTGTCCACCTTTCCCACCTTTCCCACCTTGTCCACCTTTCCCACATTTCCCACCTTGTCCACCTTTCCCACATTTCCCACCTTGTCCACCTTTCCCACATTACCAACCATTTCCACCTTACCAACCTTGTCCACCTTTCCCACCATTCCCACCTTGCCCACCTTTCCCACCTTGTCCACCTTTCCAACCTTGTCCACCTTTCCCACCTTTCCCACCTTGACCACCTTTCCCACATTTCCCACCTTGTCCACCTTTCCCACCTTACCAACCTTGTCCACCTTGTCCACCTTACCAACCTTGTCCACCTTGTCCACCTTTCCCACCTTGTCCACCTTTCCAACCTTGTCCATCTTGTCCACCTTTCCCACCTTGTCCACCTTTCCCACCTTGTCCATCTTGTCCACCTTTCCCACCTTGCCCACCTTGTCCACCTTTCCCACCTTGTCCACCTTACCATTCACCTTGTCCACCTTTCCCACCTTGTCCATCTTGTCCACCTTTCCCACCTTGCCCACCTTGTCCACCTTGTCCACCTTTCCCACCTTGTCCACCTTACCATCCACCTTGTCCACCTTGCCCACCTTGTCCACCTTGTCCACCTTTCCCACCTTTCCAACCTTGTCCATCTTGTCCACCTTTCCCACCTTGTCCACCTTGTCCACCTTTCCCACCTTGTCCACCTTTCCAACCTTGTCCACCTTTCCCACCTTGTCCACCTTGTCCACCTTACCAACCTTGTCCACCTTGCCCACCTTTCCCACCTTTCCCACCTTGTCCACCTTTCCCACCTTGTCCACCTTTCCAACCTTGTCCACCTTGTCCACCTTTCCCACCTTGTCCACATTTCCAACCTTTCCCACCTTTCCCACCTTGCCCACCTTTCCCACCTTGTCCACCTTTCCAACCTTGTCCACCTTTCCCACCTTTCCCACCTTGACCACCTTTCCCACATTTCCCACCTTGTCCACCTTTCCCACCTTACCAACCTTGTCCACCTTGTCCACCTTACCAACCTTTTCCACCTTGTCCACCTTTCCCACCTTGTCCACCTTTCCAACCTTGTCCATCTTGTCCACCTTTCCCACCTTGTCCACCTTTCCCACCTTGTCCATCTTGTCCACCTTTCCCACCTTGCCCACCTTGTCCACCTTTCCCACCTTGTCCACCTTACCATTCACCTTGTCCACCTTTCCCACCTTGTCCATCTTGTCCACCTTTCCCACCTTGTCCACCTTGTCCACCTTGTCCACCTTTCCCACCTTGTCCACCTTACCATCCACCTTGTCCACCTTGCCCACCTTGTCCACCTTGTCCACCTTTCCCACCTTTCCAACCTTGTCCATCTTGTCCACCTTTCCCACCTTGTCCACCTTGTCCACCTTTCCCACCTTGTCCACCTTTCCAACCTTGTCCACCTTTCCCACCTTGTCCACCTTGTCCACCTTACCAACCTTGTCCACCTTGCCCACCTTTCCCACCTTTCCCACCTTGTCCACCTTTCCCACCTTGTCCACCTTTCCAACCTTGTCCACCTTGTCCACCTTTCCCACCTTGTCCACATTTCCAACCTTATCCACCTTGTCCACCTTTCCCACCTTGTCCACCTTGTCCACCTTTCCCACCTTGTCCACCTTTCCAACCTTGTCCACCTTGTCCACCTTACCATCCACCTTGTCCACCTTTCCCACCTTGTCCACCTTGTCCATCTTGTCCACCTTTCCCACCTTGGCCATCTTGTCCACCTTGTCCACCTTTCCCACCTTTACCACCTTGTCCATCTTGTCCACCTTTCCCACCTTGTCCACCTTGTCCACCTTTCCCACCTTGTCCACCTTGTCCACCTTTCCCACCTTGTCCACTTTTCCAACCTTGTCCATCTTGTCCACCTTTCCCACCTTGTCCACCTTTCCCACCTTGTCCATCTTGTCCACCTTTCCCACCTTGCCCACCTTGTCCACCTTTCCCATCTTGTCCACCTTACCATCCACCTTGTCCACCTTTCCCACCTTGTTCAACTTGTCCACCTTTCCCACCTTGTCCACCTTGTCCATCCTGTCCACCTTTCCCACCTTGTCCACCTTGTCCACCTTGTCCACCTTTCCCACCTTGTCCACCTTACCATCCACCTTGTCCACCTTGTCCACCATTCCCACCTTTCCAACCTTGTCCACCTTGTCCACCTTTCCCACCTTGTCCACCTTTCCCACCTTGTCCACCTTTCCAACCTTGTCCACCTTTCCCACCTTGTCCACCTTTCCAACCTTGTCCACCTTTCCCACCTTGTCCACCTTTCCAACCTTGTCCACCTTGTCCACCTTTCCCACCTTGTCCACCTTGTCCACCTTTCCCACCTTGTCCACCTTTCCAACCTTTTCCACCTTGTCCACCTTTCCCACCTTGTCCACCTTTCCCACCTTGTCCACCTTGTCCATCTTGTCCACCTTTCCCACCTTGGCCATCTTGTCCACCTTTCCCACCTTTCCCACCTTGTCCATCTTGTCCATCTTGTCCACCTTTCCCACCTTGTCCACCTTGTCCACCTTGTCCACCTTTCCCACCTTGTCCACCTTTCCCACCTTTCCCACCTTGTCCACCTTTCCCACCTTGTCCACCTTACCATCCACCTTGTCCACCTTTCCCACCTTGTCCATCTTGTCCACCTTTCCCACCTTGCCCACCTTGTCCACCTTGTCCACCTTTCCAACCTTGTCCACCTTGTCCACCTTTCCCACCTTGTCCACCTTTCCAACCTTATCCACCTTGTCCACCTTTCCCACCTTGTCCACCTTGTCCACCTTTCCCACCTTGTCCACCTTGTCCATCTTGTCCACCTTTCCCACCTTGGCCATCTTGTCCACCTTTCCCACCTTGTCCACCTTGTCCACGTTTCCCACCTTTCCCACCTTGTCCATCTTGTCCACCTTTCCCACCTTGTCCACCTTGTCCACCTTTCCCACCTTGTCCACCTTGTCCACCTTTCCCACCTTTCCCACCTTGTCCACCTTTCCCACCTTGTCCACCTTTCCAACCTTGTCCACCTTGTCCACCTTTCCCACCTTGTCCACCTTGTCCACCTTGTCCACCTTTCCCACCTTGTCCACCTTGTCCACCTTTCCCACCTTGTCCACCTTTCCCACCTTGTCCACCTTTCCCACCTTGTCCACCTTGTCCACCTTTCCCACCTTGTCCACCTTTCCCACCTTGTCCACCTTGTCCACCTTTCCCACCTTGTCCACCTTTCCAACCTTGTCCATCTTGTCCACCTTTCCCACCTTGTCCACCTTTCCCACCTTGTCCATCTTGTCCACCTTTCCCACCTTGCCCACCTTGTCCACCTTTCCCACCTTGTCCACCTTTCCCACCTTGTCCATCTTGTCCACCTTTCCCACCTTGCCCACCTTGTCCACCTTTCCCACCTTGTCCACCTTACCATCCACCTTGTCCACCTTGCCCACCTTGTCCAGCTTGTCCACCTTACCAACCTTGTCCACCTTGTCCAGCTTTCCCACCTTGTCCACCTTTCCAACCTTGTCCACCTTTCCCACCTTGTCCACCTTACCAACCTTGTCCACCTTGCCCACCTTTCCCACCTTTCCCACCTTGACCACCTTTCCCACATTTCCCACCTTGTCCACCTTTCCAACCTTGTCCACCTTACCAACCTTGTCCACCTTGTCCACCTTACCAACCTTCTCCACCTTGTCCACCTTTCCCACCTTTCCCACCTTGTCCACCTTTCCCACCTTTCCCACCTTGTCCACCTTTCCCACCTTGTCCACCTTTCCCACATTTCCCACCTTGTCCACCTTTCCCACATTTCCCACCTTGTCCACCTTTCCCACATTACCAACCTTGTCCACCTTACCAACCTTGTCCACCTTTCCCACCTTTCCCACCTTGCCCACCTTTCCCACCTTGTCCACCTTTCCAACCTTGTCCATCTTGTCCACCTTTCCCACCTTGTCCACCTTTCCCACCTTGTCCATCTTGTCCACCTTTCCCACCTTGCCCACCTTGTCCACCTTTCCCACCTTGTCCACCTTACCATTCACCTTGTCCACCTTTCCCACCTTGTCCATCTTGTCCACCTTTCCCACCTTGCCCACCTTGTCCACCTTGTCCACCTTTCCCACCTTGTCCACCTTACCATCCACCTTGTCCACCTTGCCCACCTTGTCCACCTTGTCCACCTTTCCCACCTTTCCAACCTTGTCCATCTTGTCCACCTTTCCCACCTTGTCCACCTTGTCCACCTTTCCCACCTTGTCCACCTTTCCAACCTTGTCCACCTTTCCCACCTTGTCCACCTTGTCCACCTTACCAACCTTGTCCACCTTGCCCACCTTTCCCACCTTTCCCACCTTGTCCACCTTTCCCACCTTGTCCACCTTTCCAACCTTGTCCACCTTGTCCACCTTTCCCACCTTGTCCACATTTCCAACCTTTCCCACCTTTCCCACCTTGCCCACCTTTCCCACCTTGTCCACCTTTCCAACCTTGTCCACCTTTCCCACCTTTCCCACCTTGACCACCTTTCCCACATTTCCCACCTTGTCCACCTTTCCCACCTTACCAACCTTGTCCACCTTGTCCACCTTACCAACCTTGTCCACCTTGTCCACCTTTCCCACCTTGTCCACCTTTCCAACCTTGTCCATCTTGTCCACCTTTCCCACCTTGTCCACCTTTCCCACCTTGTCCATCTTGTCCACCTTTCCCACCTTGCCCACCTTGTCCACCTTTCCCACCTTGTCCACCTTACCATTCACCTTGTCCACCTTTCCCACCTTGTCCATCTTGTCCACCTTTCCCACCTTGTCCACCTTGTCCACCTTGTCCACCTTTCCCACCTTGTCCACCTTACCATCCACCTTGTCCACCTTGCCCACCTTGTCCACCTTGTCCACCTTTCCCACCTTTCCAACCTTGTCCATCTTGTCCACCTTTCCCACCTTGTCCACCTTGTCCACCTTTCCCACCTTGTCCACCTTTCCAACCTTGTCCACCTTTCCCACCTTGTCCACCTTGTCCACCTTACCAACCTTGTCCACCTTGCCCACCTTTCCCACCTTTCCCACCTTGTCCACCTTTCCCACCTTGTCCACCTTTCCAACCTTGTCCACCTTGTCCACCTTTCCCACCTTGTCCACATCTCCAACCTTATCCACCTTGTCCACCTTTCCCACCTTGTCCACCTTGTCCACCTTTCCCACCTTGTCCACCTTGTCCACCTTGTCCACCTTTCCCACCTTGTCCACCTTACCATCCACCTTGTCCACCTTGTCCACCATTCCCACCTTTCCAACCTTGTCCACCTTGTCCACCTTTCCCACCTTGTCCACCTTTCCCACCTTGTCCACCTTTCCAACCTTGTCCACCTTTCCCACCTTGACCACCTTTCCACCTTGTCCACCTTTCCCACCTTGTCCACCTTTCCAACCTTGTCCACCTTGTCCACCTTGTCCACCTTTCCCACCTTGTCCACCTTTCCCACCTTGTCCACCTTTCCAACCTTGTCCACCTTGTCCACCTTTCCCACCTTGTCCACCTTTCCCACCTTGTCCACCTTGTCCATCTTGTCCACCTTTCCCACCTTGGCCATCTTGTCCATCTTGTCCACCTTTCCCACCTTGTCCACCTTGTCCACCTTTCCCACCTTGTCCACCTTGTCCACCTTGTCCACCTTTCCCACCTTGTCCACCTTTCCCACCTTTCCCACCTTGTCCACCTTTCCCACCTTGTCCACCTTACCATCCACCTTGTCCACCTTTCCCACCTTGTCCATCTTGTCCACCTTTCCCACCTTGCCCACCTTGTCCACCTTGTCCACCTTTCCAACCTTGTCCACCTTGTCCACCTTTCCCACCTTGTCCACCTTTCCAACCTTATCCACCTTGTCCACCTTTCCCACCTTGTCCACCTTGTCCACCTTTCCCACCTTGTCCACCTTGTCCATCTTGTCCACCTTTCCCACCTTGGCCATCTTGTCCACCTTTCCCACCTTGTCCACCTTGTCCACGTTTCCCACCTTTCCCACCTTGTCCATCTTGTCCACCTTTCCCACCTTGTCCACCTTGTCCACCTTTCCCACCTTGTCCACCTTGTCCACCTTTCCCACCTTTCCCACCTTGTCCACCTTTCCCACCTTGTCCACCTTTCCAACCTTGTCCACCTTGTCCACCTTTCCCACCTTGTCCACCTTGTCCACCTTGTCCACCTTTCCCACCTTGTCCACCTTGTCCACCTTTCCCACCTTGTCCACCTTTCCCACCTTGTCCACCTTTCCCACCTTGTCCACCTTGTCCACCTTTCCCACCTTGTCCACCTTTCCCACCTTGTCCACCTTGTCCACCTTTCCCACCTTGTCCACCTTTCCAACCTTGTCCATCTTGTCCACCTTTCCCACCTTGTCCACCTTTCCCACCTTGTCCATCTTGTCCACCTTTCCCACCTTGCCCACCTTGTCCACCTTTCCCACCTTGTCCACCTTTCCCACCTTGTCCATCTTGTCCACCTTTCCCACCTTGCCCACCTTGTCCACCTTTCCCACCTTGTCCACCTTACCATCCACCTTGTCCACCTTGCCCACCTTGTCCAGCTTGTCCACCTTACCAACCTTGTCCACCTTGTCCACCTTTCCCACCTTGTCCACCTTTCCAACCTTGTCCACCTTTCCCACCTTGTCCACCTTACCAACCTTGTCCACCTTGCCCACCTTTCCCACCTTGACCACCTTTCCCACATTTCCCACCTTGTCCACCTTTCCAACCTTGTCCACCTTACCAACCTTGTCCACCTTGTCCACCTTACCAACCTTCTCCACCTTGTCCACCTTTCCCACCTTTCCCACCTTGTCCACCTTTCCCACCTTTCCCACCTTGTCCACCTTTCCCACCTTGTCCACCTTTCCCACATTTCCCACCTTGTCCACCTTTCCCACATTTCCCACCTTGTCCACCTTTCCCACATTACCAACCTTGTCCACCTTACCAACCTTGTCCACCTTTCCCACCTTTCCCACCTTGCCCACCTTTCCCACCTTGTCCACCTTTCCAACCTTGTCAACCTTTCCCACCTTTCCCACCTTGACCACCTTTCCCACATTTCCCACCTTGTCCACCTTTCCCACCTTACCAACCTTGTCCACCTTGTCCACCTTACCAACCTTGTCCACCTTGTCCACCTTTCCCACCTTGTCCACCTTTCCAACCTTGTCCATCTTGTCCACCTTACCAACCTTGTCCACCTTTCCCACCTTTCCCACCTTGCCCACCTTTCCCACCTTGTCCACCTTTCCAACCTTGTCCACCTTTCCCACCTTTCCCACCTTGACCACCTTTCCCACATTTCCCACCTTGTCCACCTTTCCCACCTTACCAACCTTGTCCACCTTGTCCACCTTACCAACCTTCTCCACCTTGTCCACCTTTCCCACCTTGTCCATCTTGTCCACCTTTCCCACCTTGCCCACCTTGTCCACCTTGTCCACCTTGTCCACCTTTCCAACCTTGTCCACCTTGTCCACCTTTCCCAACTTGTCCACCTTTCCAACCTTATCCACCTTGTCCACCTTTCCCACCTTGTCCACCTTGTCCACCTTTCCCACCTTGTCCACCTTTCCAACCTTTCCCACCTTTCCCACCTTGTCCACCTTTCCCACCTTGTCCACCTTTCCCACCTTTCCCACCTTGTCCACCTTTCCCACCTTGTCCACCTTACCAACCTTGTCCACCTTGTCAATCTTTCCCACCTTTCCCACCTTGTCCACCTTGTCCACCTTTTGCACCTTGTCCACCTTGTCCACCTTTCCCACCTTTCCCACCTTGGCCATCTTGTCCACCTTGTCCACCTTTCCCACCTTTCCCACCTTGTCCATCTTGTCCACCTTTCCCACCTTGTCCACCTTGTCCACCTTTCCCACCTTGTCCACCTTGTCCACCTTTCCCACCTTGTCCACTTTTCCAACCTTGTCCATCTTGTCCACCTTTCCCACCTTGTCCACCTTTCCCACCTTGTCCATCTTGTCCACCTTTCCCACCTTGCCCACCTTGTCCACCTTTCCCACCTTGTCCACCTTACCATCCACCTTGTCCACCTTTCCCACCTTGTTCAACTTGTCCACCTTTCCCACCTTGTCCACCTTGTCCATCCTGTCCACCTTTCCCACCTTGTCCACCTTGTCCACCTTGTCCACCTTTCCCACCTTGTCCACCTTACCATCCACCTTGTCCACCTTGTCCACCATTCCCACCTTTCCAACCTTGTCCACCTTGTCCACCTTTCCCACCTTGTCCACCTTGTCCACCTTTCCCACCTTGTCCACCTTTCCCACCTTGTCCACCTTTCCCACCTTGTCCACCTTGTCCACCTTTCCCACCTTGTCCACCTTTCCCACCTTGTCCACCTTGTCCACCTTTCCCACCTTTCCCAAATTGTCCACCTTTCCCACCTTGTCCACCTTTCCAACCTTGTCCACCTTGTCCACCTTTCCCACCTTGTCCACCTTGTCCACCTTGTCCACCTTTCCCACCTTGTCCACCTTGTCCACCTTTCCCACCTTGTCCACCTTTCCCACCTTGTCCACCTTTCCCACCTTGTCCACCTTGTCCACCTTTCCCACCTTGTCCACCTTTCCCACCTTGTCCACCTTGTCCACCTTTCCCACCTTGTCCACCTTTCCAACCTTGTCCATCTTGTCCACCTTTCCCACCTTGTCCACCTTTCCCACCTTGTCCATCTTGTCCACCTTTCCCACCTTGCCCACCTTGTCCACCTTTCCCACCTTGTCCACCTTTCCCACCTTGTCCATCTTGTCCACCTTTCCCACCTTGCCCACCTTGTCCACCTTTCCCACCTTGTCCACCTTACCATCCACCTTGTCCACCTTGCCCACCTTGTCCAGCTTGTCCACCTTACCAACCTTGTCCACCTTGTCCACCTTTCCCACCTTGTCCACCTTTCCAACCTTGTCCACCTTTCCCACCTTGTCCACCTTACCAACCTTGTCCACCTTGCCCACCTTTCCCACCTTGACCACCTTTCCCACATTTCCCACCTTGTCCACCTTTCCAACCTTGTCCACCTTACCAACCTTGTCCACCTTGTCCACCTTACCAACCTTCTCCACCTTGTCCACCTTTCCCACCTTTCCCACCTTGTCCACCTTTCCCACCTTTCCCACCTTGTCCACCTTTCCCACCTTGTCCACCTTTCCCACATTTCCCACCTTGTCCACCTTTCCCACATTTCCCACCTTGTCCACCTTTCCCACATTACCAACCTTGTCCACCTTACCAACCTTGTCCACCTTTCCCACCTTTCCCACCTTGCCCACCTTTCCCACCTTGTCCACCTTTCCAACCTTGTCAACCTTTCCCACCTTTCCCACCTTGACCACCTTTCCCACATTTCCCACCTTGTCCACCTTTCCCACCTTACCAACCTTGTCCACCTTGTCCACCTTACCAACCTTGTCCACCTTGTCCACCTTTCCCACCTTGTCCACCTTTCCAACCTTGTCCATCTTGTCCACCTTACCAACCTTGTCCACCTTTCCCACCTTTCCCACCTTGCCCACCTTTCCCACCTTGTCCACCTTTCCAACCTTGTCCACCTTTCCCACCTTTCCCACCTTGACCACCTTTCCCACATTTCCCACCTTGTCCACCTTTCCCACCTTACCAACCTTGTCCACCTTGTCCACCTTACCAACCTTCTCCACCTTGTCCACCTTTCCCACCTTGTCCATCTTGTCCACCTTTCCCACCTTGCCCACCTTGCCCACCTTGTCCACCTTGTCCACCTTGTCCACCTTTCCAACCTTGTCCACCTTGTCCACCTTTCCCAACTTGTCCACCTTTCCAACCTTATCCACCTTGTCCACCTTTCCCACCTTGTCCACCTTGTCCACCTTTCCCACCTTGTCCACCTTTCCAACCTTTCCCACCTTTCCCACCTTGTCCACCTTTCCCACCTTGTCCACCTTTCCCACCTTTCCCACCTTGTCCACCTTTCCCACCTTGTCCACCTTACCAACCTTGTCCACCTTGTCAATCTTTCCCACCTTTCCCACCTTGTCCACCTTGTCCACCTTTTGCACCTTGTCCACCTTGTCCACCTTTCCCACCTTTCCCACCTTGGCCATCTTGTCCACCTTGTCCACCTTTCCCACCTTTCCCACCTTGTCCATCTTGTCCACCTTTCCCACCTTGTCCACCTTGTCCACCTTTCCCACCTTGTCCACCTTGTCCACCTTTCCCACCTTGTCCACTTTTCCAACCTTGTCCATCTTGTCCACCTTTCCCACCTTGTCCACCTTTCCCACCTTGTCCATCTTGTCCACCTTTCCCACCTTGCCCACCTTGTCCACCTTTCCCACCTTGTCCACCTTACCATCCACCTTGTCCACCTTTCCCACCTTGTTCAACTTGTCCACCTTTCCCACCTTGTCCACCTTGTCCATCCTGTCCACCTTTCCCACCTTGTCCACCTTGTCCACCTTGTCCACCTTTCCCACCTTGTCCACCTTACCATCCACCTTGTCCACCTTGTCCACCATTCCCACCTTTCCAACCTTGTCCACCTTGTCCACCTTTCCCACCTTGTCCACCTTTCCCACCTTGTCCACCTTTCCAACCTTGTCCACCTTTCCCACCTTGTCCACCTTTCCAACCTTGTCCACCTTTCCCACCTTGTCCACCTTTCCAACCTTGTCCACCTTGTCCACCTTTCCCACCTTGTCCACCTTGTCCACCTTTCCCACCTTGTCCACCTTTCCAACCTTGTCCACCTTGTCCACCTTTCCCACCTTGTCCACCTTTCCCACCTTGTCCACCTTGTCCATCTTGTCCACCTTTCCCACCTTGGCCATCTTGTCCACCTTTCCCACCTTTCCCACCTTGTCCATCTTGTCCATCTTGTCCACCTTTCCCACCTTGTCCACCTTGTCCACCTTTCCCACCTTGTCCACCTTGTCCACCTTGTCCACCTTTCCCACCTTGTCCACCTTGTCCACCTTTCCCACCTTGTCCACCTTTCCCACCTTTCCCACCTTACCATCCACCTTGTCCACCTTTCCCACCTTGTCCATCTTGTCCACCTTTCCCACCTTGCCCACCTTGTCCACCTTGTCCACCTTTCCAACCTTGTCCACCTTGTCCACCTTTCCAACCTTGTCCACCTTTCCAACCTTATCCACCTTGTCCACCTTTCCCACCTTGTCCACCTTGTCCACCTTTCCCACCTTGTCCACCTTGTCCATCTTGTCCACCTTTCCCACCTTGGCCATCTTGTCCACCTTTCCCACCTTGTCCACCTTGTCCACGTTTCCCACCTTTCCCACCTTGTCCATCTTGTCCACCTGTCCCACCTTGTCCACCTTGTCCACCTTTCCCACCTTGTCCACCTTGTCCACCTTTCCCACCTTTCCCACCTTGTCCACCTTTCCCACCTTGTCCACCTTTCCAACCTTGTCCACCTTGTCCACCTTTCCCACCTTGTCCACCTTGTCCACCTTTCCCACCTTGTCCACCTTGTCCACCTTTCCCACCTTGTCCACCTTGTCCCACCTTGTCCACCTTTCCCACCTTGTCCACCTTGTCCACCTTTCCCACCTTGTCCACCTTGTCCACCTTTCCCACCTTGTCCACCTTTCCCACCTTGTCCACCTTGTCCACCTTTCCCACCTTGTCCACCTTTCCAACCTTGTCCATCTTGTCCATCTCTTCCACCTTTCCCACCTTGTCCACCTTTCCCACCTTGTCCATCTTGTCCACCTTTCCCACCTTGCCCACCTTGTCCACCTTTCCCACCTTGTCCACCTTTCCCACCTTGTCCATCTTGTCCACCTTTCCCACCTTGCCCACCTTGTCCACCTTTCCCACCTTGTCCACCTTACCATCCACCTTGTCCACCTTGCCCACCTTGTCCACCTTGTCCACCTTACCAACCTTGTCCACCTTGTCCACCTTTCCCACCTTGTCCACCTTTCCAACCTTGTCCACCTTTCCCACCTTGTCCACCTTACCAACCTTGTCCACCTTGCCCACCTTTCCCACCTTTCCCACCTTGACCACCTTTCCCACATTTCCCACCTTGTCCACCTTTCCAACCTTGTCCACCTTACCAACCTTGTCCACCTTGTCCACCTTACCAACCTTCTCCACCTTGTCCACCTTTCCCACCTTTCCCACCTTGTCCACCTTTCCCACCTTTCCCACCTTGTCCACCTTTCCCACCTTTCCCACCTTGTCCACCTTTCCCACATTTCCCACCTTGTCCACCTTTCCCACATTTCCCACCTTGTCCACCTTTCCCACATTACCAACCTTGTCCACCTTACCAACCTTGTCCACCTTTCCCACCTTTCCCACCTTGCCCACCTTTCCCACCTTGTCCACCTTTCCAACCTTGTCCACCTTTCCCACCTTGACCACCTTTCCCACATTTCCCACCTTGTCCACCTTTCCCACCTTACCAACCTTGTCCACCTTGTCCACCTTACCAACCTTGTCCACCTTGTCCACCTTTCCCACCTTGTCCACCTTTCCAACCTTGTCCATCTTGTCCACCTTTCCCACCTTGTCCACCTTTCCCACCTTGTCCATCTTGTCCACCTTGTCCACCTTTCCCACCTTGTCCACCTTACCATCCACCTTGTCCACCTTTCCCACCTTGTCCATCTTGTCCACCTTTCCCACCTTGCCCACCTTGTCCACCTTGTCCACCTTGTCCACCTTTCCCACCTTGTCCACCTTACCATCCACCTTGTCCACCTTGCCCACCTTGTCCACCTTGTCCACCTTTCCCACCTTACCAACCTTGTCCACCTTGTCCACCTTTCCCACCTTGTCCACCTTGTCCACCTTTCCCACCTTGTCCACCTTTCCAACCTTGTCCACCTTTCCCACCTTGTCCACCTTGTCCACCTTACCAACCTTGTCCACCTTGCCCACCTTTCCCACCTTTCCCACCTTGACCACCTTTCCCACATTTCCCACCTTGTCCACCTTTCCAACCTTGTCCACCTTACCAACCTTGTCCACCTTGTCCACCTTACCAACCTTCTCCACCTTGTCCACCTTTCCCACCTTTCCCACCTTGTCCACCTTTCCCACATTTCCCACCTTGTCCACCTTTCCCACCTTTCCCACCTTGTCCACCTTTCCCACATTTCCCACCTTGTTCACCTTTCCCACATTTCCCACCTTGTCCACCTTTCCCACATTACCAACCTTGTCCACCTTACCAACCTTGTCCACCTTTCCCACCTTTCCCACCTTGCCCACCTTTCCCACCTTGTCCACCTTTCCAACCTTGTCCACCTTTCCCACCTTTCCCACCTTGACCACCTTTCCCACATTTCCCACCTTGTCCACCTTTCCCACCTTACCAACCTTGTCCACCTTGTCCACCTTACCAACCTTCTCCACCTTGTCCACCTTTCCCACCTTGTCCATCTTGTCCACCTTTCCCACCTTGCCCACCTTGTCCACCTTGTCCACCTTTCCAACCTTGTCCACCTTGTCCACCTTTCCCACCTTGTCCACCTTTCCAACCTTATCCACCTTGTCCACCTTTCCCACCTTGTCCACCTTGTCCACCTTTCCCACCTTGTCCACCTTTCCAACCTTTCCCACCTTTCCCACCTTGTCCACCTTTCCCACCTTGTCCACCTTTCCCACCTTTCCCACCTTGTCCACCTTTCCCACCTTGTCCACCTTACCAACCTTGTCCACCTTGTCAATCTTTCCCACCTTTCCCACCTTGTCCACCTTGTCCACCTTTTGCACCTTGTCCACCTTGTCCACCTTTCCCATCTTTCCCACCTTGTCCACCTTGTCCACCTTGTCCACCTTTCCCACCTTGTCCACCTTTCCAACCTTGTCCACCTTGTCCACCTTTCCCACCTTGTCCACCTTGTCCACCTTTCCCACCTTGTCCACCTTTCCCACCTTGTCCACCTTGTCCACCTTTCCCACCTTGTCCACCTTTCCAACCTTGTCCATCTTGTCCACCTTTCCCACCTTGTCCACCTTTCCCACCTTGTCCATCTTGTCCACCTTTCCCACCTTGCCCACCTTGTCCACCTTGTCCACCTTTCCCACCTTGTCCACCTTACCATCCACCTTGTCCACCTTACCATCCACCTTGTCCACCTTTCCCACCTTGTCCATCTTGTCCACCTTTCCCACCTTGTCCACCTTGTCCACCTTTCCCACCTTACCAACCTTGTCCACCTTGTCCACCTTGTCCACCTTTCCCACCTTGTCCACCTTTCCAACCTTGTCCACCTTTCCCACCTTGTCCACCTTGTCCACCTTACCAACCTTGTCCACCTTTCCCACCTTTCACACCTTGACCACCTTTCCCACATTTCCCACCTTGTCCACCTTTCCCACCTTACCAACCTTGTCCACCTTACCAACCTTCTCCACCTTTTCCACCTTTCCCACCTTTCCCACCTTGTCCACCTTTCCCACATTTCCCACCTTGTCCACCTTTCCCACATTTCCCACCTTGTCCACCTTTCCCACATTTCCCACCTTGTCCACCTTTCCCACATTACCAACCTTGTCCACCTTGTCCACCTTGTCCACCTTGTCCACCTTGTCCACCTTTCCCACCTTGCCCACCTTTCCAACCTTGCCCACCTTTCCCACCTTGTCCACCTTTCCCACCTTGTCCACCTTACCAACCTTGTCCACCTTTCCCACCTTTCCCACCTTGTCCACCTTGTCCACCTTTCCCACCTTGTCCACCTTGTCCACCTTACCAACCTTGTCCACCTTGTCCACCTTTCCCACCTTGTCCACCTTGTCCACCTTTCCCACCTTGTCCACCTTTCCCACCTTTCCCACCTTGTCCACCTTTCCCACCTTGTTCACCTTGTCCACCTTGTCCACCTTACCAACCTTGTCCACCTTGTCCACCTTTCCCACCTTTCCCACCTTGTCCACCTTGCCCACCTTGTCCACCTTTCCCACCTTTCCCACCTTGCCCACCTTTCCCACCTTGTCCACCTTTCCCACCTTGTCCACCTTGTCCACCTTACCAACCTTGTCCACCTTTCCCACCTTTCCCACCTTGTCCACCTTGTCCACCTTACCAACCTTGTCCACTTTGTCCACCTTTCCCACCTTGTCCACCTTTCCCACCTTGTCCACCTTTCCCACCTTGTTCACCTTGTCCACCTTGTCCACCTTACCAACCTTGTCCACCTTGTCCACCTTGCCCACCTTGTCCACCTTGCCCACCTTGTCCACCTTTCCCACCTTTCCCACCTTGTCCACCTTGTCCACCTTTCCCAACTTTCCCACCTTGTCCACCTTGTCCACCTTTTGCACCTTGTCCACCTTGTCCACCTTTCCCACCTTTCCCACCTTGTCCACCTTTCCCACCTTGTCCACCTTACCAACCTTGTCCACCTTGTCCATCTTTCCCACCTTTCCCACCTTGTCCACCTTTTGCACCTTGTCCACCTTGTCCACCTTTCCCATCTTTCCCACCTTTCCCACCTTGTCCACCTTTCCCACCTTTCCCACCTTGTCCACCTTTCCCACCTTTCCCACCTTGTCCACCTTTTGCACCTTGTCCACCTTTCCCACCTTGTCCACCTTTTGCACCTTGTTCACCTTTTGCACCTTGTCCACCTTGTCCACCTTTCCCACCTTGTCCACCTTTTGCACCTTGTCCACCTTGTCCACCTTTCCCACCTTTCCCACCTTGTCCACCTCGTCCACCTTGCCGGCAGAGAAAAATGTTACATTTTAAATGCTGCATTTTATCTGAAATGTGCATTTTTACTCTGTACATGTCCTTATATTTTTGCATGTTTTAGGGACTGCAGATGGAAATGAGCTCATTGAGCTCTGGGTAGGGTAAGGGGCTGTTAATCTCCAGCCTGGGTCCTTCACTAGTCTCCTACATATTGGACTGTTTCTGTTTCTTGCCTGTCTCATGACTTGAAAGGAAGTCATGTTATAACAGTTTAACTACACTAAAAGGCTAATTTATCCAATGATCACTTACTACAGATTCCTTAAAGTGGAACTATTATTTGCATTTCAGGCTAACTTATTTTTATTTCTGAGCCCAGAAGGGCTGGGATTGATGGAGTTATTGTCACAAATGGCTTTATTTATTTCAGACCGACCCTCTCCGTAGGCTGTCAGATCAGCCTGCGGGCAAAACGAGTGGATTGAGACTCTTCCGCATTAAGCCCCGCCTCCCGCCACTGCACTACATCGGGAGCGCGCACCGCACCTGCTTTCACCGTCATTGTAACATCTCATAAACAGAAGGATTAGGCTAATATGAACTCAATAAAAAACAAAATACAATATCAACACATAGCATACAGCCCTACATGTTGGAACCTGAATCAGAGCCTGAAAACGAAGTGGAAAACAGCAACCCACAGCAACGAATGCAGCAGGATGTCTCTCTTTGGTAAACTCACCAGCCATCGTTGGAAATAACTTTATCCCACGTTTTCCACCCGCCTGATGTATTTGTACATGCCCTTGTTAACCAGTAGAAGGTAACCAGTCACCGAACCTTATCCCCCCGGACGTCACAAGGACTTCCACGTAGAAAAAAAAACTCTAAAACGACACATTTTTCGTCGCCATGGAAACCGAACGGAGAGCGTGCTGGAACTCAAACTCAAACTCAAACACGTGTTTAGGTGATAAAAAACAGTGTCGTTCACATGTCTGATGAGGATTCAACACTGTAACACTGTAGAAAGCTCAGAAAACTCCAAATACCATCATAGGAACCCTTTAAGTTTCCTGACTCTTAATCCTTGATGCTGTAACTGTCACAAACTGCTTGAGACTGACAAGATTCCGGAAAGTATAACTAATTACAGAGCATGATGCTTGACACTGCTGCTGCTGTTTGCCTGTGTAAGCTTTCGACTGTCGTTGGACTGGCCCACTTAGTTTTAATTACATTCCCTTTCTCATTCATTCACACGCTAACAGTAAGCAGTGAACATGCTAACAGCTAGCAGATTACATGCCAACAGTTAGCGGTTAACATGCTAATAGTTAGAAGTGAACATTCTTGCATTAGCATGTTACTGCTAACTAACTGTTACGGCTACTAGTTTGCAGTTTACATGCTTATGTCACAGGTGTGTGTGTGTGCGCTTTACACCCTGTTTCTCCCAGAACAGGAGTTTAATCAGTACCTGATTGCTACCACCTGGAGACCGGGCCAGCCGAGCGGGGATTGGCTGGTGAAGCCTTTTTCTCCAACTGTTTGCCAGGTGAACAGACAGACAACGTTGGAGCGTGACACAAAGTGACTGGGAGAAGTGGAGGCCGAGAGCGGAGGCCGGAAGAGCTGGGGGACTCAGGGGTGGACTCTCCTATCTCTGGGGGTGCCTCACGGGAAAGAGTTTAAATATATCGGGGTCTTGTTAACGAGTGAGGGAAGGATGGAGCGTGAGATCGACAGACGGATCGGTGCGGCGTCTGCAGTAATGCGCGCTCTGCGCCGGTCTGTCGTGGTGAAGAAGGAGCTGAGCCAGAAGGCGAAGCTCTGGATTTACCAGTCAATCTACGTTCCTACCCTCACCTATGGTCATGAGCTGTGGGTCGTGACCGAAAGAAGGAGATTTGGTCAGAGGCATCTGGTCGGGATGCCTCCTGGACATCTCTCTGGTGAGGTGCTCCAGGCACATCCCTGCGCGAGGAGACCCAGGACACGCTGGAAGAATTATATCTCTCGGCTGGCCTGGGAACGCCTCGGGATCCCCCCACAGAGTTGGTAAATGTGGCTGGGGAGAGGGAAGTCTCGGCTTCCCTGCTTAAGCCTGTTCCATCCTCCACGAGAAGCAAGAACTGAGTTCTTGTTCTCGAGGCTGCAAGAACAAGAAAAAACGTCTTGTTCGGCAGGTCCATACATACTACACGAGAAGCAGGTCTGCAGCGGGGAGGGATCACTGCAGGGGGGCGATGCCTGCTTTATGTGCAACGAACCCGGTTGTTACCTCCGCCGAGGAGGTTGTTTTCCCCGGCGTCTTTTTGCTCAAAATAACTTAAAAGGTTACGGATGGATTTTATAAATATTTCAAGAGTTGTTGCAAATGTAAAAATGAAGAACTGATTAAATTCTGGTGGTGATCAGGATCACCGTTTGGATCCAGGAATGTTTTAAAAGGATTCTTAAACGTTGTGCTTGGTGGAGGTTTCCGCTCTCCGAGTTTCTAGTTTCATATTTAACGAGCAGCTTCGTGCACGCGGCAGGGCGGGTCGTGCACGCGGCAGGGCGGGTCGTGCACGCGGCTGGGTCACAGTGTTTTATTGCCACATGTTAAAATGTTCGTACTTTCTCACCACCTCAATAAGCTGTTTTATCAAAACACTTTTGCCGTGTGTTTGCCAGCAACAGCAAACACACGGAAGCAGCAACTCCGCTTCATGCTTTCTCCGTGTTAACCACGCCCACCTCCAATGTCCGACCAATCACACGATACTTCTCGCAGCCCCGCAAGAAAAAAGTTCTGCCAGCCCGATGTGTCAAGAATTGTCTTCAAACACGTCCGCGAGAACAAAATGACGTCATTTTCTTCTCGGAGCCTCGAGAACAAGAAAAAAGTTCTGGCTTCTTGTGGAGGATGGAACGGGCTTTAGGCTGCTGCCCCAGTGACCCGACCCCAGGTAAGCGGCACAAAATGAATGGATGGATGGATGCACAGGTTCAACATGAAATGAATAGAGAAGGGATGTTGCTTCATGTGTGTCGAGCTCCTTAGTCAAACGACTGATTTTATGGACCAGTCAGACCAGGAGATAAACTGTGTCTGACCAAAAAACCTGTGGGTCCATCAGGACAGGGCCTGGTTTACGAGACTGACTCTGATGGCAGGAAAAGCTTTACCAGTAAAACCGTATCCAGAAGAAAATAAAACCAGCTGCGTTGCTGGAACTTGCATCAGAGTAGTAGCAGTAGTGGTTGCCATGGTTATACCTGCTAAAGTCAGTGGATACCTGTCTAGAATAGTATACCTGTCCTGTCCTTCAAATCAAATCAAATCAAACCAGACTTTATTTCTATAGCCCTTTTCGTGCTTTAAAAAAAACAATACAAAGTGCTTCACATAATAAAACAATTTACATCAAATAGATAAAACACACACACACATACATCCACAGTCCCCTTACACCCACCCACAACCACTTTCTCCCCTCGCCCTATTAGCCCCTATAACAGTTAAAAGAGGTCGAATGGCCAGTTACATGTGTACCAAATAAGAAAACAATATCCTCAGGGTGCATCTACACAAAAGGCTACCCCCACCCACAACCACCCAGGCCATCACCGTGGGGGCCACCTGGGTTCAGGCAGACAGGACCCAGACAGTCCCAGTTAGACATTTTATCAAAGGAAAAGCATAGTTCATGTAGGATTCTGTCTCTGTACGTCCTCGGTCCTGCTACGCTGTGTACGAGCCCGCCTGCTGTGATGAGGTGCAACGTATCCTGGAAGGCGATCTGATGCAGGACCAGATGGAATCTACTTGTCTCTCACACTACTCTCAAGATGCAGCTTGGCACGTCTCCAGGTGCATCATGGCACGTCTCCCGGTGCATCATGGGACGTCTCCCGGTGCATCATGGGACGTCTCCAGGTGCATCATGGCACGTCTCCTGGTGCATCATGGGACGTCTCCAGGTGCATCATGGCACGTCTCCAGGTGCATCATGGCACGTCTCCCGGTGCATCATGGGACGTCTCCAGGTGCATCATGGCACGTCTCCTGGTGCATCATGGGACGTCTCCAGGTGCATCATGGCACGTCTCCCGGTGCATCACGGGACATCTCCAGGTGCATCACGGGACGTCTCCCGGTGCATCATGGGACGTCTCCCGGTGCATCATGGGACGTCTCCCGGTGCATCATGGGATGTCTCCCGGTGCATCATGGGACGTCCTCCAGTGCATTAGGACTGATTTCTAGAG
This sequence comes from Telmatherina bonti, assembly GCF_933228915.1. Taxonomy (NCBI): domain Eukaryota; kingdom Metazoa; phylum Chordata; class Actinopteri; order Atheriniformes; family Telmatherinidae; genus Telmatherina; species Telmatherina bonti. The sequence continues at coordinate 39,450,238 of NC_136623.1, forward strand.
AGAAAAGATGCGTAGGAGTCATCATGTGACACACCGACATCTCCACCAACACACATACATGCAGATACTTCGGCTTCCAGGTATTACATTACAGTAGAATTTAATGGCCCGTCCAGCTTGCGTTTCCAATCTCTGCTGGTTTAACTGGAATAGTCAAACATCTGACAGCGTGTCTTTTGTTCCAGTTTAGTCTTTCTAGGTCAGCTGGATTCAGCCTCCGGTGATGGTGTGTAAATCAGAGCCGGTGTCTGTTCTGATACTGACCTGAAGCCCACAGAGGGTTTTTCCTCTGTTCTTTACCAAGATCCGGCTATACACAAGCAATCATCTCCTCTCTGAGACTGCAGGGTTCATCCTGCTGCTGGAGAGGAAGACGGTGCCGCTCATCTACCCCTCAGCATGGCTGCATGGTAAAAGACAACACTCTCCTGTTTCTTCTCATGTAGCTGTTTCTCAACCTGAAGACAGGTGGGGAGGGAAGGGGTAACGGGGGGGTTGGTCTCACATGGGAACGTCAGTCGATACATTGCCTTTGGCTAAGCTCGGCCTTGTTATCAGCTGCTGTGGGTTGAGTCAGACGCCTCTGAGAAGAGGTATGAATTAAATATAAGGTCAAAAACATGAGGTAAAGGGTCCATGATGACATATTTTTATGATGATGGGAGAGGAAGCATTGTTGGTATCTGGAGTTATTCAGTCAGAGCTAGAGAACTTAGACTTAAATCAGCCGAACATTCAGAAGCATGACATTATTATACCATGCTGCTGCCATTGTGAGGACTGAACCCTGAACCTCTTTGACCAGAACGCTGCTTTATGTGAGCCTGGCTGATGTAACGGAAGGCTCATGGATTATTCTCATTTTTATCCCCAAGAACTGAAAAGATACAACAACAAATAATTGCTGTTTTTTTTAATGCGATCCGTATGGACTTTTCCTTCCACATTTGCATCGACCGTCTGCGTACATAGGAAAACGTTTTTAAAAGCACAGATGCTTATCGCTGCTTCACCACTGGCTGGGTCATCAGCCTGAAAATCATCTCAAGGACAAGAAACTTGTGTTGCTGTAGAGGATACCTGAGCTAAGCTAACAGCGTCTGTCTTTGTAGCGAGAACTTCCTATTTCCTCCACAAGGTGTCCAACCAGATTCACTCTCAATACTTTCTTTACTGTGTGCAAGGAACCAAACCCAGCTAGCAGTAGCTAAAGCTAGCTCTCCTAACTTGCACCAAAACTCACCTGATAGTAAATGTGAACTTCACAGATCAATTAGCCCTCCTGATTACTGAAAGCCATATCTGCCAACGATCTTCCTCTTTTGGTAATCAATAGAAATATTTAGGTCACCTTTCTTGTTGTCACACTCAACTGCACAGCATCTAGACAGCATTTCTGCCAACCCGAACGAGTCGCTGTAGCACCGCTACCGATGCAGGTACTCAGTACCCGAACGAGTCGCTGTAGCACCGCTACCGATGCAGGTACAGTACCCGAACGAGTCGCTGTAGCACCGCTACCGATGCAGGTACTCAGTACCCGAACGAGTCGCTGTAGCACCGCTACCGATGCAGGTACAGTACCCGAACGAGTCGCTGTAGCACCGCTACCGATGCAGGTACAGTACCCGAACGAGTCGCTGTAGCACCGCTACCGATGCAGGTACTCAGTACCCGAACGAGTCGCTGTAGCACCGCTACCGATGCAGGTACAGTACCCGAACGAGTCGCTGTAGCACCGCTACCGATGCAGGTACTCAGTACCCGAACGAGTCGCTGTAGCACCGCTACCGATGCAGGTACTCAGTACCCGAACGAGTCGCTGTAGCACCGCTACCGATGCAGGTACAGTACCCGAACGAGTCGCTGTAGCACCGCTACCGATGCAGGTACAGTACCCGAACGAGTCGCTGTAGCACCGCTACCGATGCAGGTACAGTACCCGAACGAGTCGCTGTAGCACCGCTACCGATGCAGGTACTCAGTACCCGAACGAGTCGCTGTAGCACCGCTACCGATGCAGGTACAGTACCCGAACGAGTCGCTGTAGCACCGCTACCGATGCAGGTACAGTACCCGAACGAGTCGCTGTAGCACCGCTACCGATGCAGGTACTCAGTACCCGAACGAGTCGCTGTAGCACCGCTACCGATGCAGGTACTCAGTACCCGAACGAGTCGCTGTAGCACCGCTACCGATGCAGGTACTCAGTATCCGAACGAGTCGCTGTAGCACCGCTACCGATGCAGGTACTCAGTACCCGAACGAGTCGCTGTAGCACCGCTACCGATGCAGGTACTCAGTACCCGAACGAGTCGCTGTAGCACCGCTACCGATGCAGGTACAGTACCCGAACGAGTCGCTGTAGCACCGCTACCGATGCAGGTACAGTACCCGAACGAGTCGCTGTAGCACCGCTACCGATGCAGGTACTCAGTACCCGAACGAGTCGCTGTAGCACCGCTACCGATGCAGGTACTCAGTACCCGAACGAGTCGCTGTAGCACCGCTACCGATGCAGGTACTCAGTATCCGAACGAGTCGCTGTAGCACCGCTACCGATGAAGGTACTCAGTATCCGAACGAGTCGCTGTAGCACCGCTACCGATGCAGGTACTCAGTATCCGAACGAGTCGCTGTAGCACCGCTACCGATGCAGGTACTCAGTACGCGAACGAGTCGCTCTAGCACCGCTACCGATGCAGGTACAGTACCCGAACGAGTCGCTGTAGCACCGCTACCGATGCAGGTACTCAGTACCCGAACGAGTCGCTGTGGCACCGCTACCGATGCAGGTACAGTACCCGAACGAGTCGCTGTAGCACCGCTGCCGATGCAGGTACTCAGTACCCGAACGAGTCGCTGTAGCACCGCTGCCGATGCAGGTACTCAGTACCCGAACGAGTCGCTGTAGCACCGCTACCGATGCAGGTACTCAGTACCCGAACGAGTCGCTGTAGCACCGCTACCGATGCAGATACTCAGTATCCGAACGAGTCGCTGTAGCACCGCTACCGATGCAGGTACAGTACCCGAACGAGTCGCTGTAGCACCGCTACCGATGCAGGTACAGTACCCGAACGAGTCGCTGTAGCACCGCTACCGATGCAGGTACTCAGTACCCGAACGAGTCGCTGTAGCACCGCTACCGATGCAGGTACTCAGTACCCGAACGAGTCGCTGTAGCACCGCTACCGATGCAGGTACTCAGTACCCGAACGAGTCGCTGTAGCACCGCTACCGATGCAGGTACTCAGTACCCGAACGAGTCGCTGTAGCACTGCTACCGATGCAGGTACTCAGTACCCGAACGAGTCGCTGTAGCACCGCTACCGATGCAGGTACTCAGTACCCGAACGAGTCGCTGTAGCACCGCTACCGATGCAGGTACTCAGTACCCGAACGAGTCGCTGTAGCACCGCTACCGATGCAGGTACTCAGTATCCGAACGAGTCGCTGTAGCACCGCTACCGATGCAGGTACTCAGTACCCGAACGAGTCGCTGTAGCACCGCTACCGATGCAGGTACTCAGTACCCGAACGAGTCGCTGTAGCACCGCTACCGATGCAGGTACTCAGTACCCGAACGAGTCGCTGTAGCACCGCTACCGATGCAGGTACTCAGTACCCGAACGAGTCGCTGTAGCACCGCTACCGATGCAGGTACTCAGTACCCGAACGAGTCGCTGTAGCACCGCTACCGATGCAGGTACAGTACCCGAACGAGTCGCTGTAGCACCGCTACCGATGCAGGTACTCAGTACCCGAACGAGTCGCTGTAGCACCGCTACCGATGCAGGTACTCAGTACCCGAACGAGTCGCTGTAGCACCGCTACCGATGCAGGTACTCAGTACCCGAACGAGTCGCTGTAGCACCGCTACCGATGCAGGTACTCAGTACCCGAACGAGTCGCTGTAGCACCGCTACCGATGCAGGTACTCAGTACCCGAACGAGTCGCTGTAGCACCGCTACCGATGCAGGTACTCAGTACCCGAACGAGTCACTGTAGCACCGCTACCGATGCAGGTACTCAGTACCCGAACGAGTCGCTGTAGCACCGCTACAGATGCAGGTACTCAGTACCCGAACGAGTCGCTGTAGCACCGCTACCGATGCAGGTACTCAGTATCCGAACGAGTCGCTGTAGCACCGCTACCGATGCAGGTACTCAGTACCCGAACGAGTCGCTGTAGCACCGCTACCGATGCAGGTACTCAGTACCCGAACGAGTCGCTGTAGCACCGCTACCGATGCAGGTACTCAGTATCCGAACGAGTCGCTGTAGCACCGCTACCGATGCAGGTACTCAGTACCCGAACGAGTCGCTGTAGCACCGCTACCGATGCAGGTACAGTACCCGAACGAGTCGCTGTAGCACCGCTACCGATGCAGGTACTCAGTACCCGAACGAGTCGCTGTAGCACCGCTACCGATGCAGGTACTCAGTACCCGAACGAGTCGCTGTAGCACCGCTACCGATGCAGGTACTCAGTACCCGAACGAGTCGCTGTAGCACCGCTACCGATGCAGGTACTCAGTACCCGAACGAGTCGCTGTAGCACCGCTACCGATGCAGGTACTCAGTACCCGAACGAGTCGCTGTAGCACCGCTACCGATGCAGGTACAGTACCCGAACGAGTCGCTGTAGCACCGCTACCGATGCAGGTACAGTACCCGAACGAGTCGCTGTAGCACCGCTACCGATGCAGGTACTCAGTACCCGAACGAGTCGCTGTAGCACCGCTACCGATGCAGGTACAGTACCCGAACGAGTCGCTGTAGCACCGCTACCGATGCAGGTACTCAGTACCCGAACGAGTCGCTGTAGCACCGCTACCGATGCAGGTACTCAGTACCCGAACGAGTCGCTGTAGCACCGCTACCGATGCAGGTACTCAGTACCCGAACGAGTCGCTGTAGCACCGCTACCGATGCAGGTACTCAGTATCCGAACGAGTCGCTGTAGCACCGCTACCGATGCAGGTACTCAGTACCCGAACGAGTGCAGGTACAGTACCCGAACGAGTCGCTGTAGCACCGCTACCGATGCAGGTACTCAGTACCCGAACGAGTCGCTGTAGCACCGCTACCGATGCAGGTACTCAGTACCCGAACGAGTCGCTGTAGCACCGCTACCGATGCAGGTACTCAGTACCCGAACGAGTCGCTGTAGCACCGCTACCGATGCAGGTACTCAGTACCCGAACGAGTCGCTGTAGCACCGCTACCGATGCAGGTACTCAGTACCCGAACGAGTCGCTGTAGCACCGCTACCGATGCAGGTACTCAGTACCCGAACGAGTCGCTGTAGCACCGCTACCGATGCAGGTACTCAGTACCCGAACGAGTCGCTGTAGCACCGCTACCGATGCAGGTACTCAGTATGGCTGCAGCTGAAGGTTGAGTGCGGCGAAGCATGTCTGGGACGTGAACGTAGGTTGATGCAGGACAAGGATCTCTGTCAGGTCCCAGGTTTACATTGATCAGATCAGTCTGACTGCAGGACATGTCTCCTGGCTGCATATCATCCTGTTTGTTTTGGTCATGTTTACCCACAATGCCCTGCGTCGTAGTTCACCTCCTGTTCATGTAAACTGAGACGAACCAGAGAAACATTTGTAGATGCACCAGAATTAGCTTCTTTGAAGAACATCAGAGTTCCTTTGTGCGTTCACACCTCCCCAAAAGAACCAGACTGTCTGAGCAAGTGAAACCAGTGACGGATGGTCCGTCCATTTGGTAGATTTTAATCCAGAAACATCCGTTCTGATTTAACTCATTGTCTTTACCGGTTACTCTAAATCTTCCAGCTCTGCGTCACAATGCATCTAGATAACAATGTAGAAGCCGGTGGGGAGGTAGGGTCACAGCTGAGGTCTGAGCATGAGATTAGATGTTTGTAAATGCCGTGTTATTGGTTGTAATTATGCTTTGATACACAGCTCTGCGTGCAGGAAGCAGTTTTCTCAGCACATATGTCAAAAGAATAAGTACTGTTGATCTCATGTTAATAACATCTGATCAGCTGTGATCCTCATGCAGGATGTAAAACGACCCGTTAAATGAACAGTTTGACTTCACACACGTCCAGCTTTCCATGATGGGTGAAGTTAGTCTCTTAGCAACCACTTTGAAATGGCTTCCAGGTCTCCAGTTTGGTGTCGGAATACGGAGAGCTTATTTACATTCCTCGTCCTGCAGGGAGAGCTGCAGAGACAAGGCAGTAGACAGGATTCTGGCTGTCTCTGTCCCTGTCCTCATTAGTGCAGAGCTGGTCTGTCTCTGCAGCTCTAAACAAGCTGACAGTTTGAAGATAGGCCCAGTGAGCCGAGCCGAGCCGAGCAGCGCTGAGAGATGAGAAAGCCCCTGAGTAAAGCAGAATGCAGGCCAATGCTTGTAATTGGGCTCCGAGTATCAGCTGCCAGAAATCTCCTGTTAGTTCTTACCACTTTTTTTCTATTACTATGCTAATGCTATTCCATCTATGCATTTAAATGAGATGGGGCACACTCTGCAGAGTTCCTGCCCTCAGCCGTGCTGTCACAGGGAAGCCGTGTTCGCTTTTTATCAACACATCCCCAACACCCAGCACATACATGTGTTTTTCATGGGTTTTTACTGTGTATCTGATGCTTTACAGACACGTCATGCAGAAGCCTCACGGGCTGAAACACCAGTTTGGTGACGAGCTGAGACACAACGATGACTTTCAGCAATTTTACATATATACATATACTGTATACATATAATATATATGTATACATATATATATACTGTATACATATAATATACATATATATATAATATATATATATAATATGTATATACATATATATATATATATATACATATACATATATATATATACATATATATATAATATGTATACATATAATATACATATAATATATAATATATATAATATACAATATATACTGTATACATATAATACATATACATATATTACATATATACATATACATATATTTTACATATATACATATATATATATATATATATATATATATATATATATATATATATATATATATATATATATATATATGTGTGTGTGTGTGTGTGTGTGTGTGTGTGTGTGTGTGTGTGTGTGTGTGTATATGTATATATGCACTGGATATATATGTTCAGACAAGAAAACAGGAGGTATTTGGTGAGTCTGATACAGACTATGGAGCATTCATGAGTCTGATGGCAGAGGGGAAGAAGCTGTCTCCATGGTGGGAGGTTCTGATCCAGATGGACCGAAGCCTCCTGCCTGAGGGGAGAGGGGAAAACAAATTTTGAGGGTGAGAAGGGTTGGATGTGATCTCACCTGTGGGTCCTGGAGAGATGGGAGTCTGCAGACAATCATCTACTCAGCAGTATGTACCTCTCCCTGGCAGTGGTCCCAGCATACCACACAGTGATGGTGGTGGTCAGGGTGACGGAGGTGGTCAGGGTGAAGGAAGTGGTCAGGGTGACGGAGGTGGTCAGGGTGAAGGAAGTGGTCAGGGTGAAGGAAGTGGTCAGGGTGACGGTGGTGGTCAGGGTGATGGTGGTGGTCAGGGTGATGGTGGTGGTCAGGGTGATGGTGGTGGTCAGGGTGACGGAGGTGGTCAGGGTGACGGTGGTGGTCAGGGTGACGGTGGTGGTCAGGGTGACGGAGGTGGTCAGGGTGACGGAGGTGGTCAGGGTGACGGAGGTGGTCAGGGTGATGGTGGTGGTCAGGGTGACGGAGGTGGTCAGGGTGACGGAGGTGGTCAGGGTGACGGTGGTGGTCAGGGTGATGGTGGTGGTCAGGGTGATGGAGGTGGTCAGGGTGACGGAAGTGGTCAGGGTGACGGAGGTGGTCAGGGTGACGGAGGTGGTCAGGGTGAAGGAAGTGGTCAGGGTGACGGTGGTGGTCAGGGTGATGGTGGTGGTCAGGGTGATGGTGGTGGTCAGGGTGACGGAAGTGGTCAGGGTGACGGAGGTGGTCAGGGTGACGGTGGTGGTCAGGGTGACGGTGGTGGTCAGGGTGACGGAGGTGGTCAGGGTGACGGAGGTGGTCAGGGTGATGGTGGTGGTCAGGGTGACGGAGGTGGTCAGGGTGACGGAGGTGGTCAGGGTGACGGTGGTGGTCAGGGTGATGGTGGTGGTCAGGGTGATGGAGGTGGTCAGGGTGACGGAAGTGGTCAGGGTGACGGAGGTGGTCAGGGTGACGATGGTGGTCAGGGTGACGGTGGTGGTCAGGGTGACGGAAGTGGTCAGGGTGACGGAGGTGGTCAGGGTGACGATGGTGGTCAGGGTGACGGTGGTGGTCAGGGTGACGGAGGTGGTCAGGGTGGCGGAGGTGGTCAGGGTGATGGTCAGGGTGACGGAGGTGGTCAGGGTGATGGTGGTGGTCAGGGTGACGGAGGTGGTCAGGGTGACGGAGGTGGTCAGGGTGATGGTGGTGGTCAGGGTGATGGTGGTGGTCAGGGTGATGGTGGTGGTCAGGGTGACGGAGGTGGTCAGGGTGACGGTGGTGGTCAGGGTGATGGTGGTGGTCAGGGTGATGGTGGTGGTCAGGGTGACGGAGGTGGTCAGGGTGATGGTGGTGGTCAGGGTGACGGAGGTGGTCAGGGTGACGGTGGTGGTCAGGGTGACGGTGGTGGTCAGGGTGACGGAGGTGGTCAGGGTGATGGTGGTGGTCAGGGTGATGGAGGTGGTCAGGGTGACGGAGGTGGTCAGGGTGATGGTGGTGGTCAGGGTGATGGAGGTGGTCAGGGTGATGGAGGTGGTCAGGGTGACGGTGGTGGTCAGGGTGACGGTGGTGGTCAGGGTGACGGAGGTGGTCAGGGTGACGGAGGTGGTCAGGGTGACGGTGGTGGTCAGGGTGATGGTGGTGGTCAGGGTGACGGAGGTGGTCAGGGTGATGGAGGTGGTCAGGGTGATCAGGTTGACGGAGGTGGTAAGGGTGGCGGAGGTGGTCAGGGTGATGGTGGTGGTCAGGGTGATCAGGGTGATGGTGGTGGTCAGGGTGATGGAGGTGGTCAGGGTGGCCGAGGTGGTCAGGGTGATGGAGGTGGTCAGGGTGATGGAGGTGGTCAGGGTGATGGTGGTGGTCAGGGTGATCAGGGTGATGGTGGTGGTCAGGGTGATGGAGGTGGTCAGGGTGACGGAGGTGGTCAGGGTGATGGAGGTGGTCAGGGTGATGGAGGTGGTCACGGTGATGGTGGTGGTCAGGGTGATGGAGGTGGTCAGGGTGACGGAGGTGGTCAGGGTGACGGTGGTGGTCAGGGTGGCGGTGGTGGTCAGGGTGATGGTGGTGGTCAGGGTGATGGAGGTGGTCAGGGTGATGGTGGTGGTCAGGGTGACAGAGGTGGTCAGGGTGACGGTGGTGGTCAGGGTGATGGTGGTGGTCAGGGTGATGGAGGTGGTCAGGGTGACGGAGGTGGTCAGGGTGACGGAGGTGGTCAGGGTGATGGTGGTGGTCAGGGTGACGGAAGTGGTCAGGGTGACGGAGGTGGTCAGGGTGACAGAGGTGGTCAGGGTGATGGTGGTGGTCAGGGTGACGGAGGTGGTCAGGGTGACGGAAGTGGTCAGGGTGATGGAGGTGGTCAGGGTGATGGAGGTGGTCAGGGTGACAGAGGTGGTCAGGGTGACGGAGGTGGTCAGGGTGATGGTGGTGGTCAGGGTGACAGAGGTGGTCAGGGTGATGGAGGTGGTCAGGGTGACGGAGGTGGTCAGGGTGACGGAGGTGGTCAGGGTGACGGTGGTGGTCAGGGTGATGGAGGTGGTCAGGGTGACGGAGGTGGTCAGGGTGATGGTGGTGGTCAGGGTGACAGAGGTGGTCAGGGTGACAGAGGTGGTCAGGGTGACGGAGGTGGTCAGGGTGACGGAGGTGGTCAGGGTGATGGTGGTGGTCAGGGTGACAGAGGTGGTCAGGGTGACGGAGGTGGTCAGGGTGACGGAGGTGGTCAGGGTGACGGTGGTGGTCAGGGTGATGGAGGTGGTCAGGGTGACGGAGGTGGTCAGGGTGAGGGAGGTGGTCAGGGTGACGGAGGTGGTCAGGGTGATGGAGGTGGTCAGGGTGATGGTGGTGGTCAGGGTGACAGAGGTGGTCAGGGTGACGGAGGTGGTCAGGGTGATCAGGTTGACGGAGGTGGTCAGGGTGATGGAGGTGGTCACGGTGATGGTGGTGGTCAGGGTGATGGAGGTGGTCAGGGTGACAGAGGTGGTCAGGGTGACGGAGGTGGTCAGGGTGACGGTGGTGGTCAGGGTGATCAGGGTGATGGTGGTGGTCAGGGTGATGGAGGTGGTCAGGGTTATGGTGGTGGTCAGGGTGATGGAGGTGGTCAGGGTGACGGAGGTGGTCAGGGTGACGGAGGTGGTCAGGGTGATGGTGGTGGTCAGGGTGATGGAGGTGGTCAGGGTGACGGAGGTGGTCAGGGTGATGGTGGTGGTCAGGGTGATGGAGGTGGTCAGGGTGATGGAGGTGGTCACGGTGATGGAGGTGGTCAGGGTGATGGAGGTGGTCAGGGTGATGGAGGTGGTCACGGTGATGGAGGTGGTCAGGGTGATGGAGGTGGTCAGGGTGATGGAGGTGGTCAGGGTGAAGGAAGTGGTCAGGGTGAAGGTGGTGGTCAGGGTGACAGAGGTGGTCAGGGTGATGGTGGTGGTCAGGGTGATGGAGGTGGTCAGGGTGATGGTGGTGGTCAGGGTGACAGAGGTGGTCAGGGTGAAGGTGGTGGTCAGGGTGACAGAGGTGGTCAGGGTGACGGAGGTGGTCAGGGTGATGGAGGTGGTCAGGGTGATGGTGGTGGTCAGGGTGACGGAGGTGGTCAGGGTGATGGAGGTGGTCACGGTGATGGAGGTGGTCAGGGTGACGGAGGTGGTCACGGTGACGGAGGTGGTCAGGGTGACGGAGGTGGTCAGGGTGGCGGAGGTGGTCAGGGTGAAGGTGGTGGTCAGGGTGACGGAGGTGGTCAGGGTGATGGTGGTGGTCAGGGTGATGGTGGTGGTCAGGGTGACGGTGGTGGTCAGGGTGACGGAGGTGGTCAGGGTGAAGGTGGTGGTCAGGGTGACGGTGGTGGTCAGGGTGACGGTGGTGGTCAGGGTGACGGAGGTGGTAAGGGTGACGGTGGTGGTCAGGGTGACGGTGGTGGTCAGGGTGACGGAGGTGGTCAGGGTGACGGTGGTGGTCAGGGTGATGGTGGTGGTCAGGGTGACGGAGGTGGTAAGGGTGACGGTGGTGGTCAGGGTGATGGTGGTGGTCAGGGTGACGGAGGTGGTAAGGGTGACGGTGGTGGTCAGGGTGACGGAGGTGGTCAGGGTGACGGTGGTGGTCAGGGTGACGGTGGTGGTCAGGGTGATGGTGGTGGTCAGAGTGACGGAGGTGGTAAGGGTGACGGTGGTGGTCAGGGTGACGGAGGTGGTAAGGGTGACGGTGGTGGTCAGGGTGACGGTGGTGGTCAGGGTGGCGGAGGTGGTCAGGGTGATGGTGGTGGTCAGGGTGGCGGAGGTGGTCAGGGTGATGGTGGTGGTCAGGGTGACGGTGGTGGTCAGGGTGGCGGAGGTGGTCAGGGTGACGGAGGTGGTCAGGGTGGTCAGGGTGACGGTGGTGGTCAGGGTGACGGTGGTGGTCAGGGTGGCGGAGGTGGTCAGGGTGATGGTGGTGGTCAGGGTGGCGGAGGTGGTCAGGGTGATGGTGGTGGTCAGGGTGACGGTGGTGGTCAGGGTGATGGTGGTGGTCAGGGTGGCGGAGGTGGTCAGGGTGATGGTGGTGGTCAGGGTGACGGTGGTGGTCAGGGTGGCGGAGGTGGTCAGGGTGATGGTGGTGGTCAGGGTGGCGGAGGTGGTCAGGGTGATGGTGGTGGTCAGGGTGACGGTGGTGGTCAGGGTGACGGAGGTGGTCAGGGTGGCGGAGTTGGTCAGGGTGACGGAGGTGGTCAGGGTGATGGTGGTGGTCAGGGTGGCGGAGGTGGTCAGGGTGATGGTGGTGGTCAGGGTGGCGGAGGTGGTCAGGGTGGCGGAGGTGGTCAGGGTGACGGAGGTGGTCAGGGTGATGGTGGTGGTCAGGGTGGCGGAGGTGGTCAGGGTGATGGTGGTGGTCAGGGTGACGGAGGTGGTCAGGGTGACGGAGGTGGTCAGGGTGACGGAGGTGGTCAGGGTGATGGTGGTGGTCAGGGTGACGGAGGTGGTCAGGGTGGCGGAGGTGGTCAGGGTGACGGAGGTGGTCAGGGTGGCGGAGGTGGTCAGGGTGGCGGAGGTGGTCAGGGTGATGGTGGTGGTCAGGGTGATGGTGGTGGTCAGGGTGACGGTGGTGGTCAGGGTGACGGAGGTGGTCAGGGTGATGGTGGTGGTCAGGGTGACGGAGGTGGTCAGGGTGACGGAGGTGGTCAGGGTGATGGTGGTGGTCAGGGTGGCGGAGGTGGTCAGGGTGACGGAGGTGGTCAGGGTGACGGAGGTGGTCAGGGTGACGGTGGTGGTCAGGGTGGCGGAGGTGGTCAGGGTGATGGTGGTGGTCAGGGTGACGGAGGTGGTCAGGGTGATGGTGGTGGTCAGGGTGATGGTGGTGGTCAGGGTGACGGAGGTGGTCAGGGTGACGGAGGTGGTCAGGGTGACGGTGGTGGTCAGGGTGGCGGAGGTGGTCAGGGTGATGGTGGTGGTCAGGGTGGCGGAGGTGGTCAGGGTGACGGAGGTGGTCAGGGTGATGGTGGTGGTCAGGGTGGCGGAGGTGGTCAGGGTGACGGAGGTGGTCAGGGTGATGGTGGTGGTCAGGGTGACGGAGGTGGTCAGGGTGGCGGAGGTGGTCAGGGTGACGGAGGTGGTCAGGGTGGCGGAGGTGGTCAGGGTGATGGAGGTGGTCAGGGTGGCGGAGGTGGTCAGGGTGACGGTGGTGGTCAGGGTGACGGAGGTGGTCAGGGTGACGGAGGTGGTCAGGGTGATGGTGGTGGTCAGGGTGACGGAGGTGGTCAGGGTGACGGAGGTGGTCAGGGTGATGGTGGTGGTCAGGGTGACGGAGGTGGTCAGGGTGATGGTGGTGGTCAGGGTGATGGTGGTGGTCAGGGTGGCGGAGGTGGTCAGGGTGATGGTGGTGGTCAGGGTGGCGGAGGTGGTCAGGGTGATGGTGGTGGTCAGGGTGACGGAGGTGGTCAGGGTGACGGAGGTGGTCAGGGTGGCGGAGGTGGTCAGGGTGACGGAGGTGGTCAGGGTGGCGGAGGTGGTCAGGGTGATGGTGGTGGTCAGGGTGGCGGAGGTGGTCAGGGTGACGGAGGTGGTCAGGGTGGCGGAGGTGGTCAGGGTGACGGAGGTGGTCAGGGTGATGGTGGTGGTCAGGGTGACGGTGGTGGTCAGGGTGACGGAGGTGGTCAGGGTGGCGGAGGTGGTCAGGGTGATGGTGGTGGTCAGGGTGATGGTGGTGGTCAGGGTGACGGAGGTGGTCAGGGTGACGGAGGTGGTCAGGGTGGCGGAGGTGGTCAGGGTGACGGAGGTGGTCAGGGTGACGGAGGTGGTCAGGGTGACGGTGGTGGTCAGGGTGACGGAGGTGGTCAGGGTGACGGAGGTGGTCAGGGTGATGGTGGTGGTCAGGGTGACGGAGGTGGTCAGGGTGACGGAGGTGGTCAGGGTGGCGGAGGTGGTCAGGGTGATGGTGGTGGTCAGGGTGACGGAGGTGGTCAGGGTGATGGTGGTGGTCAGGGTGACGGTGGTGGTCAGGGTGACGGAGGTGGTCAGGGTGAGGGAGGTGGTCAGGGTGACGGTGGTGGTCAGGGTGACGGAGGTGGTCAGGGTGACGGAGGTGGTCAGGGTGACGGAGGTGGTCAGGGTGGCGGAGGTGGTCAGGGTGGCGGTGGTGGTCAGGGTGACGGAGGTGGTCAGGGTGATGGTGGTGGTCAGGGTGACGGAGGTGGTCAGGGTGACGGAGGTGGTCAGGGTGGCGGAGGTGGTCAGGGTGATGGTGGTGGTCAGGGTGACGGAGGTGGTCAGGGTGATGGTGGTGGTCAGGGTGACGGTGGTGGTCAGGGTGACGGAGGTGGTCAGGGTGAGGGAGGTGGTCAGGGTGACGGTGGTGGTCAGGGTGACGGAGGTGGTCAGGGTGACGGAGGTGGTCAGGGTGGCGGAGGTGGTCAGGGTGGCGGAGGTGGTCAGGGTGGCGGTGGTGGTCAGGGTGGCGGAGGTGGTCAGGGTGGCGGAGGTGGTCAGGGTGGCGGTGGTGGTCAGGGTGGCGGAGGTGGTCAGGGTGGCGGAGGTGGTCAGGGTGGCGGAGGTGGTCAGGGTGATGGTGGTGGTCAGGGTGACGGTGGTGGTCAGGGTGACGGAGGTGGTCAGGGTGAGGGAGGTGGTCAGGGTGACGGAGGTGGTCAGGGTGATGGTGGTGGTCAGGGTGACGGTGGTGGTCAGGGTGGCGGAGGTGGTCAGGGTGGCGGAGGTGGTCAGGGTGACGGTGGTGGTCAGGGTGACGGAGGTGGTCAGGGTGACGGTGGTGGTCAGGGTGACGGAGGTGGTCAGGGTGACGGAGGTGGTCAGGGTGACGGTGGTGGTCAGGGTGACGGAGGTGGTCAGGGTGAGGGAGGTGGTCAGGGTGACGGTGGTGGTCAGGGTGACGGAGGTGGTCAGGGTGACGGTGGTGGTCAGGGTGACGGTGGTGGTCAGGGTGACGGTGGTGGTCAGGGTGACGGAGGTGGTCAGGGTGATGGTGGTGGTCAGGGTGACGGAGGTGGTCAGGGTGATGGTGGTGGTCAGGGTGACGGAGGTGGTCAGGGTGACGGTGGTGGTCAGGGTGATGGTGGTGGTCAGGGTGACGGAGGTGGTCAGGGTGACGGAGGTGGTCAGGGTGATGGTGGTGGTCAGGGTGACGGAGGTGGTCAGGGTGATGGTGGTGGTCAGGGTGACGGAGGTGGTCAGGGTGATGGTGGTGGTCAGGGTGGCGGAGGTGGTCAGGGTGACGGAGGTGGTCAGGGTGACGGAGGTGGTCAGGGTGATGGTGGTGGTCAGGGTGACGGAGGTGGTCAGGGTGACGGTGGTGGTCAGGGTGACGGAGGTGGTCAGGGTGACGGTGGTGGTCAGGGTGACGGAGGTGGTCAGGGTGACGGTGGTGGTCAGGGTGACGGAGGTGGTCAGGGTGACGGAGGTGGTCAGGGTGACGGAGGTGGAAACTGGACTACCTCTCCGTGTTATTCCAGATTAAAGGTCCTCATCACCTCCAGACCGTGATGAAAACTAACCGCCGCACACGGTTCCTCCTGGTTTCTGTAAAATGAGATTCCAATACTTCTGATTTTATATTTCATTCCATTTTGTGTCAATAAAAGAATAAAATATCCAGTGAAGCGGTGAGATCCTGCAGTAGCAGGAGGCATCATGTGACAGGTCAGAAAGTTTACATCGTCTTAAATTCAGTTTCCCATGAAGGCATCATCACCATGGTTACGCCCCTTGGCTGAGTTTCCTGTACAGCATGTTGGTAAAGAAGAACCTGGTGTATGTATGAACATCCTGAGGGCGGATCCATGATGGCAGCACGTGTGTGTGCGTGTGAGTGTGTGTGTGTGTGTCTTTGTCAGCAAAGCGTTGACACTCTTATCTGAAGTAAACTGTGACGCGACGTGCTGCCTTCTCTCACAGAGAGATGCTGTCATGGTGAGGAGCGACCTGAAGGTCGAGCTTCCTGCATGTTCTCACACAGAGTCAACGTAGAGAAGACAGAATAACACGAATAACCGCGCGACTTTAGCGTAGGCCAGCATGTCAGCGTACCTGTAATTAGTCCTCAGACTCGCCGTGGTTCAATTCACAAGCGAAACACTGAGTGGGAACGCTAAAGAAAAAGTCCTCTTTCAGGTTAGAGTTGACTTTGTTCTCTGTAAGGTTCCTGATTGCATTGTGTTTATTGGGATATATTTCTTTATGAGTTGATGCTGCTTTAATTCTTTCATTCACACACAGCAGCTTTCTGAAGACGACCGTACCACAGGTTGGACTTCGCAGACCAGACTTCATGCAGTTTGCTGCAGGCTAACAGATGGCAGTAGGCTGAGTCCAACAACATGAACATTTAACGCTGCATGTTGCAACAAAACAACTAGAAAATCACAAAGGGAGAAGAATATAACTCCACAATGACTTTTTACCCACTAAACATGACTGAAACTGAAACATCGGCCTCAGCAGCCTTTACCACCCTCATCCCACCATGTCCACCACAGCAACCCCCAGCACCCAGGTAAGCACTCTAAATAAAGTTATTCTTCCCCAGTAACCTCAGATAACCTTTTTAAAGGTTTCCTGACATCAGGTACAATACATATCCTGTACAGAAACCATTTCTGTAACACAATACACCCTGATATCCCCCTGCCCCCATTCCTTGGTTCAATCCAGTGACATGAAGACCCTATAAATACAGGAAATAAACAGTATTTCCTACGTTTGGTCCTGGAACACAAGGTAAACATGGTGATAAACTCAATGAACAAAACAGTAAACAGAAAGCAAAATGAGTTATGACTGCTGGTCTGCATCTTTAACAGATGGTTATGTATTTTAACTTTACTCAAATGCAAAACAAAACACAAGCAAAGCCAGGATAGTTGGTGTCTGCCGAGCAAAGATGAAGATAAAACAAGTCAAACAAGGAAATAAACTGTTTTTGTGTAGCACAACAGTGACAAACCGTGACACCTTGCCCCGCTTGTCACGCAGTTCTAACAACAGCTCGCCAGGGGAGCTGCACCCCAGAAGAAGAAAATCCAACTCACTGATTGGCCAGAGCTGAAAATTTGGTGGACACCACTGACTTCAAGTCTGGCTCCATCAACAGGTCTGGCTTGGCTCAGAACGGTCAGTTTGCATTTTTCTGTCTTTACTCTGGTAAATTGATGGAGGTACCAGAATGATAAGTCCAACCTCTCCTACTTTTTGTGATCCTTCTGTCCTTCTGATCGTAACAATCATGACAACTCAGGAACGTGTCCATGTTTAAATCCAGAAGATAGACTTCACTTTAAAGTAAGCAAGAAGACCTGCTGGACGTCCACCATCCTGCAGCTCTGCTTCTGGGTCGACTTTGTAGAATTCAACGAAGGTGTCGCAACTTTTTGACATCACGCTGTGATGCAGCTGACATATCTACCGCTATCAGCTTACACCCCGCTGACCAGGTGAGGATACGGTTGCTATGGGAACACAACAGAGATCATGCTTTACCAAAGCAAACGGCCCTGTTCCAAGTCAGACTCCTTGGTGGGAAGACACCCTTAAAAAGATGCTTTAGACCAAAGAAGTGAATTTCTCTTAAAAACAATGGGAGTCTTGGTTCACTTTT
This sequence comes from Telmatherina bonti, assembly GCF_933228915.1. Lineage (NCBI taxonomy): Eukaryota > Metazoa > Chordata > Actinopteri > Atheriniformes > Telmatherinidae > Telmatherina > Telmatherina bonti. Next base: position 39,467,529 of record NC_136623.1, read on the forward strand.
AAGTGAACTCTGGTGCAGATCGCTGACAGTGTGAAAGTAAACGGAACCAGAGACAGGAAGTTATTTAGACCAACATGGTGGAAACCAGATCAGGTCTGAAACAGAAACCAGGCTGCAGACAGGTTTTGTTTATGAGCGGTGAACACTTTGTGTCCTGGCCAATCACAAAGCTACATCTCTTCTTCTTTCTTCTCAGGTCAACAGCTGTTTTGGGTAATATCGACCACTGGTGATCAGCTGTTGTAACTGCATGATGTTGTTCAGGTAGTTGGTGTGAAAACAGAGCAAACCAACCCCTGATGGTGATGATGATGAGTGTTTCTGGAGCTGTTTTGCTCCATCAGCTGCCTGGATGGTTGACCACTTCGTCTGGCTTTTGTAGCCAAAAAAAAGAACTTTCTGACCTTTATTCAGTTTTCCTATTGTTTCAATTCACAGGTTAAACTGAAGAAATAATTATATTAAACAGCAAATCAAGACAGAAGAGCAGCAATAAACAGAGATGGTCTGTTTAACGGGTTTATTTTAGTTATTCGTTGTTAAGTTATTTCATCAAAGTTCTTGTTGGAGTGTGTAATGTGGCAGACTAGATTTATCTGAATATGAATTCCTATCTGAGATGTTTCTGATTGTATCCGCTGGATACAGTGATTTTGGCTGTGGTGCCGTGCACGTGACTTTTTATTCTTTACTGCAAATGTATTGATCGAGGGTTTGCTACATCGCAGCAGTAAAGAGAGGAGTAGCTGATCTGCGGTGAGACCACGAGGCTTGCTGACCTTCATGCTGCAACACTGCAGCAAGTCTGGGAAAGAAACTCCTGAGAAAAAGTCCTCTTTTCATAAAGAGAGTCACATTACAGAGAGGAGGAAATCATTAGGCCTGAATACAGAGGAGCCAGTGGAAGGAAGTCTGGAGTGAAAAGATGATTTTTCAAAGGTCAGGCAGGCTATTGGATGGACCATTTGTTTATCACGACATATCTGGTAATTAGATTTATAGAGAACCAGACCTCCAGTATAGCTCTGTCTATTTCTGTGAACAAACACTTCTGTTGTGGCACAACAGTTGTATAAAGCCCCTTCTCTAATGTCTCATGGTCTCTGATGAGTCTTCTTCCTGTACCACCTTTCACAGTAAATATTTCTAAAGAAATTTCAGGGCTCAACAATAAAAATCATCTAAATGTGGATTAAAGTTTAGTTTGAGGGATAAAAATTAAACTAACAACCACTTTGGTGGACTATGAACTAGTGATAAGTCGACTCTTCAGGTACGGCACTCTGCTGGAAGGGGTGAAACTTTAGTTTGAGGTGTAACAAGCTGTGTGGTGTATCTGATCTGGTCTTGTCAGCGTTGTTCTCGTACGTGGCAGTTATTAAAATAATGGAGCAGCCACAGCCCATGCGACTTATTTATAGTGTAGGCGAAGAGATCCAGGATTTAGACAAAGCTAAAACCTAAACACAACACACGGGGAACCAACAGACACACAATACATGGGAACCAACATTAAGACAAAGTACAGGAACCAACGGAAACACAACACACGGGGAACCAACGAAAACAACACACAGGGATCAACGGAAACACAACACACGGGACACACCACACTAAAACTGCAGCAGACAAATCGGTGGTTCTGTGATAAAGTGTCTGTATTTCAGAAGTGGCAACATCTTTATAACTGTCTGGCTTCATCTTGTGTATGAATGTTTCTTCGTTTCAGCAAAGTTTAAATTTCTTTTGATCATACTGATTACCTGACATTTGGTGATGCTTCCATATGTAAAGGTTGGTCATGTCAAAAGAAACTATGAACAATAAATATGAACACGATCCCAATAGAAAATGTAAAATCAGAGTCTACAACCACCAATATAAAGGTTTTGGTGCTTAAATATGTGTTCTTTCTCCCCTCTTTGTTGCTCTACATCAAGCTGTGAAATGCATATTATTTGAAGCTGCATCTGCTGATATATGAAGGACAATCTAAGAGCCTGGTCTGACCAGCCTCTCTGAACCATTCCTCTGCCTTTTCCCGCTGTGGAGAATACCAGTAAATGCAGGACTTGAGGAGAAAAACTACTCTGATATTTGGACCATCTCACGTGGTGATAGGCATCAGCTCCAAAAGCTAGGCTAATGAGTAATTTAGAGCTTCAAACCTGGAGCTCGATGAAAGTTTAATGATATCAACACAAATTTGCTGTCACATAATCTCTCCTTTTAATCATTTTCCACTGTCAGCACAGAAAAACAAGCCTAATCCACCTGACTGATGTCTCCCTCTAAACTGGCTTGGAGAAAGACTGGAAAATGTGCAGGCAATTAATTAAGCACATTTTTCTTCTTTTCAAGTTTTCCTCTGGAATGCTGATGGTCGGAGACGAGTGCACAGAGGGTTGTGGTGTTTTACTGAGGTCAGGCCGTGGTCACACGGAATCTGATACAGCTGACAGTCAGGCACATCTGCAGCATGTGTCCGTCTCTCTTCTGCCTTCATTGTGCGCTTTTTTTTTTAACATACTGAAGCAGCTTTGTGTTTGTCAAGTACATGAGAAGAGATGTGTCCAAAAGCCAAATTCTACCTCTTCTTTTATTTTCAGTTCTGCAAAATCAACACCTTCACCTAAAGATGTGGACTGAAAGAAGTGACGGCTAGGACTCAACACGGAGAGCCGCCACGCCATCGCAGGACCCACAGAGAGCGTCCCACTGCAGCAGCGTCTTCCTTTACTCTCTGCAGCATTTAGCGGGTAGCTAGTAAAGGCCCATTGCGTATGTAAACGGGGACGTCATACGTTACCATCCTCATACTTCCAAGCACGTTGCCATGGTTGTCAAGTCAGTTCATCCACTAGAGGGCAGTGCCGAGTTCAGAGTTTACTTCCTCTTTCTCACGCCGGTCAGTAGCGATAAGGCACCAGCACCACTGTTGTTTAAAACGTCCAAAAACACCAGAAGAAGTAGAATAATCACTACTTCTTTTCTATTCTCAACTTCTTTTTCCTTTGCTTATTATGATGTGGTTTCATCTTCTTCTTCCTGATCCTTTTCTTCTTCTCTGGTTTTTTTCTTTCTTTGGTTGTGTGTCAACAATACAACTCAACACTGCCCCCTGTGGATTCTGGTGGTATTACTCTGTTTTCGGGGTCATGTGACAGATAGTGAAGCTCCTTGAAAACAAACCAAATTATGTACGGAAGCAACGCAGGAGACAGGTGATGTGCCTGTCTTCTGCGTCCAGCAGGCCCTGCTGACCTGTCACAAGGTGGCTGGCTGAGTGGAGCTGTTCTGGCTTTGGGCTGTTGGCAGGGCTGAGTACAGGTGACTCCTTAAGAAGGTCTTTCCAGACTTGGGGTCCTCTGTAGAGGAGATGCACTAACAAGTTGGTATGCACTAACAAGAGGGCTGTGAAGGTCCTTCCATATATGCTGGTGTGTCGGTTCTGTGTGCCGCAGGTGCAGTAGACCTCTTCTACGGAGTTCTCCTCCAGTAAGGGGAACCTGAGGATCATATCGGACCTCAGGTTCCTGAACGCTGAACATCATCCACAAGCACCTTCCAGTCACAGGCCATGGCTACCTGTCCCATTTCTGGCCTGGTGGGAGGATGTTTGGGCTCTTCTTCTCTGACTAATAATGGTGTCTTGATGGTTTTGTTCCCATAATGTGTTAGTAATGGATCTTCGTCGTACCACTTTATTTCCCAGAGCTCCCTGCAGCTGAGTGTCCTCTTCTTCTATCCCCCTCTATGATAAACATGTATAATTTGTTTATGTGTTTGTTTATCATGTTTTAGAGAGAAACAGAAAAACAAATCAACTACACGGAGTAGATTTTCTCTCAGAGTAATTAGATTGACAGAAATAATTTTTGGGAATATGATTTATATTTCCTTCCAGGATCAACGTGATGAATATTGTCTTTACAAAGAAAACCGTGACGGTGTGAAATGGAGGCTTTTCTTCTGCTGTTGTTGGCAGAAACATGCAGACAGGAGGAGGTTCTTGAGGCTGCACTGCCACCTGCAGGTGGAACAGGGACATTGCTCACTCAGCTCAGGAGAGAGGATCTCTCCACAGTGGAAAATTACTTCCTACAAGGTGGCTTCTGTCTTCTTTGACATTTTTTGTTGACTTTTATGTGTGTTTGTACATAAATCTTCATTTAAGCCTTAGTATGTTCAGTCCTGCACCAGAGGTTAACGTTTAGCTGGGGATCCCTGCTCATCATTGTCTTTATAGAAATATTTATACTTTCTAAAAATGTGATTTCATCTCATTCAGCAAAGGATGTCTGCTGCCTGAATGATGCAACGCTGTGCTGTTGTGTGATGCAACCTTAATTCCTGTTACTGGCACAGTCCATGAAAGACAAAACCAGGGATTTCTGGCCTTCACCTTGAACCAACGAGACACACTCTGGTGAAAAGAGAACATGATCATACTTACTGAGTTGGTTTCATATTCTGTTGAATGATGAAATGCTTGGTTGTTTTTTGTCTCATTGAGACGATGACTCTGCTTTTCTTTCTGTTTCCTAACGTTAGCTGTCTGCTGAGAGAAAGAACTGTTTCCACATCAAGCTAGAGTCCCGTGATGTCGTCATCCTGTGTGCATACAGATGTGTGAGCATCGATGCGTTAGACATGGCAGGTGGTGGGCGGTGTGTGAACATGTTGATCATTATGTCTGTGATCAACATGAGTCTGAAGAAGATGATCTTCATCCCTCACAGTGTTCTCCTGTGGTCCTGCTGCAAGGCAGGATCTCTATCCTACTGAACGGTTCATTCTGATCTCCTTTTCACCTTCTGACCGTCATCGTTTCCCAACACTGCTCAGATTCCTTCATTTTGCTTCAATAAAATCACACGAATCAAGTTAAACAGAAGTAAAGTATCATCACAGAACCAAAACCTCGTTCCACCGCCTCGTTCCACCGCCTCGTTCCACCGCCTCGTTCCACCGCCTCGTTCCACCGCCTCGTTCCACCGCCTCGTTCCATCGCCTCGTTCCATCGCCTCGTTCCACCGCCTCACCGCCTCGTTCCACCGCCTCGTTCCACCATCTCGTTCCACCGCCTCGTTCCACCGCCTCGTTCCACCGCCTCGTTCCACCGCCTCGTTCCACCGCCTCGTTCCACCGCCTCGTTCCACCGCCTCGTTCCACCGCCACGTTCCACCGCCACGTTCCACCGCCTCGTTCCACCGCCTCGTTCCATCGCCTCGTTCCATCGCCTCGTTCCACCGCCACGTTCCACCGCCACGTTCCACCGCCACGTTCCACCGCCTCGTTCCATCGCCTCGTTCCACCGCCTCGTTCCATCGCCTCGTTCCACCGCCTCGTTCCATCGCCTCGTTCCATCGCCTCGTTCCATCGCCTCGTTCCACCGCCACGTTCCACCGCCACGTTCCACCGCCTCGTTCCACCGCCTCGTTCCATCGCCTCGTTCCATCGCCTCGTTCCATCGCCTCGTTCCACCGCCACGTTCCACCGCCACGTTCCACCGCCTCGTTCCATCGCCTCGTTCCATCGCCTCGTTCCACCGCCTCGTTCCACCGCCACGTTCCACCGCCACGTTCCACCGCCTCGTTCCACCGCCTCGTTCCACCGCCTCGTTCCATCGCCTCGTTCCATCGCCTCGTTCCACCGCCACGTTCCACCGCCACGTTCCACCGCCTCGTTCCATCGCCTCGTTCCATCGCCTCGTTCCACCGCCACGTTCCACCGCCACGTTCCACCGCCTCGTTCCATCGCCTCGTTCCATCGCCTCGTTCCATCGCCTCGTTCCATCGCCTCGTTCCACCGCCACGTTCCACCGCCACGTTCCACCGCCTCGTTCCATCGCCTCGTTCCATCGCCTCGTTCCACCGCCTCGTTCCACCGCCACGTTCCACCGCCACGTTCCACCGCCTCGTTCCATCGCCTCGTTCCATCGCCTCGTTCCACCGCCTCGTTCCACCGCCACGTTCCACCGCCACGTTCCACCGCCTCGTTCCACCGCCTCGTTCCACCGCCTCGTTCCATCGCCTCGTTCCATCGCCTCGTTCCATCGCCTCGTTCCACCGCCTCGTTCCACCGCCACGTTCCACCGCCACGTTCCACCGCCTCGTTCCATCGCCTCGTTCCACCGCCACGTTCCACCGCCTCGTTCCATCGCCTCGTTCCATCGCCTCGTTCCATCGCCTCGTTCCATCGCCTCGTTCCATCGCCTCGTTCCACCGCCACGTTCCACCGCCACGTTCCACCGCCACGTTCCACCGCCACGTTCCACCGCCTCGTTCCATCGCCTCGTTCCACCGCCTCGTTCCACCGCCCATCGCCTCGTTCCATCGCCTCGTTCCATCGCCTCGTTACACCGCCACGTTCCATCGCCTCGTTCCACCGCCACGTTCCACCGCCACGTTCCACCGCCACGTTCCACCGCCTCGTTCCACCGCCTCGTTCCACCGCCACGTTACACCACCTCGTTACACCGCCTCGTTACACCGCCTCGTTACACCGCCTTGTTCCACCGCCTCGTTCCACCGCCTCGTTCCACCGCCACGTTCCACCGCCACGTTCCACCGCCACGTTCCACCGCCACGTTCCACCGCCACGTTCCACCGCCTCGTTCCACCGCCTCGTTCCACCGCCTCGTTACACCGCCTCGTTCCACCGCCTCGTTCCACCATCTCGTTACACCGCCTTGTTCCACCGCCTCGTTACACCGCCTTGTTCCACCATCTCGTTCCACCGCCTCGTTCCACCGCCTCGTTCCATCGCCTCGTTCCATCGCCTCGTTACACCGCCTTGTTCCACCATCTCGTTCCACCGCCACGTTCCACCGCCACGTTCCACCGCCACGTTCCATTGCCACGTTACACCGCCACATTCCTGTTGTAGGTGAGGGGCTAGTAGGATCCAAAGAGCGGACACTTTCTGAGTATAGAGAGAGATTTATTTATTTCCCACAGATTCCTGTGAATTCTTCCAGCGGAACCTTCAGAGACTGGCAGACTGGCGAGCATCAGGAGGCAGGCAGGCAGGGGAGCAAACGAACGAGCAGGCAGGCAGGCTTTCTCTGGCAGGAGGAAGACAGGACAGGTTACGAATCAAGGTCAAGCACAAACAACGTAAGCTGAGGCCGAGAGCTGTTTTACCGCAGGGCAATCAACAATCTGGCGCTGGATAGCAGGCAGAGCTGGTCTTAAATAGGTGGTGCGTTGATTGCTGAAATGTGGATCAGCTGTGCCTCCAGTTCCCAGCTGACCACGCCCACCAGGGAACAGGAATCACCACAGTTCCACCGCCACGTTCCACCACCTCGTTCCACCGCCACGTTCCACCACCTCGTTACACCGCCACGTTCCACCACCTCGTTCCACCGCCACGTTCCACCGCCTCGTTCCACCGCCACGTTCCACCGCCTCGTTCCACCGCCTTGTTCCACCGCCTCGTTCCACCGCCTTGTTCCACCACCTCGTTCCACCGCCACGTTCTACCACCACGTTCTACCACCACGTTCTACCACCACGTTCCACCGCCACGTTCCACCACCTCGTTCCACTGCCTCGTTCCACCACCGCGTTCCACTGCCTCGTTCCACCACCGCGTTCCACCGCCTCGTTCCACCGCCGCGTTCCACCACCTCGTTCCACCACCACGTTCCACCACCTCGTTACACCACCTCGTTACACCGCCACGTTACACCACCTCGTTCCACCCCCTTGTTCCACCGCCTCGTTCCACCGCCACGTTACACCACCTCGTTCCACCCCCTTGTTCCACCGCCTCGTTCCACCACCACGTTCCACCATCTCGTTCCACCGCCTCGTTCCACCCCCTCGTTAAACCGCCTCGTTCCACCGCCACGTTACACCACCTCGTTCCACCGCCACATTACACCACCTCGTTCCACCCCCTCGTTCCACCGCCACGTTACACCACCTCGTTCCACCGCCACGTTCCACCACCTCGTTCCACCACATCGTTCCACCACCTCATTACACCACCTCGTTACACCACGTTCCACTACCACGTTCCACCACCGCGTTCCACCGCCTCGTTCCACCGCCGCGTTCCACCACCTCGTTCCACCACCACGTTCCACCACCTCGTTACACCACCTCGTTCCACCGCCACGTTACACCACCTCGTTCCACCGCCTCGTTCCACCGCCTCGTTCCACCATCTCGTTCCACCATCTCGTTCCACCACCTCGTTCCACCGCCACGTTCCACCGCCTCGTTCCACCGCCACGTTCTACCACCACGTTCTACCACCACGTTCCACCGCCACGTTCCACCACCTCGTTCCACCACCTCGTTCCACCACCGCGTTCCACTGCCTCGTTCCACCACCGCGTTCCACCGCCTCGTTCCACCGCCGCGTTCCACCACCTCGTTCCACCACCACGTTCCACCACCTCGTTACACCACCTCGTTACACCGCCACGTTCCACCACCTCGTTCCACCCCCTTGTTCCACCGCCTCGTTCCACCGCCACGTTCCACCATCTCGTTCCACCGCCTCGTTACACCACGTTCCACTACCACGTTCCACCACCTCGTTACACCACGTTCCACTACCACGTTCCACCACCTCATTCCACCGCCACGTTCCACCACCTCGTTCCACCGCCACGTTCCACTGCCACGTTCCACCGCCACGTTCCACCGCCACGTTCCACCCCCTCGTTACACCGCTTCGTTCCACCACCACGTTCCACCGCCTCGTTCCACCCCCTCGTTAAACCACCTCGTTCCACCGCCACGTTACACCACCTCGTTCCACCGCCACATTACACCACCTCGTTCCACCCCCTCGTTCCACCGCCACGTTACACCACCTCGTTCCACCGCCACGTTCCACCACCTCGTTCCACCACATCGTTCCACCACCTCATTACACCACCTCGTTACACCCCCTCGTTCCACCGCCACGTTACACCACCTCGTTCCACCCCCTTGTTCCACCGCCTCGTTCCACCGCCACGTTCCACCATCTCGTTCCACCGCCTCGTTACACCACGTTCCACTACCACGTTCCACCACCTCGTTACACCACGTTCCACTACCACGTTCCACCACCTCGTTCCACCGCCTCGTTCCACCACCTCGTTCCACTGCCTGTTTACACCACCTCGTTCCACCGCCACGTTCCACCGCCTCGTTACACCACCTCGTTCCACTGCCACGTTCCACCGCCTCGTTACACCACCTCGTTCCACCGCCACGTTCCACCGCCTCGTTACACCACCTCGTTACACCGCCTCGTTACACCGCCACGTTACACCGCCACGTTCCACCACCTCGTTACACCGCCACGTTCCACCGCCACGTTCCACCGCCACGTTCCACCGCCACGTTCCACCCCCTCGTTACACCACCTCGTTACACCCCCTCGTGCCACCCCCTCGTTACACCGCCTCGTTACACCGCCTCGTTACACCGCCACGTTACACCGCCACGTTACACCGCCACGTTACACCCCCTCGTTACACCACCTCAGTACACCGCCACGTTCCACCACTTCGTTACACCGCCACGTTCTACCACCACGTTCCACCACCACGTTCCACCGCCACGTTCCACTACCACGTTCCACCGCCTTGTTCCACCGCCTCGTTACACCACCTCGTTCCACCGCCACGTTACACCACCTCGTTCCACCGCCTCGTTCCACCGCCACGTTCTACCACCACGTTCCACCGCCACGTTCCACCGCCACGTTCCACTACCTCGTTCCACCACCTCGTTCCACCGCCACGTTCCACCACCTCGTTCCACCGCCACGTTCTACCACCACGTTCCACCACCACGTTCCACCGCCACGTTCCACCACGTTCCACTACCACGTTCCACTACCACGTTCCACCACCTCGTTCCACCGCCACGTTCAACCGCCACGTTACACCGCCATGTTCCACCGCCACGTTCCACCGCCACGTTCCACCACCACGTTCCACCACCACGTTACCAGTAGTTTCATCAGACCTGCAGGTTTCTGGGAGTTTGAAACTGAACCGGCCTCCAGGTTTAGTTCTGACTTAGGGAAAGCAAGAAAACCTGATCCTGAAGACCTGAGGGATCTGGTTGCTCCATCACAAACCAGCCGGTCCTGAACAGATGTTTGTTCAGTTCAGTTCCTAATAAACTCACAGCAGGATTAATGAGCCAGCATAAAGGCTGTTACCCACCGGGTCCAACAAACGACACAAAACTGCTAATAATGCCAAACTGGGAATAAATGTTAAAAAATTCTAAAACAAGTGTGGAGTGATGGATTCCCTTCAAACCACGACCAGAGAGCATTTACGCACTGAGTTCATCCTCTTCTGGAGAACAAAAGAGCTTCATCATGTATTCCAGGAGCTGAACCAGGACCAGGTCAGGTGGAAATACTGTGGAAGGATTTTGGAAGTAACATGGAAGTACAGCAGAAGTATTGTGGAAGAACTGTGGAAGAACTGTGCCAGTACTGAGGAAGTACAATAGAAGTATCATAGCAATAATTTATAGGTACTGTAGAAAAACCGTGGAAGTACCGTAGTACTATTGTGGAGTACCATGGCTCTAAAGTACCATGGAAGTGCTTTAGAAGTACAATGGAAGTACTGTGGCAATAGTGTAGAAGTACTGTGGAAGTAAAATGGCAGTACCATGGCAGTACTGTGGATGTGCCATGGCAGTACTTTGGCAGTACTGTGGATGTGCCGTGGCAGTACTGTGGCAGTACTGTGGATGTGCTGTGGCAGTACCGTGGCAGTACTGTGGCAGTACTGTGGCAGTACTGTGGCAGTACCGTGGCAGTACTGTGGCAGTACTGTGGCAGTGCCGTGGCAGTACCGTGGCAGTACTGTGGCAGTACTTTGGCAGTACTGTGGCAGTACTGTGGAAGTACTTTGGCAGTACTGTGGCAGTACTGTGGCAGTATCGTGGCAGTTCTGTGGCAGTACTGTGGCAGTACAGTGGAAGTACTGTGGAAGTACTTTGGCAGTACTGTGGCAGTACTGTGGCAGTATCGTGGCAGTTCTGTGGCAGTACTGTGGCAGTACTGTGGCAGAACTGTGGCAGTACTGTGGCAGTACTGTGGCAGTATCGTGGCAGTTCTGTGGCAGTACTGTGGCAGTACTGCGGCAGTACTTTGGTAGTACTGTGGCAGTACTGTGGCAGTACAGTGGCAGTACTGTGGCAGTACTGTGGCAGTATCGTGGCAGTACTGTGGCAGTACTTTGGCAGTACTGTGGCAGTACAGTGGCAGTACTGTGGCAGTACTGTGGCAGTTCTGTGGCAGTACCGTGGCAGTACTGTGGTAGTACTGTGGCAGTACTTTGGCAGTACTGTGGCAGTACAGTGGCAGCACTGTGGCAGTACTGTGGCAGTACTGTGGCAGTACAGTGGCAGTACAGTGGCAGTACTGTGGCAGTATCGTGGCAGTACTGTGGCAGTACTGTGGCAGTACTTTGGCAGTACTGTGGCAGTACAGTGGCAGTACTGTGGCAGTTCTGTGGCAGTACTGTGGCAGTACCGTGGCAGTACTGTGGCAGTACTGTGGCAGTACTTTGGTAGTACTGTGGCAGTACTGTGGCAGTACAGTGGCAGTACTGTGGCAGTACTGTGGCAGTATCGTGGCAGTACTGTGGCAGTACTGTGGCAGTACTTTGGCAGTACTGTGGCAGTACAGTGGCAGTACTGTGGCAGTACTGTGGCAGTTCAGTGGCAGTACCGTGGCAGTACCGTGGCAGTACTGTGGCAGTACTTTGGCAGTACTGTGGCAGTACAGTGGCAGCACTGTGGCAGTACTGTGGCAGTACTGTGGCAGTACCGTGGCAGTACTGTGGCAGTACCGTGGCAGTACCGTGGCAGTACTGTGGCAGTACTTTGGCAGTACTGTGGTAGTACAGTGGCAGTACTGTGGCAGTACTATTGCAGTACTGTGGCAGTGCTGTTGCAGTACTGTGGCAGTTCTGTGGCAGTACCGTGGCAGTACTGTGGCAGTACTGTGGCAGTACTGTGGCAGTTCTGTGGCAGTACAGTGGCAGTATTGTGGCAGTACTGTGGCAGTACAGTGGCAGTACTGTGGCAGAACTGTGGCAGTACTGTGGCAGTACTGTGGCAGAACTGTGGCAGTACAGTGGCAGTACAGTGGCAGTGCTGTGACAGTACTGTGGCAGTACTGTGGCAGTACTGTGGCAGTACTGTGGATGTGCTGTGGCAGTATCGTGGCAGTACTGTGGCAGTACCGTGGCAGTACAGTGGCAGTACTGTGGCAGCACTGTGGCAGAACTGTGGCAGTACAGTGGCAGTACAGTGGCAGTGCTGTGACAGTACTGTGGCAGTACTGTGGCAGTACTGTGGCAGTACTGTGGATGTGCTGTGGCAGTACTTTGGCAGTACTGTGGCAGAACTGTGGCAGTACAGTGGCAGTACAGTGGCAGTGCTGTGACAGTACTGTGGCTGTACTGTGGATGTGCCGTGGCAGTACTGTGGATGTGCTGTGGCAGTACTGTGGCAGTACTGTGGCAGTACCGTGGCAGTACTGTGGATGTGCTGTGGCAGTACTGTGGCAGTACTGTGGCAGTGCTGTGGCAGTACTGTGGCAGTACTGTGGCAGTGCTGTGGCAGTACCGTGGCAGTACTGTGGCAGTACTGTGGCAGTACAGTTGCAGTACAGCGGCAGTACTGTGGCAGTACTGTGGCAGTACCGTGGCAGTACTGTTGCAGTACAGTGGCAGTACCGTGGCAGTACTGTGGCAGTACTGTGGCAGTACAGTGGCAGTACCGTGGCAGTACTGTTGCAGTACAGTGGCAGTACTGTGGCAGTATCGTGGCAGTACTGTGGTAGTACTTTGGCAGCACTGTGGCAGTACCGTGGCAGTACTGTGGCAGTACTGTTGCAGTACTGTTGCAGTACTGTGGCAGTACTGTGGCAGTACTTTGGCAGTACTGTGGCAGTACTGTGGCAGTACTGTGGATGTGCTGTGGCAGTATCGTGGCAGTACTGTGGATGTGCCGTGGCAGTACTGTGGATGTGCTGTGGCAGTACCGTGGTAGTACCGTGGCAGTACTGTGGCAGTACTGTGGCAGTTCTGTGGCAGTACCGTGGCAGTACCGTGGCAGTACTGTGACAGTACTTTGGCAGTACTGTGGCAGTACTGTGGCAGTACTGTGGCAGTGCTGTTGCAGTACCGTGGCAGTACTGTGGCAGTATCGTGGCAGTACTGTGGCAGTATTTTGGCAGTACTGTGGCAGTACAGTGGAAGTACTGTGGCAGAACTGTGGCAGAACTGTGGCAGTACAGTGGCAGTACAGTGGCAGTGCTGTGGCAGTACCGTGGCAGTACTGTGGCAGTACTGTGGCAGTCCTGTGGCAGTACTGTGGCAGTACTGTGGCAGTACTTTGGCAGTACAGTGGCAGTACAGTGGCAGCACTGTGGCAGTACCGTGGCAGTACGGTGGCAGTACCGTGGCAGTACCGTGGCAGTACTGTGGCAGTACTTTGGCAGTACTGTGGCAGTACAGTGGCAGTACTGTGGCAGTACTATTGCAGTACTGTGGCAGTGCTGTTGCAGTACTGTGGCAGTTCTGTGGCAGTACTGTGGCAGTACCGTGGCAGTACTGTGGCAGTACTGTGGCAGTTCTGTGTCAGTACAGTGGCAGTACTGTGGCAGTACTGTGGCAGTCCTTTGGCAGTACTGTGGCAGTACAGTGGCAGTACTGTGGCAGTACTGTGGCAGAACTGTGGCAGAACTGTGGCAGTACAGTGGCAGTGCTGTGACAGTACTGTGGCAGTACTGTGGCAGTACTGTGGATGTGCTGTGGCAGTATCGAGGCAGTACTGTGGATGTGCCGTGGCAGTACTGTGGATGTGCTGTGGCAGTACCGTGGCAGTACTGTGGCAGTACTGTGGCAGTCCTGTGGCAGTACTGTGGCAGTACTGTGGCAGTACTTTGGCAGTACTGTGGCAGTACAGTGGCAGCACTGTGGCAGTACTGTGGCAGTACCGTGGCAGTACCGTGGCAGTACCGTGGCAGTACAGTGGCAGTACTGTGGCAGTACTGTGGCAGTACTTATGCAGTACTGTGGCAGTACTTTGGCAGTGCTGTTGCAGTACCGTGGCAGTACTGTGGCAGTACTGTGGCAGTATCGTGGCAGTACTGTGGCAGTATTTTGGCAGTACTGTGGCAGTACAGTGGCAGTACTGTGGCAGTACTGTGGCAGAACTGTGGCAGTACAGTGGCAGTACAGTGGCAGTGCTGTGACAGTACCGTGGCAGTACTGTGGCAGTACTGTGGCAGTACTGTGGCAGAACTGTGGCAGTACAGTGGCAGTACAGTGGCAGTACAGTGGCAGTGCTGTGACAGTACCGTGGCAGTACTGTGGCAGTACTGTGGCAGTACTGCCACGGCACTGTGGCAGTATCGTGGCAGTACTGTGGATGTGCCGTGGCAGTACTTTGGATGTGCTGTGGCAGTACCGTGGCAGTACTGTGGCAGTACTGTGGCAGTCCTGTGGCAGTACTGTGGCAGTACTTTGGCAGTACTGTGGCAGTACAGTGGCAGCACTGTGGCAGTACTGTGGCAGTACCGTGGCAGTACCGTGGCAGTACCGTGGCAGTACTGTGGCAGTACTTTGGCAGTACTGTGGTAGTACAGTGGCAGTACTGTGGCAGTACTATTGCAGTGCTGTGGCAGTGCTGTTGCAGTACTGAGGCAGTTCTGTGGCAGTACCGTGGCAGTATTGTGGCAGTACTGTGGCAGTACTGTGGCAGTTCTGTGGCAGTACAGTGGCAGTACTGTGGCAGTACTGTGGCAGTACTTTGGCAGTACTGTGGCAGTACAGTAGCAGTACAGTGGCAGTACTGTGACAGTACTGTGGCAGTACTGTGGATGTGCTCTGGCAGTATCGTGGCAGTACTGTGGATGTGCCATGGCAGTACTGTGGATGTGCTGTGGCAGTACCGTGGCAGTACTGTGGCAGTACTGTGGCAGTCCTGTGGCAGTACTGTGGCAGTACTGTGGCTGTACTTTGGCAGTACTGTGGCAGTACAGTGGCAGCACTGTGGCAGTACTGTGGCAGTACTGTGGCAGTACCGTGGCAGTACTGTGGCAGTACTTTGGCAGTACTGTGGTAGTACAGTGGCAGTACTGTGGCAGTACTATTGCAGTACTGTGGCAGTGCTGTTGCAGTACTGTGGCAGTTCTGTGGCAGTACCGTGGCAGTACCGTGGCAGTACTATGGCAGTACTGTGGCAGTTCTGTGGCAGTACAGTGGCAGTACTGTGGCAGTACTGTGGCAGTACTTTGGCAGTACTGTGGCAGTACAGTGGCAGTACTGTGGCAGTACTGTGGCAGAACTGTGGCAAAACTGTGGCAGTACAGTGGCAGTGCTGTGACAGTACTGTGGCAGTACTGTGGCAGTACTGTGGATGTGCTGTGGCAGTATCGTGGCAGTACTGTGGATGTGCTGTGGCAGTACCGTGGCAGTACCGTGGCAGTACTGTGGCAGTACTGTGGCAGTTCTGTGGCAGTACCGTGGCAGTACTGTGGCAGTACTGTGGCAGTACTTTGGCAGTACTGTGGCAGTACAGTGGCAGTACTGTGGCAGTACTGTGGAAGTACTGTGGCAGTACCGTGGCAGTACTGTGGCAGTACCGTGGCAGTACTGTGGCAGTACTGTGGCAGAACTGTGGCAGTACAGTGGCAGTACGGTGACAGTACTGTGGCAGTACTCTGGCAGTACTGTGGCAGTATCGTGGCAGTACTGTGGATGTGCCGTGGCAGTACTGTGGATGTGCTGTGGCAGTACCGTGGCAGTACTTTGGCAGTACTGTGGCAGTACTGTGGCAGTTCTGTGGCAGTACCGTGGCAGTACTGTGGCAGTACTATGGCAGTACTTTGGCAGTACTGTTCAGTACAGTGGCAGTACTGTGGCAGTACCGTGGCAGTACTGTGG
This sequence comes from Telmatherina bonti, assembly GCF_933228915.1. NCBI lineage: Eukaryota > Metazoa > Chordata > Actinopteri > Atheriniformes > Telmatherinidae > Telmatherina > Telmatherina bonti. The sequence continues at coordinate 39,483,472 of NC_136623.1, forward strand.
CAGTGCTGTGGCAGTAATGTGGCAGTACTGTGGCAGTACCGTGGCATTACTTTGGCAGTACTGTGGCAGTACAGTGGCAGTACTTTGGCAATACTGTGGCAGTACTGTGGCAGAACTGTGGCAGTACTGTGGCAGTTCTGTGGCAGTACCGTGGCAGTACTGTGGCAGTACTGTGGCAGTACTTTGGCAGTACAGTTGCAGTACAGTGGCAGTACTGTGGCAGTACTGTGGCAGTACTGTTGCAGTACAGTGGCAGTACCGTGGCAGTACTGTGGCAGTACTGTGGCAGTACAGTGGCAGTACTGTGGCAGTACTGTGGAAGTACCGTGGCAGTACTGTTGCAGTACAGTGGCAGTACTGTGGCAGTACTGTGGCAGTACCATGGCAGTACTGTTGCAGTACTGTGGCAGTACTTTGGCAGTACTGTGGCAGTACCGTGGCAGTACTGTTGCAGTACTGTGGCAGTACTGTGGCAGTACTGTTGCAGTACAGTGGCAGTACCGTGGCAGTACTGTGGCAGTTCTGTGGCAGTACAGTGGCATTACTGTGGCAGTACTGTGGCAGTACCGTGGCAGTACTGTTGCAGTACAGTGGCAGTACTGTGGCAGTACTGTGGCAGTTCTGTGGCAGTACCGTGGCAGTACTGTGGCAGTACTGTGGCAGTACTTTGGCAGTACTGTGGCAGTACCGTGGCAGTACTGTTGCAGTACAGTGGCAGTACCGTGGCAGTACTTTGGCAGTACTGTGGCAGTACAGTGGCATTACTGTGGCAGTACTGTGGCAGTACTTTGGCAGTACCGTGGCAGTACTGTGGCAGTACTGTGGCAGTACTTTGGCAGTACTGTGGCAGTACCGTGGCAGTACTGTTGCAGTACAGTGGCAGTACCGTGGCAGTACTTTGGCAGTACTGTGGCAGTACAGTGGCATTACTGTGGCAGTACTGTGGCAGTACTTTGGCAGTACAGTTGCAGTACAGTGGCAGTACTGTGGCAGTACTGTGGCAGTACCGTGGCAGTACTGTTGCAGTACAGTGGCAGTACCGTGGCAGTACTGTGGCAGTACTGTGGCAGTACAGTGGCAGTACTGTGGCAGTACTGTGGCAGTACCGTGGCAGTACTGTTGCAGTACAGTGGCAGTACCGTGGCAGTACCGTGGCAGTACTGTTGCAGTACAGTGGCAGTATCGTTGCAGTACTGTGGCAGTACTTTGGCAGCACTGTGGCAGTACTGTGGCAGTACTGTGGATGTGCCATGGCAGTACTGTGGATGTGCTGTGGCAGTACCGTGGTAGTACTGTGGCAGTACTGTGGCAGTACTGTGGCAGTTCTGTGGCAGTACCGTGGCAGTACCGTGGCAGTACTGTGGCAGTACTTTGGCAGTACTGTGGCAGTACTGTGGCAGTACAGTGGCAGTACAGTGGCAGTACTGTGGCAGTACTGTGGCAGTACTGTGGCAGTACTGTGGCAGTTCCGTGGCAGTACTGTGGCAGTACTGTGGCAGTACTGTGGCAGTACTATGGTAGTACAGTGGCAGTACTGTGGCAGTACTGTTGCAGTACTGTGGCAGTGCTGTTGCAGTACTGTGGCAGTTCTGTGGCACTACCGTGGCAGTACTGTGGCAGTACTGTGGCAGTACTGTGGCAGTTCTGTGGCAGTACTGTGGCAATACTGTGGCAGTACTGTGGCAGAACTGTGGCAGTACTGTGGCGGTTCTGTGGCAGTACTGTGGCAGTACTGTGGCAGTACTTTGGCAGTACAGTTGCAGTACAGTGGCACTACTGTGGCAGTACTGTTGCAGTACAGTGGCAGTACTGTGGCAGTACTGTGGCAGTACAGTGGCAGTACCGTGGCAGTACTGTTGCAGTACAGTGGCAGTACTGTGGCAGTACCGTGGCAGTACTGTGGCAGTACTTTGGCAGCACTGTGGCAGTACCGTGGCAGTACTGTGGCAGTACTGTGGCAGTACTGTTGCAGTACTGTGGCAGTACAGTTGCAGTACAGTGGCAGTACTGTGGCAGTACTTTGGCAGTACTGTAGCAGTATCGTGGCAGTTCTGTGGCAGTACTGTGGCAGTATCGTGGCAGTTCTGTGGCAGTACAGTGGCAGTACTGTGGCAGTAAAGTTGCAGTACTTTGGCAGTGCTGTTGCAGTGCTGTGGCAGAACTGTGGCAGTACAGTGGCAGTACTGTTGCAGTACAGTGGCAGTACTGTGGCAGCACTGTGGCAGTACCGTGGCAGTACTGTTGCAGTACTGTGGCAGTACTTTGGCAGTACTGTGGCAGTACCGTGGCAGTACTGTTGCAGAACTGTGGCAGTACCGTGGCAGTACTGTTGCAGTACAGTGGCAGTACCGTGGCAGTACTGTGGCAGTACTGTGGCAGTACAGTGGCATAACTGTGGCAGTACTGTGGCAGTACCGTGGCAGTACTTTTGCAGTACAGTGGCAGTACTGTGGCAGTACTGTGGCAGTTCTGTGGCAGTACCGTGGCAGTACTGTGGCAGTACTGTGGCAGTACTTTGGCAGTACTGTGGAAGTACCGTGGCAGTACGGTTGCAGTACAGTGGCAGTAATGTGGCAGTACTGTGGCAGTACTGTGGCAGTACAGTGGCATTACTGTGGCAGTACTGTGGCAGTACTTTGGCAGTACAGTTGCAGTACAGTGGCAGTACTGTGGCAGTACTGTGGCAGTACCGAGGCAGTACTGTTGCAGTACAGTGGCAGTACCGTGGCAGTACTGTGGCAGTACTGTGGCAGTACAGTGGCAGTACTGTGGCAGTACTGTGGCATTACCGTGGCAGTACTGTTGCAGTACAGTGGCAGTACCGTGGCAGTACCGTGGCAGTACTGTTGCAGTACAGTGGCAGTATCGTGGCAGTACTGTGGCAGTACTTTGGCAGCACTGTGGCAGTACTGTGGCAGTACTGTGGATGTGCCGTGGCAGTACTGTGGATGTGCTGTGGCAGTACCGTGGTAGTACTGTGGCAGTACTGTGGCAGTACTGTGGCAGTTCTGTGGCAGTACCGTGGCAGTACCGTGGCAGTACTGTGGCAGTACTTTGGCAGTACTGTGGCAGTACTGTGGCAGTACTGTGGCAGTACTGTGGCAGTACCGTGGCAGTACTGTGGCAGTACTGTGGCAGTTCCGTGGCAGTACTGTGGCAGTACTGTGGCAGTACTGTGGCAGTACTATGGTAGTACAGTGGCAGTACTGTTGCAGTACAGTGGCAGTACTGTTGCAGTACAGTGGCAGTACTGTGGCAGTACTGTGGCAGTACCGTGGCAGTACTGTTGCAGTACTGTGGCAGTACTTTGGCAGTACTGTGGCAGTACCGTGGCAGTACTGTTGCAGTACTGTGGCAGTACCGTGGCAGTACTGTTGCAGTACAGTGGCAGTACCGTGGCAGTACTGTGGCAGTACTGTGGCAGTACAGTGGCATAACTGTGGCAGTACTGTGGCAGTACCGTGGCAGTACTTTTGCAGTACAGTGGCAGTACTGTGGCAGTACTGTGGCAGTTCTGTGGCAGTACCGTGGCAGTACTGTGGCAGTACTGTGGCAGTACTTTGGCAGTACTGTGGCAGTACCGTGGCAGTACGGTTGCAGTACAGTGGCAGTACTGTGGCAGTACTGTGGCAGTACTGTGGCAGTACAGTGGCATTACTGTGGCAGTACTGTGGCAGTACTTTGGCAGTACAGTTGCAGTACAGTGGCAGTACTGTGGCAGTACTGTGGCAGTACCGTGGCAGTACTGTTGCAGTACAGTGGCAGTACCGTGGCAGTACTGTGGCAGTACTGTGGCAGTACAGTGGCAGTACTGTGGCAGTACTGTGGCATTACCGTGGCAGTACTGTTGCAGTACAGTGGCAGTACCGTGGCAGTACCGTGGCAGTACTGTTGCAGTACAGTGGCAGTATCGTGGCAGTACTGTGGCAGTACTTCGGCAGCACTGTGGCAGTACTGTGGCAGTACTGTGGATGTGCCGTGGCAGTACTGTGGATGTGCTGTGGCAGTACCGTGGTAGTACTGTGGCAGTACTGTGGCAGTACTGTGGCAGTTCTGTGGCAGTACCGTGGCAGTACCGTGGCAGTACTGTGGCAGTACTTTGGCAGTACTGTGGCAGTACTGTGGCAGTACTGTGGCAGTACTGTGGCAGTACCGTGGCAGTACTGTGGCAGTACTGTGGCAGTTCCGTGGCAGTACTGTGGCAGTACTGTGGCAGTACTGTGGCAGTACTATGGTAGTACAGTGGCATTACTGTGGCAGTACTGTTGCAGTACTGTGGCAGTGCTGTTGCAGTACTGTGGCAGTTCTGTGGCAGTACTGTGGCAGTACTGTGGCAGTACTGTGGCAGTTCTGTGGCAGTACTGTGGCAATACTGTGGCAGTACTGTGGCAGAACTGTGGCAGTACTGTGGCAGTTCTGTGGCAGTACTGTGGCAGTACTGTGGCAGTACTTTGGCAGTACAGTTGCAGTACAGTGGCACTACTGTGGCAGTACTGTTGCAGTACAGTGGCAGTACTGTGGCAGTACCGTGGCAGTACAGTGGCAGTACCGTGGCAGTACTGTTGCAGTACAGTGGCAGTACTGTGGCAGTACCGTGGCAGTACTGTGGCAGTACTTTGGCAGCACTGTGGCAGTACCGTGGCAGTACTGTGGCAGTACTGTGGCAGTACTGTGGCAGTACTGTTGCAGTACTGTGGCAGTACTGTTGCAGTACAGTGGCAGTACTGTGGCAGTACTTTGGCAGTACTGTGGCAGTATCGTGGCAGTTCTGTGGCAGTACTGTGGCAGTATCGTGGCAGTTCTGTGGCAGTACAGTGGCAGTACTGTGGCAGTACTTTGGCAGTACAGTGGCAGTACTTTGGCAGTGCTGTTGCAGTGCTGTGGCAGAACTGTGGCAGTACAGTGGCAGTGCTGTTGCAGTGCTGTGGCAGTGCTGTGGCAGTACTGTGGCAGTGCTGTTGCAGTGCTGTTGCAGTGCTGTGGCAGTGCTGTGGCAGTACTGTGGCAGTGCTGTTTCAGTGCTGTGGCAGTGCTGTGGCCGTACTGTGGCAGTACTTTGGCAGTACTGTGGCAGTTTCGTGGCAGTTCTGTGGCAGTACTGTGGCAGTACGCTGGCAGTATCGTGGCAGTACAGTGGCAGTACTTTGGCAGTACAGTGGCAATACTTTGGCAGTGCTGTTGCAGTGCTGTGGCAGTGCTGTGGCAGTACTGTGGCAGAACTGTGGCAGTACAGTGGCAGTACTGTGGCAGTGCTGTTGCAGTGCTGTGGCAGTGCTGTGGCAGTACTGTGGCAGTGCTGTGGCAGTACCGTGGCAGTACTGTGGCAGTACCGTGGCAGTACTGTGGCAGTACAGTGGCAGTACACTGGCAGTACTGTGGCAGTACTGTGGCAGTACTGTGGCAATACCGTGGCAGCACTGTGGCAGTACCGTGGTAGTACTGTGGCAGTACTTTGGCAGCACTGTGGCAGTACTGTGGCAGTACCGTGGCAGTACGGTGGCAGTACCGTGGCAGTACCGTGGCAGTACTGTGGCAGTACTTTGGCAGTACTGTGGTAGTACAGTGGCAGTACTGTGGCAGTACTGCCACGGTACTGTGGCAGTACTGTGGATGTGCTGTGGCAGTATCGTGGCAGTACTGTGGATGTGCCGTGGCAGTACTGTGGATGTGCTGTGGCAGTACTGTGGCAGTACTGTGGCAGTACTGTGGCAGTCCTGTGGCAGTACTGTGGCAGTACTGTGGCAGTACTGTGGCAGTCCTGTGGCAGTACTTTGGCAGTACTGTGGCAGTACAGTGGCAGCACTGTGGCAGTACTGTGGCAGTACCGTGGCAGTACCGTGGCAGTACCGTGGCAGTACCGTGGCAGTACAGTGGCAGTACTGTGGCAGTACTTTGGCAGTACTGTGGCAGTACTTTGGCAGTACTGTGGCAGTACAGTGGCAGCAGTGTGGCAGTACTGTGGCAGTACCGTGGCAGTACCGTGGCAGTACAGTGGCAGTACTGTTGCAGTACAGTGGCAGTACTGTGGCATTACTGTGGCAGTACCGTGGCAGTACTGTTGCAGTACTGTGGCAGTACTTTGGCAGTACTGTGGCAGTACCGTGGCAGTACTGTTGCAGAACTGTGGCAGTACCGTGGCAGTACTGTTGCAGTACAGTGGCAGTACGGTGGCAGTACTGTGGCAGTACTGTGGCAGTACAGTGGCATAACTGTGGCAGTACTGTGGCAGTACCGTGGCAGTACTTTTGCAGTACAGTGGCAGTACTGTGGCAGTACTGTGGCAGTTCTGTGGCAGTACCGTGGCAGTACTGTGGCAGTACTGTGGCAGTACTTTGGCAGTACTGTGGATGTACCATGGCAGTACGGTTGCAGTACAGTGGCAGTACTGTGGCAGTACTGTGGCAGTACTGTGGCAGTACAGTGGCATTACTGTGGCAGTACTGTGGCAGTACTTTGGCAGTACAGTTGCAGTACAGTGGCAGTACTGTGGCAGTACTGTGGCAGTACCGTGGCAGTACTGTTGCAGTACAGTGGCAGTACCGTGGCAGTACTGTGGCAGTACTGTGGCAGTACAGTGGCAGTACTGTGGCAGTACTGTGGCATTACTGTGGCATTACCGTGGCAGTACTGTTGCAGTACAGTGGCAGTACCGTGGCAGTACCGTGGCAGTACTGTTGCAGTACAGTGGCAGTATCGTGGCAGTACTGTGGCAGTACTGTGGCAGTACTGTGGCAGTACTTTGGCAGTACTGTGGATGTACCATGGCAGTACGGTTGCAGTACAGTGGCAGTACTGTGGCAGTACTGTGGCAGTACTGTGGCAGTACAGTGGCATTACTGTGGCAGTACTGTGGCAGTACTTTGGCAGTACAGTTGCAGTACAGTGGCAGTACTGTGGCAGTACTGTGGCAGTACTGTGGCAGTACAGTGGCAGTACTGTGGCAGTACTGTGGCAGTTCTGTGGCAGTACAGTGGCAGTACTGTGGCAGTACTGTGGCAGTACAGTGGCAGTACTATGGCAGTACTGTGGCAGAACTGTGGCAGAACTGTGGCAGTACAGTGGCAGTGCTGTGACAGTACTGTGGCAGTACTGTGGATGTGCTCTGGCAGTATCGTGGCAGTACTGTGGATGTGCCGTGGCAGTACTGTGGATGTGCTGTGGCAGTACCGTGGCAGTACTGTGGCAGTACTGTGGCAGTCCTGTGGCAGTACTGTGGCAGTACTGTGGCAGTTCTTTGGCAGTACTGTGGCAGTACAGTGGCAGCACTGTGGCAGTACTGTGGCAGTACCGTGGCAGTACCGTGGCAGTACCGTGGCAGTACTGTGGCAGTACTTTGGAAGTACTGTGGTAGTACAGTGGCAGTACTGTGGCAGTACTATTGCAGTACTGTGGCAGTGCTGTTGCAGTACTGTGGCAGTTCTGTGGCAGTACCGTGGCAGTACCGTGGCAGTACTGTGGCAGTACTGTGGCAGTTCTGTGGCAGTACAGTGGCAGTACTGTGGCAGTACTGTGGCAGTACTTTGGCAGTACTGTGGCAGTACAGTGGCAGTACTGTGGCAGTACTGTGGCAGAACTGTGGCAGAACTATGGCAGTACAGTGGCAGTGCTGTGACAGTACTGTGGCAGTACTGTGGCAGTACTGTGGCAGTACTGTGGATGTGCTGTGGCAGTATCGTGGCAGTACTGTGGATGTGCTGTGGCAGTACCGTGGCAGTACTGTGGCAGTACTGTGGCAGTACTGTGGCAATTCTGTGGCAGTACCGTGGCAGTGCTGTGGCAGTGCTTTGGCAGTACTGTGGTAGTACAGTGGCAGTACTGTGGCAGTACTGCCACGGTACTGTGGCAGTACTGTGGATGTGCTGTGGCAGTATCGTGGCAGTACTGTGGATGTGCCGTGGCAGTACTGTGGATGTGCTGTGGCAGTACCGTGGCAGTACTGTGGCAGTACTGTGGCAGTCCTGTGGCAGTACTTTGGCAGTACTGTGGCAGTACTTTGGCAGTACTGTGGCAGTACAGTGGCAGCACTGTGGCAGTACTGTGGCAGTACCGTGGCAGTACCGTGGCAGTACCGTGGCAGTACCGTGGCAGTACAGTGGCAGTACTGTGGCAGTACTGTGGCAGTACTGTGGCAGTACTTTGGCAGTACTGTGGCAGTTCTGTGGCAGTACTGTGGCAGTGCTGTTGCAGTACCGTGGCAGTACTGTGGCAGTACCGTGGCAGTACCGTGGCAGTACCGTGGCAGTACCGTGGCAGTACAGTGGCAGTACTGTGGCAGTACTGTGGCAGTACTGTGGCAGTACTTTGGCAGTACTGTGGCAGTTCTGTGGCAGTACTGTGGCAGTGCTGTTGCAGTACCGTGGCAGTACTGTGGCAGTACTGTGGCAGTACAGTGGCAGTACTGTGGCAGTACTGTGGCAGAACTGTGGCAGTACAGTGGCAGTACAGTGGCAGTGCTGTGACAGTACCGTGGCAGTACTGTGGCAGTACTGTGGCAGAACTGTGGCAGTACAGTGGCAGTACAGTGGCAGTGCTGTGACAGTACCGTGGCAGTACTGTGGCAGTACTGTGGCAGTACTGCCACGGCACTGTGGCAGTACTGTGGATGTGCTGTGGCAGTATCGTGGCAGTACTGTGGATGTGCCGTGGCAGTACTGTGGATGTGCTGTGGCAGTACCGTGGCAGTACTGTGGCAGTACCGTGGCAGTACTGTGGCAGTACTGTGGCAGTCCTGTGGCAGTACTGTGGCAGCACTGTGGCAGTACTGTGGCAGTACTGTGGCAGTACCATGGCAGTACCGTGGCAGTACTGTGGCAGTACTTTGGCAGTACTGTGGTAGTACAGTGGCAGTACTGTGGCAGTACTATTGCAGTACTGTGGCAGTGCTGTTGCAGTACTGAGGCAGTTCTGTGGCAGTACCGTGGCAGTACTGTGGCAGTACTGTGGCAGTACTGTGGCAGTTCTGTGGCAGTACAGTGGCAGTACTGTGGCAGTACTGTGGCAGTACTGTGGCAGTACAGTGGCAGTACTGTGGCAGTACTGTGGCAGTTCTGTGGCAGTACAGTGGCAGTACTGTGGCAGTACTTTGGCAGTACTGTGGCAGTACAGTGGCAGTACTATGGCAGTACTGTGGCAGAACTGTGGCAGAACTGTGGCAGTACAGTGGCAGTGCTGTGACAGTACTGTGGCAGTACTGTGGATGTGCTCCGGCAGTGTCGTGGCAGTACTGTGGATGTGCCGTGGCAGTACTGTGGATGTGCTGTGGCAGTACCGTGGCAGTACTGTGGCAGTACTGTGGCAGTCCTGTGGCAGTACTGTGGCAGTACTGTGGCAGTACTTTGGCAGTACTGTGGCAGTACAGTGGCAGCACTGTGGCAGTACTGTGGCAGTACCGTGGCAGTACCGTGGCAGTACCGTGGCAGTACTGTGGCAGTACTTTGGCAGTACTGTGGTAGTACAGTGGCAGTACTGTGGCAGTACTATTGCAGTACTGTGGCAGTGCTGTTGCAGTACTGTGGCAGTTCTGTGGCAGTACCGTGGCAGTACCGTGGCAGTACTGTGGCAGTACTGTGGCAGTTCTGTGGCAGTACAGTGGCAGTACTGTGGCAGTACTGTGGCAGTACTTTGGCAGTACTGTGGCAGTACAGTGGCAGTACTGTGGCAGTACTGTGGCAGAACTGTGGCAGAACTATGGCAGTACAGTGGCAGTACTGTGGCAGTACTGTGGCAGTACTGTGGCAGTACTGTTGCAGTACTGTGGCAGTACTGTTGCAGTACAGTGGCAGTACTGTGGCAGTACTTTGGCAGTACTGTGGCAGTATCGTGGCAGTTCTGTGGCAGTACTGTGGCAGTATCGTGGCAGTTCTGTGGCAGTACAGTGGCAGTACTGTGGCAGTACTTTGGCAGTACAGTGGCAGTACTTTGGCAGTGCAGTTGCAGTGCTGTGGCAGAACTGTGGCAGTACAGTGGCAGTGCTGTTGCAGTGCTGTGGCAGTGCTGTGGCCGTACTGTGGCAGTGCTGTTGCAGTGCTGTTGCAGTGCTGTGGCAGTGCTGTGGCAGTACTGTGGCAGTGCTGTTTCAGTGCTGTGGCAGTGCTGTGGCCGTACTGTGGCAGTACTTTGGCAGTACTGTGGCAGTATCGTGGCAGTTCTGTGGCAGTACTGTGGCAGTACTGTGGCAGTATCGTGGCAGTACAGTGGCAGTACTTTGGCAGTACAGTGGCAATACTTTGGCAGTGCTGTTGCAGTGCTGTGGCAGTGCTGTGGCAGTACTGTGGCAGAACTGTGGCAGTACAGTGGCAGTACTGTGGCAGTGCTGTTGCAGTGCTGTGGCAGTGCTGTGGCAGTACTGTGGCAGTGCTGTGGCAGTACTGTGGCAGTACTGTGGCAGTACCGTGGCAGTACCGTGGCAGTACAGTGGCAGTACTGTGGCAGTACTGTGGCAGTCCTGTGGCAGTACTTTGGCAGTACTGTGGCAGTACTTTGGCAGTACTGTGGCAGTACAGTGGCAGCACTGTGGCAGTACCGTGGCAGTACCGTGGCAGTACCGTGGCAGTACCGTGGCAATACAGTGGCAGTACCGTGGCAGTACTGTGGCAGTACTTTGGCAGTACTGTGGCAGTACTGTGGCAGTGCTGTTGCAGTACCGTGGCAGTACTGTGGCAGTACTGTGGCAGTATCGTGGCAGTACTGTGGCAGTATTTTGGCAGTACTGTGGCAGTACAGTGGCAGTACTGTGGCAGTACTGTGGCAGAACTGTGGCAGTACAGTGGCAGTACAGTGGCAGTGCTGTGACAGTACCGTGGCAGTACTGTGGCAGTACTGTGGCAGTACTGTGGCAGAACTGTGGCAGTACAGTGGCAGTACAGTGGCAGTGCTGTGACAGTACCGTGGCAGTACTGTGGCAGTACCGTGGCAGTACTGCCACGGCACTGTGGCAGTACTGTGGATGTGCTGTGGCAGTATCGTGGCAGTACTGTGGATGTGCCGTGGCAGTACTGTGGATGTGCTGTGGCAGTACCGTGGCAGTACTGTGGCAGTACTGTGGCAGTCCTGTGGCAGTACTGTGGCAGTACTGTGGCAGTACTTTGGCAGTACTGTGGCAGTACAGTGGCAGCACTGTGGCAGTACTGTGGCAGTACTGTGGCAGTACCGTGGCAGTACCGTGGCAGTACTGTGGCAGTACTTTGGCAGTACTGTGGTAGTACAGTGGCAGTACTGTGGCAGTACTATTGCAGTACTGTGGCAGTGCTGTTGCAGTACAGTGGCAGTTCTGTGGCAGTACCGTGGCAGTACTGTGGCAGTACTGTGGCAGTACTGTGGCAGTTCTGTGGCAGTACAGTGGCAGTACTGTGGCAGTACTGTGGCAGTACAGTGGCAGTACTGTGGCAGTACTGTGGCAGTTCTGTGGCAGTACAGTGGCAGTACTGTGGCAGTACTGTGGCAGTACTGTGGCAGTACTTTGGCAGTACTGTGGCAGTACAGTGGCAGTACTATGGCAGTACTGTGGCAGAACTGTGGCAGAACTGTGGCAGTACAGTGGCAGTGCTGTGACAGTACTGTGGCAGTACTGTGGATGTGCTCTGGCAGTATCGTGGCAGTACTGTGGATGTGCCGTGGCAGTACTGTGGATGTGCTGTGGCAGTACCGTGGCAGTACTGTGGCAGTACTGTGGCAGTCCTGTGGCAGTACTGTGGCAGCACTGTGGCAGTTCTTTGGCAGTACTGTGGCAGTACAGTGGCAGCACTGTGGCAGTACTGTGGCAGTACCGTGGCAGTACCGTGGCAGTACCGTGGCAGTACTGTGGCAGTACTTTGGCAGTACTGTGGTAGTACAGTGGCAGTACTGTGGCAGTACTATTGCAGTACTGTGGCAGTGCTGTTGCAGTACTGTGGCAGTTCTGTGGCAGTACCTTGGCAGTACCGTGGCAGTACTGTGGCAGTACTGTGGCAGTTCTGTGGCAGTACAGTGGCAGTACTGTGGCAGTACTGTGGCAGTACTTTGGCAGTATTGTGGCAGTACAGTGGCAGTACTGTGGCAGTACTGTGGCAGAACTGTGGCAGAACTATGGCAGTACAGTGGCAGTGCTGTGACAGTACTGTGGCAGTACTGTGGGAGTACTGTGGCAGTACTGTGGATGTGCTGTGGCAGTATCGTGGCAGTACTGTGGATGTGCTGTGGCAGTGCCGTGGCAGTACTGTGGCAGTACTGTGGCAGTACTGTGGCAGTTCTGTGGCAGTACCGTGGCAGTGCTGTGGCAGTGCTTTGGCAGTACTGTGGTAGTACAGTGGCAGTACTGTGGCAGTACTGCCACGGTACTGTGGCAGTACTGTGGATGTGCTGTGGCAGTATCGTGGCAGTACTGTGGATGTGCCGTGGCAGTACTGTGGATGTGCTGTGGCAGTACCGTGGCAGTACTGTGGCAGTACTGTGGCAGTCCTGTGGCAGTACTTTGGCAGTACTGTGGCAGTACTTTGGCAGTACTGTGGCAGTACAGTGGCAGCACTGTGGCAGTACTGTGGCAGTACCGTGGCAGTACCGTGGCAGTACCGTGGCAGTACTGTGGCAGTACAGTGGCAGTACTGTGGCAGTACTGTGGCAGTACTGTGGCAGTACTTTGGCAGTACTGTGGCAGTACTGTGGCAGTGCTGTTGCAGTACCGTGGCAGTACTGTGGCAGTACTGTGGCAGTATCGTGGCAGTACTGTGGCAGTATTTTGGCAGTACTGTGGCAGTACAGTGGCAGTACTGTGGCAGTACTGTGGCAGAACTGTGGCAGTACAGTGGCAGTACAGTGGCAGTGCTGTGACAGTACCGTGGCAGTACTGTGGCAGTACTGTGGATGTGCTGTGGCAGTATCGTGGCAGTACTGTGGATGTGCCGTGGCAGTACTGTGGATGTGCTGTGGCAGTACCGTGGCAGTACTGTGGCAGTACTGTGGCAGTCCTGTGGCAGTACTGTGGCAGTACTGTGGCAGTACTTTGGCAGTACTGTGGCAGTGCTGTTGCAGTACTGTGGCAGTTCTGTGGCAGTACCTTGGCAGTACCGTGGCAGTACTGTGGCAGTACTGTGGCAGTTCTGTGGCAGTACAGTGGCAGTACTGTGGCAGTACTGTGGCAGTACTTTGGCAGTATTGTGGCAGTACAGTGGCAGTACTGTGGCAGTACTGTGGCAGAACTGTGGCAGAACTATGGCAGTACAGTGGCAGTGCTGTGACAGTACTGTGGCAGTACTGTGGCAGTACTGTGGCAGTACTGTGGATGTGCTGTGGCAGTATCGTGGCAGTACTGTGGATGTGCTGTGGCAGTACCGTGGCAGTACTGTGGCAGTACTGTGGCAGTACTGTGGCAGTTCTGTGGCAGTACCGTGGCAGTGCTGTGGCAGTGCTTTGGCAGTACTGTGGTAGTACAGTGGCAGTACTGTGGCAGTACTGCCACGGTACTGTGGCAGTACTGTGGATGTGCTGTGGCAGTATCGTGGCAGTACTGTGGATGTGCCGTGGCAGTACTGTGGATGTGCTGTGGCAGTACCGTGGCAGTACTGTGGCAGTACTGTGGCAGTCCTGTGGCAGTACTTTGGCAGTACTGTGGCAGTACTTTGGCAGTACTGTGGCAGTACAGTGGCAGCACTGTGGCAGTACTGTGGCAGTACCGTGGCAGTACCGTGGCAGTACCGTGGCAGTACTGTGGCAGTACAGTGGCAGTACTGTGGCAGTACTGTGGCAGTACTGTGGCAGTACTTTGGCAGTACTGTGGCAGTACTGTGGCAGTACTGTGGCAGTGCTGTTGCAGTACCGTGGCAGTACTGTGGCAGTACTGTGGCAGTATCGTGGCAGTACTGTGGCAGTATTTTGGCAGTACTGTGGCAGTACAGTGGCAGTACTGTGGCAGTACTGTGGCAGAACTGTGGCAGTACAGTGGCAGTACAGTGGCAGTGCTGTGACAGTACCGTGGCAGTACTGTGGCAGTACTGTGGATGTGCTGTGGCAGTATCGTGGCAGTACTGTGGATGTGCCGTGGCAGTACTGTGGATGTGCTGTGGCAGTACCGTGGCAGTACTGTGGCAGTACTGTGGCAGTCCTGTGGCAGTACTGTGGCAGTACTGTGGCAGTACTTTGGCAGTACTGTGGCAGTACAGTGGCAGCATTGTGGCAGTACTGTGGCAGTACTGTGGCAGTACCGTGGCAGTACCGTGGCAGTACTGTGGCAGTACTTTGGCAGTACTGTGGTAGTACAGTGGCAGTACAGTGGCAGTACTGTGGCAGTACTGTGGCAGTACAGTGGATGTGCTCCGGCAGTGTCGTGGCAGTACTGTGGATGTGCCGTGGCAGTACTGTGGATGTGCTGTGGCAGTACCGTGGCAGTACTGTGGCAGTACTGTGGCAGTCCTGTGGCAGTACTGTGGCAGTACTGTGGCAGTACTTTGGCAGTACTGTGGCAGTACAGTGGCAGCACTGTGGCAGTACTGTGGCAGTACCGTGGCAGTACCGTGGCAGTACCGTGGCAGTACTGTGGCAGTACTTTGGCAGTACTGTGGTAGTACAGTGGCAGTACTGTGGCAGTACTATTGCAGTACTGTGGCAGTGCTGTTGCAGTACTGTGGCAGTTCTGTGGCAGTACCGTGGCAGTACCGTGGCAGTACTGTGGCAGTACTGTGGCAGTTCTGTGGCAGTACAGTGGCAGTACTGTGGCAGTACTGTGGCAGTACTTTGGCAGTACTGTGGCAGTACAGTGGCAGTACTGTGGCAGTACTGTGGCAGAACTGTGGCAGAACTATGGCAGTACAGTGGCAGTACTGTGGCAGTACTGTGGCAGTACTGTTGCAGTACTGTGGCAGTACTGTTGCAGTACAGTGGCAGTACTGTGGCAGTACTTTGGCAGTACTGTGGCAGTATCGTGGCAGTTCTGTGGCAGTACTGTGGCAGTATCGTGGCAGTTCTGTGGCAGTACAGTGGCAGTACTGTGGCAGTACATTGGCAGTACAGTGGCAGTACTTTGGCAGTGCTGTTGCAGTGCTGTGGCAGAACTGTGGCAGTACAGTGGCAGTGCTGTTGCAGTGCTGTGGCAGTGCTGTGGCAGTACTGTGGCAGTGCTTTTGCAGTGCTGTTGCAGTGCTGTGGCAGTGCTGTGGCAGTACTGTGGCAGTGCTGTTTCAGTGCTGTGGCAGTGCTGTGGCCGTACTGTGGCAGTACTTTGGCAGTACTGTGGCAGTATCGTGGCAGTTCTGTGGCAGTACTGTGGCAGTACTGTGGCAGTATCGTGGCAGTACAGTGGCAGTACATTGGCAGTACAGTGGCAATACTTTGGCAGTGCTTTTGCAGTGCTGTGGCAGTGCTGTGGCAGTACTGTGGCAGAACTGTGGCAGTACAGTGGCAGTACTGTGGCAGTGCTGTTGCAGTGCTGTGGCAGTGCTGTGGCAGTACTGTGGCAGTGCTGTGGCAGTACTGTGGCAGTACTGTGGCAGTACCGTGGCAGTACTGTGGCAGTACAGTGGCAGTACTGTGGCAGTACTGTGGCAGTCCTGTGGCAGTACTTTGGCAGTACTGTGGCAGTACTTTGGCAGTACTGTGGCAGTACAGTGGCAGCACTGTGGCAGTACTGTGGCAGTACCGTGGCAGTACCGTGGCAGTACCGTGGCAGTACCGTGGCAGTACAGTGGCAGTACTGTGGCAGTACTGTGGCAGTACTGTGGCAGTACTTTGGCAGTACTGTGGCAGTACTGTGGCAGTGCTGTTGCAGTACCGTGGCAGTACTGTGGCAGTACTGTGGCAGTATCGTGGCAGTACTGTGGCAGTATTTTGGCAGTACTGTGGCAGTACAGTGGCAGTACTGTGGCAGTACTGTGGCAGAACTGTGGCAGTACAGTGGCAGTACAGTGGCAGTGCTGTGACAGTACCGTGGCAGTACTGTGGCAGTACTGTGGCAGTACTGTGGCAGAACTGTGGCAGTACAGTGGCAGTACAGTGGCAGTGCTGTGACAGTACCGTGGCAGTACTGTGGCAGTACTGTGGCAGTACTGCCACGGCACAGTGGCAGTACTGTGGATGTGCTGTGGCAGTATCGTGGCAGTACTGTGGATGTGCCGTGGCAGTACTGTGGATGTGCTGTGGCAGTACCGTGGCAGTACTGTGGCAGTACTGTGGATGTGCCGTGGCAGTACTGTGGATGTGCTGTGGCAGTACCGTGGCAGTACTGTGGCAGTACTGTGGCAGTCCTGTGGCAGTACTGTGGCAGTACTGTGGCAGTACTTTGGCAGTACTGTGGCAGTACAGTGGCAGCACTGTGGCAGTACTGTGGCAGTACTGTGGCAGTACCGTGGCAGTACCGTGGCAGTACTGTGGCAGTACTTTGGCAGTACTGTGGTAGTACAGTGGCAGTACTGTGGCAGTACTATTGCAATACTGTGGCAGTGCTGTTGCAGTACAGTGGCAGTTCTGTGGCAGTACCGTGGCAGTACTGTGGCAGTACCGTGGCAGTACTGTGGCAGTTCTGTGGCAGTACAGTGGCAGTACTGTGGCAGTACTGTGGCAGTACTGTGGCAGTACAGTGGCAGTACTGTGGCAGTACTGTGGCAGTTCTGTGGCAGTACAGTGGCAGTACTGTGGCAGTACTTTGGCAGTACTGTGGCAGTACAGTGGCAGTACTATGGCAGTACTGTGGCAGAACTGTGGCAGAACTGTGGCAGTACAGTGGCAGTGCTGTGACAGTACTGTGGCAGTACTGTGACAGTACTGTGGCAGTACTGTGGATGTGCTCTGGCAGTATCGTGGCAGTACTGTGGATGTGCCGTGGCAGTACTGTGGATGTGCTGTGGCAGTACCGTGGCAGTACTGTGGCAGTACTGTGGCAGTGCTGTGGCAGTGCTGTGGCAGTACTGTGGCAGTACTTTGGCAGTACTTTGGCAGTACTGTGGCAGTACAGTGGCAGCACTGTGGCAGTACTGTGGCAGTACCGTGGCAGTACCGTGGCAGTACCGTGGCAGTACTGTGGCAGTACTTTGGCAGTACTGTGGTAGTACAGTGGCAGTACTATTGCAGTACTGTGGCAGTGCTGTTGCAGTACTGTGGCAGTTCTGTGGCAGTACCGTGGCAGTACCGTGGCAGTACTGTGGCAGTACTGTGGCAGTTCTGTGGTAGTACAGTGGCAGTACTGTGGCAGTACTGTGGCAGTACTTTGGCAGTACTGTGGCAGTACAGTGGCAGTACTGTGGCAGTACTGTGGCAGAACTGTGGCAGAACTATGGCAGTACAGTGGCAGTGCTGTGGCAGTACTGTGGATGTGCTGTGGCAGTATCGTGGCAGTACTCTGGATGTGCTGTGGCAGTACCGTGGCAGTACTGTGGCAGTACTGTGGCAGTTCTGTGGCAGTACCGTGGCAGTACTGTGGCAGTACTTTGGCAGTACTGTGGTAGTACAGTGGCAGTACTGTGGCAGTACTGCCACGGTACTGTGGCAGTACTGTGGATGTGCTGTGGCAGTATCGTGGCAGTACTGTGGATGTGCCGTGGCAGTACTGTGGATGTGCTGTGGCAGTACCGTGGCAGTACTGTGGCAGTACTGTGGCAGTCCTGTGGCAGTACTTTGGCAGTACTGTGGCAGTACTTTGGCAGTACTGTGGCAGTACAGTGGCAGCACTGTGGCAGTACTGTGGCAGTACCGTGGCAGTACCGTGGCAGTACCGTGGCAGTACCGTGGCAGTACAGTGGCAGTACCGTGGCAGTACTGTGGCAGTACTGTGGCAGTACTTTGGCAGTACTGTGGCAGTACTGTGGCAGTACTGTGGCAGTGCTGTTGCAGTACCGTGGCAGTACTGTGGCAGTACTGTGGCAGTATCGTGGCAGTACTGTGGCAGTATTTTGGCAGTACTGTGGCAGTACAGTGGCAGTACTGTGGCAGTACTGTGGCAGAACTGTGGCAGTACAGTGGCAGTACAGTGGCAGTGCTGTGACAGTACCGTGGCAGTACTGTGGCAGTACTGTGGCAGTACTGTGGCAGAACTGTGGCAGTACAGTGGCAGTACAGTGGCAGTGCTGTGACAGTACCGTGGCAGTACTGTGGCAGTACTTTGGCAGTACTGTGGTAGTACAGTGGCAGTACTGTGGCAGTACTATTGCAGTACTGTGGCAGTGCTGTTGCAGTACTGAGGCAGTTCTGTGGCAGTACCGTGGCAGTACTGTGGCAGTACTGTGGCAGTACTGTGGCAGTTCTGTGGCAGTACAGTGGCAGTACTGTGGCAGTACTGTGGCAGTACTGTGGCAGTACAGTGGCAGTACTGTGGCAGTACTGTGGCAGTTCTGTGGCAGTACAGTGGCAGTACTGTGGCAGTACTTTGGCAGTACTGTGGCAGTACAGTGGCAGTACTATGGCAGTACTGTGGCAGAACTGTGGCAGAACTGTGGCAGTACAGTGGCAGTGCTGTGACAGTACTGTGGCAGTACTGTGGATGTGCTCTGGCAGTATCGTGGCAGTACTGTGGATGTGCCGTGGCAGTACTGTGGATGTGCTGTGGCAGTACCGTGGCAGTACTGTGGCAGTACTGTGGCAGTCCTGTGGCAGTACTGTGGCAGTACTGTGGCAGTACTTTGGCAGTACTGTGGCAGTACAGTGGCAGCACTGTGGCAGTACTGTGGCAGTACCGTGGCAGTACCGTGGCAGTACTGTGGCAGTACTTTGGCAGTACTGTGGTAGTACAGTGGCAGTACTGTGGCAGTACTATTGCAGTACTGTGGCAGTGCTGTTGCAGTACTGTGGCAGTTCTGTGGCAGTACCGTGGCAGTACTGTGGCAGTACTGTGGCAGTTCTGTGGCAGTACAGTGGCAGTACTGTGGCAGTACTGTGGCAGTACTTTGGCAGTACTGTGGCAGTACAGTGGCAGTACTGTGGCAGTACTGTGGCAGAACTGTGGCAGAACTATGGCAGTACAGTGGCAGTGCTGTGACAGTACTGTGGCAGTAAAGTGGCAGTACTGTGGCAGTACTGTGGATGTGCTGTGGCAGTATCGTGGCAGTACTGTGGATGTGCTGTGGCAGTACCGTGGCAGTACTGTGGCAGTACTGTGGCAGTTCTGTGGCAGTACCGTGGCAGTACCGTGGCAGTACTGTGGCAGTACTTTGGCAGTACTGTGGCAGTACAGTGGCAGTACTGTGGCAGTACTGTGGCAGTACCGTGGCAGTACCGTGGCAGTACCGTGGCAGTACTGTGGCAGAACTGTGGCAGTACTGTGGCAGTACAGTGACAGTACTGTGGCAGTACTCTGGCAGTACTGTGGCAGTATCGTGGCAGTACTGTGGATGTGCCGTGGCAGTACTGTGGATGTGCTGTGGCAGTACCGTGGCAGTACTTTGGCAGTACTGTGGCAGTACTGTGTCAGTTCTGTGGCAGTTCCGTGGCAGTACTGTGGCAGTACTGTGGCAGTACTTTGGCAGTACTGTGGCAGTACAGTGGCAGTACTGTGGCAGTACAGTGGCAGTACTGTGGCAGTGCTGTGGCAGTACCGTGGCAGTACTGTGGCAGTACCGTGGCATTACTTTGGCAGTACTGTGGCAGTACAGTGGCAGTACTTTGGCAATACTGTGGCAGTACTGTGGCAGAACTGTGGCAGTACTGTGGCAGTTCTGTGGCAGTACCGTGGCAGTACTGTGGCAGTACTGTGGCAGTACTTTGGCAGTACAGTTGCAGTACAGTGGCAGTACTGTGGCAGTACTGTGGCAGAACCGTGGCAGTACTGTTGCAGTACAGTGGCAGTACCGTGGCAGTACTGTGGCAGTACTGTGGCAGTACAGTGGCAGTACTGTGGCAGTACTGTGGCAGTACCGTGGCAGTACTGTTTCAGTACAGTGGCAGTACTGTGGCAGTACTGTGGCAGTACCGTGGCAGTACTGTTGCAGTACTGTGGCAGTACTTTGGCAGTACTGTGGCAGTACCGTGGCAGTACTGTTGCAGTACTGTGGCAGTACCGTGGCAGTACTGTTGCAGTACAGTGGCAGTACTGTGGCAGTACTGTGGCAGTACTGTGGCAGTACAGTGGCAGTACTGTGGCAGTACTGTTGCAGTACAGTGGCAGTACTGTGGCAGTACTGTGGCAGTTCTGTGGCAGTACCGTGGCAGTACTGTGGCAGTACCGTGGCAGTACTTTGGCAGTACTGTGGCAGTACCGTGGCAGTACTGTTGCAGTACAGTGGCAGTACCGTGGCAGTACTGTGGCAGTACTTTGGCAGTACTGTGGCAGTACAGTGGCAGTACTATGGCAGTACTGTGGCAGAACTGTGGCAGAACTGTGGCAATACAGTGGCAGTGCTGTGACAGTACTGTGGCAGTACTGTGGATGTGCTCTGGCAGTATCGTGGCAGTACTGTGGATGTGCCGTGGCAGTACTGTGGATGTGCTGTGGCAGTACCGTGGCAGTACTGTGGCAGTACTGTGGCAGTCCTGTGGCAGTACTGTGGCAGTACTGTGGCAGTACTTTGGCAGTACTGTGGCAGTACAGTGGCAGCACTGTGGCAGTACTGTGGCAGTACCGTGGCAGTACCGTGGCAGTACCGTGGCAGTACTTTGGTAGTACTGTGGTAGTACAGTGGCAGTACTGTGGCAGTACTATTGCAGTACTGTGGCAGTGCTGTTGCAGTACTGTGGCAGTTCTGTGGCAGTACCGTGGCAGTACCGTGGCAGTACTGTGGCAGTACTGTGGCAGTTCTGTGGCAGTACAGTGGCAGTACTGTGGCAGTACTGTGGCAGTACTTTGGCAGTACTGTGGCAGTACTGTGGCAGTACCGTGGCAGTACTGTGGCAGTACTGTGGCAGAACTGTGGCAGTACAGTGGCAGTACAGTGACAGTACTGTGGCAGTACTCTGGCAGTACTGTGGCAGTATCGTGGCAGTACTGTGGATGTGCCGTGGCAGTACTGTGGATGTGCTGTGGCAGTACCGTGGCAGTACTTTGGCAGTACTGTGGCAGTACTGTGTCAGTTCTGTGGCAGTTCCGTGGCAGTACTGTGGCAGTACTGTGGCAGTACTTTGGCAGTACTGTGGCAGTACAGTGGCAGTACTGTGGCAGTACCGTGGCAGTACTGTGGCAGTGCTGTGGCAGTACCATGGCAGTACTGTGGCAGTACTGTGGCAGAACTGTGGCAGTACTGTGGCAGTTCTGTGGCAGTACCGTGGCAGTACTGTGGCAGTACTGTGGCAGTACTTTGGCAGTACAGTTGCAGTACAGTGGCAGTACTGTGGCAGTACTGTGGCAGAACCGTGGCAGTACTGTTGCAGTACAGTGGCAGTACCGTGGCAGTACTGTGGCAGTACTGTGGCAGTACAGTGGCAGTACTGTGGCAGTACTGTGGCAGTACCGTGGCAGTACTGTTGCAGTACAGTGGCAGTACTGTGGCAGTACTGTGGCAGTACCGTGGCAGTACTGTTGCAGTACTGTGGCAGTACTTTGGCAGTACTGTGGCAGTACATGGGCAGTACTGTTGCAGTACTGTGGCAGTACCGTGGCAGTACTGTTGCAGTACAGTGGCAGTACTGTGGCAGTACTACGGCAGTACAGTGGCAGTACCGTGGCAGTACTGTTGCAGTACAGTGGCAGTACTGTGGCAGTACTGTGGCAGTTCTGTGGCAGTACCGTGGCAGTACTGTGGCAGTACCGTGGCAGTACTTTGGCAGTACTGTGGCAGTACCGTGGCAGTACTGTTGCAGTACAGTGGCAGTACCGTGGCAGTACTGTGGCAGTACTGTGGCAGTACAGTGGCATTACTGTGGCAGTACTGTGGCAGTACTTTGGCAGTACAGTTGCAGTACAGTGGCAGTACTGTGGCAGTACTGTGGCAGTACTGTGGCAGTACTGTTGCAGTACAGTGGCAGTACCGTGGCAGTACTGTGGCAGTACTGTGGCAGTACAGTGGCAGTACTGTGGCAGTACTGTGGCAGTACCGTGGCAGTACTGTTGCAGTACAGTGGCAGTACCGTGGCAGTACCGTGGCAGTACTGTTGCAGTACAGTGGCAGTATCGTGGCAGTACTGTGGCAGTACTTTGGCAGCACTGTGGCAGTACTATGGCAGTACTGTGGATGTGCCGTGGCAGTACTGTGGATGTGCTGTGGCAGTACCGTGGTAGTACTGTGGCAGTACTGTGGCAGTACTGTGGCAGTTCTGTGGCAGTACCGTGGCAGTACCGTGGCAGTACTGTGGCAGTACTTTGGCAGTACTGTGGCAGTACTGTGGCAGTACAGTGGCAGTACTGTGGCAGTACCGTGGCAGTACCGTGGCAGTACTGTGGCAGTACTGTGGCAGTGCTGTTGCAGTGCTTTTGCAGTGCTGTGGCAGTGCTGTGGCAGTACTGTGGCAGTGCTGTTGCAGTGCTGTTGCAGTGCTGTGGCAGTGCTATGGCAGTACTGTGGCAGTACTTTGGCAGTACTGTGGCAGTACTGTGGCAGTTCTGTGGCAGTACCGTGGCAGTACTGTGGCAGTACCGTGGCAGTACTTTGGCAGTACTGTGGCAGTACCGTGGCAGTACTGTTGCAGTACAGTGGCAGTACCGTGGCAGTACTGTGGCAGTACTGTGGCAGTACAGTGGCATTACTGTGGCAGTACTGTGGCAGTACTTTGGCAGTACAGTTGCAGTACAGTGGCAGTACTGTGGCAGTACTGTGGCAGTACCGTGGCAGTACTGTTGCAGTACAGTGGCAGTACCGTGGCAGTACTGTGGCAGTACTGTGGCAGTACAGTGGCAGTACTGTGGCAGTACTGTGGCAGTACCGTGGCAGTACTGTTGCAGTACAGTGGCAGTACCGTGGCAGTACTGTTGCAGTACAGTGGCAGTATCGTGGCAGTACTGTGGCAGTACTTTGGCAGCACTGTGGCAGTACTGTGGCAGTACTGTGGATGTGCCGTGGCAGTACTGTGGATGTGCTGTGGCAGTACCGTGGTAGTACTGTGGCAGTACTGTGGCAGTACTGTGGCAGTTCTGTGGCAGTACCGTGGCAGTACCGTGGCAGTACTGTGGCAGTACTTTGGCAGTACTGTGGCAGTACTGTGGCAGTACTTTGGCAGTACTGTGGCAGTATCGTGGCAGTTCTGTGGCAGTACTGTGGCAGTACTGTGGCAGTATCGTGGCAGTACAGTGGCAGTACTTTGGCAGTACTGTGGCAGTACTGTGGCAGTACCGTGGCAGTACTGTGGCAGTACCGTGGCAGTACTGTGGCAGTACTGTGGCAGAACTGTGGCAGTACAGTGGCAGTACAGTGACAGTACTGTGGCAGTACTCTGGCAGTACTGTGGCAGTATCGTGGCAGTACTGTGGATGTGCCGTGGCAGTACTGTGGCAGTACTGTGGCAGAACCGTGGCAGTACTGTTGCAGTACAGTGGCAGTACCGTGGCAGTACTGTGGCAGTACTGTGGCAGTACAGTGGCAGTACTGTGGCAGTACTGTGGCAGTACCATGGCAGTACTGTTGCAGTACAGTGGCAGTACTGTGGCAGTACTGTGGCAGTACCGTGGCAGTACTGTTGCAGTACTGTGGCAGTACTTTGGCAGTACTGTGGCAGTACCGCGGCAGTACTTTTGCAGTACTGTGGCAGTACCGTGGCAGTACTGTTGCAGTACAGTGGCAGTACTGTGGCAGTACTGTGGCAGTACTGTGGCAGTACAGTGGCAGTACCGTGGCAGTACTGTTGCAGTACAGTGGCAGTACTGTGGCAGTACTGTGGCAGTTCTGTGGCAGTACCGTGGCAGTACTGTGGCAGTACCGTGGCAGTACTTTGGCAGTACTGTGGCAGTACCGTGGCAGTACTGTTGCAGTACAGTGGCAGCACCGTGGCAGTACTGTGGCAGTACTGTGGCAGTACAGTGGCATTACTGTGGCAGTACTGTGGCAGTACTTTGGCAGTACAGTTGCAGTACAGTGGCAGTACTGTGGCAGTACTGTGGCAGTACCGTGGCAGTACTGTTGCAGTACAGTGGCAGTACCGTGGCAGTACCGTGGCAGTACTGTGGCAGTACTGTGGCAGTACAGTGGCAGTACCGTGGCAGTACTGTTGCAGTACAGTGGCAGTACCGTGGCAGTACCGTGGCAGTACTGTTGCAGTACAGTGGCAGTATCGTGGCAGTACTGTGGCAGTACTTTGGCAGCACTGTGGCAGTACTGTGGCAGTACTGTGGATGTGCCGTGGCAGTACTTTGGATGTGCTGTGGCAGTACCGTGGTAGTACTGTGGCAGTACTGTGGCAGTACTGTGGCAGTACTGTGGCAGTTCTGTGGCAGTACCGTGGCAGTACCGTGGCAGTACTGTGGCAGTACTTTCGCAGTACTGTGGCAGTACTGTGGCAGTACAGTGGCAGTACTGTGGCAGTACTGTGGCAGTACCGTGGCAGTACTGTGGCAGTACTGTGGCAGTGCTGTTGCAGTGCTTTTGCAGTGCTGTGGCAGTGCCGTGGCAGTACTGTGGCAGTACAGTGGCAGTACTGTGGCAGTACTGTGGCAGTACCGTGGCAGTACTGTGGCAGTACCGTGGCAGTACTGTTGCAGTACAGTGGCAGTACTGTGGCAGTACTGTGGCAGTTCTGTGGCAGTACCGTGGCAGTACTGTGGCAGTACCGTGGCAGTACTTTGGCAGTACTGTGGCAGTACCGTGGCAGTACTGTTGCAGTACAGTGGCAGTACCGTGGCAGTACTGTGGCAGTACAGTGGCATTACTGTGGCAGTACTGTGGCAGTACTTTGGCAGTACAGTTGCAGTACAGTGGCAGTACTGTGGCAGTACTGTGGCAGTACCGTGGCAGTACTGTTGCAGTACAGTGGCAGTACCGTGGCAGTACCGTGGCAGTACTGTGGCAGTACTGTGGCAGTACTGTGGCAGTACAGTGGCAGTACCGTGGCAGTACTGTTGCAGTACAGTGGCAGTACCGTGGCAGTACCGTGGCAGTACTGTTGCAGTACAGTGGCAGTATCGTGGCAGTACTGTGGCAGTACTTTGGCAGCACTGTGGCAGTACTGTGGCAGTACTGTGGATGTGCCGTGGCAGTACTGTGGATGTGCTGTGGCAGTACCGTGGTAGTACTGTGGCAGTACTGTGGCAGTACTGTGGCAGTACTGTGGCAGTTCTGTGGCAGTACCGTGGCAGTACCGTGGCAGTACTGTGGCAGTACTTTCGCAGTACTGTGGCAGTACTGTGGCAGTACAGTGGCAGTACTGTGGCAGTACTGTGGCAGTACCGTGGCAGTACTGTGGCAGTACTGTGGCAGTGCTGTTGCAGTGCTTTTGCAGTGCTGTGGCAGTGCTGTGGCAGTACTGTGGCATTGCTGTTGCAGTGCTGTGGCAGTGCTGTGGCAGTACTGTGGCAGTACTTTGGCAGTACTGTGGCAGTACTGTGGCAGTTCTGTGGCAGTACCATGGCAGTACTGTGGCAGTACCGTGGCAGTACTTTGGCAGTACTGTGGCAGTACCGTGGCAGTACTGTTGCAGTACAGTGGCAGTACCGTGGCAGTACTGTGGCAGTACTGTGGCAGTACAGTGGCATTACTGTGGCAGTACTGTGGCAGTACTTTGGCAGTACAGTTGCAGTACAGTGGCAGTACTGTGGCAGTACTGTGGCAGTACCGTGGCAGTACTGTTGCAGTACAGTGGCAGTACCGTGGCAGTACTGTGGCAGTACTGTGGCAGTACAGTGGCAGTACTGTGGCAGTACTGTGGCAGTACCGTGGCAGTACTGTTGCAGTACAGTGGCAGTACTGTGGCAGTACCGTGGCAGTACTGTTGCAGTACAGTGGCAGTATCGTGGCAGTACTGTGGCAGTACTTTGGCAGCACTGTGGCAGTACTGTGGCAGTACTGTGGCAGTACCGTGGCAGTACTGTTGCAGTACAGTGGCAGTACTGTGGCAGTACCGTGGCAGTACTGTTGCAGTACAGTGGCAGTATCGTGGCAGTACTGTGGCAGTACTTTGGCAGCACTGTGGCAGTACTGTGGCAGTACTGTGGATGTGCCGTGGCAGTACTGTGGATGTGCTGTGGCAGTACCGTGGTAGTACTGTGGCAGTACTGTGGCAGTTCTGTGGCAGTACCGTGGCAATACCGTGGCAGTACTTTGGCAGTACTGTGGCAGTACTGTGGCAGTACAGTGGCAGTACTGTGGCAGTACTGTGGCAGTACCGTGGCAGTACTGTGGCAGTACTGTGGCAGTGCTGTTGCAGTGCTTTTGCAGTGCTGTGGCAGTGCTGTGGCAGTACTGTGGCAGTGCTGTTGCAGTGCTGTGGCAGTGCTGTGGCAGTACTGTGGCAGTTCTTTGGCAGTACTGTGGCAGTATCGTGGCAGTTCTGTGGCAGTACTGTGGCAGTACTGTGGCAGTATCGTGGCAGTACAGTGGCAGTACTTTGGCAGTACAGTGGCAGTACTGTCGCAGTTCCGTGGCAGTACTGTGGCAGTACTGTGGCAGTACTGTGGCAGTACTATGGTAGTACAGTGGCAGTACTGTGGCAGTACTGTTGCAGTACTGTGGCAGTGCTATTGCAGTACTGTGGCAGTTCTGTGGCAGTACCGTGGCAGTACTGTGGCAGTGCTGTGGCAGTACTGTGGCAGTTCTGTGGCAGTACTGTGGCAATACTGTGGCAGTACTGTGGCAGAACTGTGGCAGTACTGTGGCAGTTCTGTGGCAGTTCTGTGGCAGTACTGTGGCAGTACTTTGGCAGTACAGTTGCAGTACAGTGGCACTACTGTGGCAGTACTGTTGCAGTACAGTGGCAGTACCGTGGCAGTACTGTGGCAGTACAGTGGCAGTACCGTGGCAGTACTGTTGCAGTACAGTGGCAGTACTGTGGCAGTACCGTGGCAGTACTGTGGCAGTACTTTGGCAGCACTGTGGCAGTACCGTGGCAGTACTGTGGCAGTACTGTGGCAGTACTGTGGCAGTACTGTGGCAGTACTGTTGCAGTACTGTGGCAGTACTGTTGCAGTACCGTGGCAGTACTGTGGCAGTACTTTGGCAGCACTGTGGCAGTACCGTGGCAGTACTGTGGCAGTACTGTGGCAGTACTGTGGCAGTACTGTGGCAGTACTGTTGCAGTACTTTGGCAGTACTGTTGCAGTACAGTGGCAGTACTGTGGCAGTACTTTGGCAGTACTGTGGCAGTATCGTGGCAGTTCTGTGGCAGTACTGTGGCAGTATCGTGGCAGTTCTGTGGCAGTACAGTGGCAGTACTGTGGCAGTACTTTGGCAGTACAGTGGCAGTACTTTGGCAGTGCTGTTGCAGTACAGTGGCAGTACTTTGGCAGTGCTGTTGCAGTGCTGTGGCAGAACTGTGGCAGTACAGTGGCAGTGCTGTTGCAGTGCTGTGGCAGTGCTGTGGCAGTACTGTGGCAGTGCTGTTGCAGTGCTTTTGCAGTGCTGTGGCAGTGCTGTGGCAGTACTGTGGCAGTGCTGTTGCAGTGCTGTGGCAGTGCTGTGGCAGTACTGTGGCAGTACTTTGGCAGTACTGTGGCAGTATCGTGGCAGTTCTGTGGCAGTACTGTGGCAGTACTGTGGCAGTATCGTGGCAGTACAGTGGCAGTACTTTGGCAGTACAGTGGCAGTACTGTGGCAGTTCCGTGGCAGTACTGTGGCAGTATTGTGGCAGTACTGTGGCAGTACTATGGTAGTACAGTGGCAGTACTGTGGCAGTACTGTTGCAGTACTGTGGCAGTGCTGTTGCAGTACTGTGGCAGTTCTGTGGCAGTACTGTGGCAGTACTGTGGCAGTTCTGTGGGAGTACTGTGGCAGTTCTGTGGCAGTACTGTGGCAGTACTGTGGCAATACTGTGGCAGTACTGTGGCAGAACTGTGGCAGTACTGTGACAGTTCTGTGGCAGTACTGTGGCAGTACAGTGGCAGTGCTGTGGCAGTACCGTGGCAGTACTGTGGCAGTACCGTGGCATTACTTTGGCAGTACTGTGGCAGTACAGTGGCAGTACTTTGGCAATACTGTGGCAGTACTGTGGCAGAACTGTGGCAGTACTGTGGCAGTTCTGTGGCAGTACCGTGGCAGTACTGTGGCAGTACTGTGGCAGTACTTTGGCAGTACAGTTGCAGTACAGTGGCAGTACTGTGGCAGTACTGTGGCAGTACCGTGGCAGTACTGTTGCAGTACAGTGGCAGTACCGTGGCAGTACTGTGGCAGTACTGTGGCAGTACAGTGGCAGTACTGTGGCAGTACTGTGGCAGTACCGTGGCAGTACTGTTGCAGTACAGTGGCAGTACCGTGGCAGTACTGTTGCAGTACTGTGGCAGTACTTTGGCAGTACTGTGGCAGTACCGTGGCAGTACTGTTGCAGTACTGTGGCAGTACCGTGGCAGTACTGTTGCAGTACAGTGGCAGTACCGTGGCAGTACCGTGGCAGTACTGTGGCAGTATCGTGGCAGTACAGTGGCAGTACTTTGGCAGTACAGTGGCAGTACTGTGGCAGTACTGTGGCAGTACTGTGGCAGTACTGTGGCAGTACTATGGTAGTACAGTGGCAGTACTGTGGCAGTACTGTTGCAGTACTGTGGCAGTGCTGTTGCAGTACTGTGGCAGTTCTGTGGCAGTACCGTGGCAGTACTGTGGCAGTGCTGTGGCAGTACTGTGGCAGTTCTGTGGCAGTACTGTGGCAATACTGTGGCAGTACTGTGGCAGAACTGTGGCAGTACAGTGGCAGTACTGTGGCAGTACTGTGGCAGTACCGTGGCAGTACTGTTGCAGTACAGTGGCAGTACCGTGGCAGTACTGTGGCAGTACTGTGGCAGTACAGTGGCAGTACTGTGGCAGTACTGTGGCAGTACCGTGGCAGTACTGTTGCAGTACAGTGGCAGTACTGTGGCAGTACTGTGGCAGTACCGTGGCAGTACTGTTGCAGTACTGTGGCAGTACTTTGGCAGTACTGTGGCAGTACCGTGGCAGTACTGTTGCAGTACTGTGGCAGTACCGTGGCAGTACTGTTGCAGTACAGTGGCAGTACCGTGGCAGTACTGTGGCAGTACAGTGGCAGTACCGTGGCAGTACTGTTGCAGTACAGTGGCAGTACTGTGGCAGTACTGTGGCAGTTCTGTGGCAGTACCGTGGCAGTACTGTGGCAGTACCGTGGCAGTACTTTGGCAGTACTGTGGCAGTACCGTGGCAGTACTGTTGCAGTACAGTGGCAGTACCGTGGCAGTACTGTGGCAGTACTGTGGCAGAACAGTGGCATTACTGTGGCAGTACTGTGGCAGTACTTTGGCAGTACAGTTGCAGTACAGTGGCAGTACTGTGGCAGTACTGTGGCAGTACTGTTGCAGTACAGTGGCAGTACTGTGGCAGTACTGTGGCAGTACAGTGGCAGTACCGTGGCAGTACTGTTGCAGTACAGTGGCAGTACTGTGGCAGTACCGTGGCAGTACTGTGGCAGTACTTTGGCAGCACTGTGGCAGTACCGTGGCAGTACTGTGGCAGTACTTTGGCAGTACTGTGGCAGTATCGTGGCAGTTCTGTGGCAGTACTGTGGCAGTACTGTGGCAGTATCGTGGCAGTACAGTGGCAGTACTTTGGCAGTACAGTGGCAGTACTGTGGCAGTTCCGTGGCAGTACTGTGGCAGTACTGTGGCAGTACTGTGGCAGTACTATGGTAGTACAGTGGCAGTACTGTGGCAGTACTGTTGCAGTACTGTGGCAGTGCTGTTGCAGTACTGTGGCAGTTCTGTGGCAGTACTGTGGCAGTACTGTGGCAGTTCTGTGGCAGTACTGTGGCAGTACTGTGGCAATACTGTGGCAGTACTGTGGCAGAACTGTGGCAGTACTGTGGCAGTTCTGTGGCAGTACTGTGGCAGTACAGTGGCAGTGCTGTGGCAGTACCGTGGCAGTACTGTGGCAGTACCGTGGCATTACTTTGGCAGTACTGTGGCAGTACAGTGGCAGTACTT
The DNA here is from genome assembly GCF_933228915.1 of Telmatherina bonti. NCBI lineage: Eukaryota > Metazoa > Chordata > Actinopteri > Atheriniformes > Telmatherinidae > Telmatherina > Telmatherina bonti. Next base: position 39,513,356 of record NC_136623.1, read on the forward strand.
TGGCAATACTGTGGCAGTACTGTGGCAGAACTGTGGCAGTACTGTGGCAGTTCTGTGGCAGTACCGTGGCAGTACTGTGGCAGTACTGTGGCAGTACTTTGGCAGTACAGTTGCAGTACAGTGGCAGTACTGTGGCAGTACTGTGGCAGTACCGTGGCAGTACTGTTGCAGTACAGTGGCAGTACCGTGGCAGTACTGTGGCAGTACTGTGGCAGTACAGTGGCAGTACTGTGGCAGTACTGTGGCAGTACCGTGGCAGTACTGTTGCAGTACAGTGGCAGTACTGTGGCAGTACTGTGGCAGTACCGTGGCAGTACTGTTGCAGTACTGTGGCAGTACTTTGGCAGTACTGTGGCAGTACCGTGGCAGTACTGTTGCAGTACTGTGGCAGTACCGTGGCAGTACTGTTGCAGTACAGTGGCAGTACCGTGGCAGTACCGTGGCAGTACTGTGGCAGTACAGTGGCAGTACCGTGGCAGTACTGTTGCAGTACAGTGGCAGTACTGTGGCAGTACTGTGGCAGTTCTGTGGCAGTACCGTGGCAGTACTGTGGCAGTACCGTGGCAGTACTTTGGCAGTACTGTGGCAGTACCGTGGCAGTACTGTTGCAGTACAGTGGCAGTACCGTGGCAGTACTGTGGCAGTACTGTGGCAGAACAGTGGCATTACTGTGGCAGTACTGTGGCAGTACTTTGGCAGTACAGTTGCAGTACAGTGGCAATACTGTGGCAGTACTGTGGCAGTACTGTTGCAGTACAGTGGCAGTACTGTGGCAGTACTGTGGCAGTACAGTGGCAGTACCGTGGCAGTACTGTTGCAGTACAGTGGCAGTACTGTGGCAGTACCGTGGCAGTACTGTGGCAGTACTTTGGCAGCACTGTGGCAGTACCGTGGCAGTACTGTGGCAGTACTGTGGCAGTACTGTGGCAGTACTGTTGCAGTACTGTGGCAGTACTGTTGCAGTACAGTGGCAGTACTGTGGCAGTACTTTGGCAGTACTGTGGCAGTATCGTGGCAGTTCTGTGGCAGTACTGTGGCAGTATCGTGGCAGTTCTGTGGCAGTACAGTGGCAGTACTGTGGCAGTACTTTGGCAGTACAGTGGCAGTACTTTGGCAGTGCTGTTTCAGTGCTGTGGCAGAACTGTGGCAGTACAGTGGCAGTGCTGTTGCAGTGCTGTGGCAGTGCTGTGTCAGTACTGTGGCAGTGCTGTTGCAGTGCTGTTGCAGTGCTGTGGCAGTGCTGTGGCAGTACTGTGGCAGTGCTGTTGCAGTGCTGTTGCAGTGCTGTGGCAGTACAGTGGCAGTACTTTGGCAGTGCTGTTGCAGTGCTGTGGCAGAACTGTGGCAGTACAGTGGCAGTGCTGTTGCAGTGCTGTGGCAGTACTGTGGCAGTGCTGTTGCAGTGCTGTTGCAGTGCTGTGGCAGTGCTGTGGCAGTACTGTGGCAGTGCTGTGGCAGTACTGTGGCAGTACTTTGGCAGTACTGTGGCAGTATCGTGGCAGTACTGTTGCAGTACTGTGGCAGTACTTTGGCAGTACTGTGGCAGTACCGTGGCAGTACTGTTGCAGTACTGTGGCAGTACCGTGGCAGTACTGTTGCAGTACAGTGGCAGTACCGTGGCAGTACTGTGGCAGTACTGTGGCAGTACAGTGGCAGTACCGTGGCAGTACTGTTGCAGTACAGTGGCAGTACTGTGGCAGTACTGTGGCAGTTCTGTGGCAGTACCGTGGCAGTACTGTGGCAGTACCGTGGCAGTACTTTGGCAGTACTGTGGCAGTACCGTGGCAGTACTTTTGCAGTACAGTGGCAGTACCGTGGCAGTACTGTGGCAGTACTGTGGCAGTACAGTGGCATTACTGTGGCAGTACTGTGGCAGTACTTTGGCAGTACAGTGGCAGTACTGTGGCAGTACTGTGGCAGTACCGTGGCAGTACTGTTGCAGTACAGTGGCAGTACCGTGGCAGTACCGTGGCAGTACTGTTGCAGTACAGTGGCAGTATCTTGGCAGTACTGTGGCAGTACTGTGGATGTGCCGTGGCAGTACTGTGGATGTGCTGTGGCAGTACCGTGGTAGTACTGTGGCAGTACTGTGGCAGTACTGTGGCAGTTCTGTGTCAGTACCGTGGCAGTACTGTGGCAGTACTTTGGCAGTACTGTGGCAGTACTGTGGCAGTACAGTGGCAGTACTGTGGCAGTACTGTGGCAGTACCGTGGCAGTACTGTGGCAGTACTGTGGCAGTTCCGTGGCAGTACTGTGGCAGTACTGTGGCAGTACTGTGGCAGTACTATCGTAGTACAGTGGCAGTACTGTGGCAGTTCTGTGGCAGTACTGTGGCAATACTGTGGCAGTACTGTGGCAGAACTGTGGCAGTACTGTGGCAGTTCTGTGGCAGTACTGTGGCAGTACTGTGGCAGTACTTTGGCAGTACAGTTGCAGTACAGTGGCACTACTGTGGCAGTACTGTTGCAGTACAGTGGCAGTACTGTGGCAGTACTGTGGCAGTACAGTGGCAGTACCGTGGCAGTACTGTTGCAGTACAGTGGCAGTACTGTGGCAGTACCGTGGCAGTACTGTGGCAGTACTTTGGCAGCACTGTGGCAGTACCGTGGCAGTACTGTGGCAGTACTGTGGCAGTACTTTGGCAGTACAGTGGCAGTACTTTGGCAGTGCTGTTTCAGTGCTGTGGCAGAACTGTGGCAGTACAGTGGCAGTGCTGTTGCAGTGCTGTGGCAGTGCTGTGGCAGTACTGTGGCAGTGCTGTTGCAGTGCTGTTGCAGTGCTGTGGCAGTGCTGTGGCAGTACTGTGGCAGTGCTGTTGCAGTGCTGTTGCAGTGCTGTGGCAGTACAGTGGCATTACTTTGGCAGTACTGTGGCAGTACAGTGGCAGTACTTTGGCAATACTGTGGCAGTACTGTGGCAGAACTGTGGCAGTACTGTGGCAGTTCTGTGGCAGTACCGTGGCAGTACTGTGGCAGTACTGTGGCAGTACTTTGGCAGTACAGTTGCAGTACAGTGGCAGTACTGTGGCAGTACTGTGGCAGTACCGTGGCAGTACTGTTGCAGTACAGTGGCAGTACCGTGGCAGTACTGTGGCAGTACTGTGGCAGTACAGTGGCAGTACTGTGGCAGTACTGTGGCAGTACCGTGGCAGTACTGTTGCAGTACAGTGGCAGTACTGTGGCAGTACTGTGGCAGTACCGTGGCAGTACTGTTGCAGTACTGTGGCAGTACTTTGGCAGTACTGTGGCAGTACCGTGGCAGTACTGTTGCAGTACTGTGGCAGTACCGTGGCAGTACTGTTGCAGTACAGTGGCAGTACCGTGGCAGTACCGTGGCAGTACTGTGGCAGTACAGTGGCAGTACCGTGGCAGTACTGTTGCAGTACAGTGGCAGTACTGTGGCAGTACTGTGGCAGTTCTGTGGCAGTACCGTGGCAGTACTGTGGCAGTACCGTGGCAGTACTTTGGCAGTACTGTGGCAGTACCGTGGCAGTACTGTTGCAGTACAGTGGCAGTACCGTGGCAGTACTGTGGCAGTACTGTGGCAGAACAGTGGCATTACTGTGGCAGTACTGTGGCAGTACTTTGGCAGTACAGTTGCAGTACAGTGGCAATACTGTGGCAGTACTGTGGCAGTACTGTTGCAGTACAGTGGCAGTACTGTGGCAGTACTGTGGCAGTACAGTGGCAGTACCGTGGCAGTACTGTTGCAGTACAGTGGCAGTACTGTGGCAGTACCGTGGCAGTACTGTGGCAGTACTTTGGCAGCACTGTGGCAGTACCGTGGCAGTACTGTGGCAGTACTGTGGCAGTACTGTGGCAGTACTGTTGCAGTACTGTGGCAGTACTGTTGCAGTACAGTGGCAGTACTGTGGCAGTACTTTGGCAGTACTGTGGCAGTATCGTGGCAGTTCTGTGGCAGTACTGTGGCAGTATCGTGGCAGTTCTGTGGCAGTACAGTGGCAGTACTGTGGCAGTACTTTGGCAGTACAGTGGCAGTACTTTGGCAGTGCTGTTTCAGTGCTGTGGCAGAACTGTGGCAGTACAGTGGCAGTGCTGTTGCAGTGCTGTGGCATTGCTGTGTCAGTACTGTGGCAGTGCTGTTGCAGTGCTGTTGCAGTGCTGTGGCAGTGCTGTGGCAGTACTGTGGCAGTGCTGTTGCAGTGCTGTTGCAGTGCTGTGGCAGTACAGTGGCAGTACTTTGGCAGTGCTGTTGCAGTGCTGTGGCAGAACTGTGGCAGTACAGTGGCAGTGCTGTTGCAGTGCTGTGGCAGTACTGTGGCAGTGCTGTTGCAGTGCTGTTGCAGTGCTGTGGCAGTGCTGTGGCAGTACTGTGGCAGTGCTGTGGCAGTACTGTGGCAGTACTTTGGCAGTACTGTGGCAGTATCGTGGCAGTACTGTTGCAGTACTGTGGCAGTACTTTGGCAGTACTGTGGCAGTACCGTGGCAGTACTGTTGCAGTACTGTGGCAGTACCGTGGCAGTACTGTTGCAGTACAGTGGCAGTACCGTGGCAGTACTGTGGCAGTACTGTGGCAGTACAGTGGCAGTACCGTGGCAGTACTGTTGCAGTACAGTGGCAGTACTGTGGCAGTACTGTGGCAGTTCTGTGGCAGTACCGTGGCAGTACTGTGGCAGTACCGTGGCAGTACTTTGGCAGTACTGTGGCAGTACCGTGGCAGTACTTTTGCAGTACAGTGGCAGTACCGTGGCAGTACTGTGGCAGTACTGTGGCAGTACAGTGGCATTACTGTGGCAGTACTGTGGCAGTACTTTGGCAGTACAGTGGCAGTACTGTGGCAGTACTGTGGCAGTACCGTGGCAGTACTGTTGGAGTACAGTGGCAGTACCGTGGCAGTACCGTGGCAGTACTGTTGCAGTACAGTGGCAGTATCTTGGCAGTACTGTGGCAGTACTGTGGATGTGCCGTGGCAGTACTGTGGATGTGCTGTGGCAGTACCGTGGTAGTACTGTGGCAGTACTGTGGCAGTACTGTGGCAGTTCTGTGTCAGTACCGTGGCAGTACTGTGGCAGTACTTTGGCAGTACTGTGGCAGTACTGTGGCAGTACAGTGGCAGTACTGTGGCAGTACTGTGGCAGTACCGTGGCAGTACTGTGGCAGTACTGTGGCAGTTCCGTGGCAGTACTGTGGCAGTACTGTGGCAGTACTGTGGCAGTACTATCGTAGTACAGTGGCAGTACTGTGGCAGTTCTGTGGCAGTACTGTGGCAATACTGTGGCAGTACTGTGGCAGAACTGTGGCAGTACTGTGGCAGTTCTGTGGCAGTACTGTGGCAGTACTGTGGCAGTACTTTGGCAGTACAGTTGCAGTACAGTGGCACTACTGTGGCAGTACTGTTGCAGTACAGTGGCAGTACTGTGGCAGTACTGTGGCAGTACAGTGGCAGTACCGTGGCAGTACTGTTGCAGTACAGTGGCAGTACTGTGGCAGTACCGTGGCAGTACTGTGGCAGTACTTTGGCAGCACTGTGGCAGTACCGTGGCAGTACTGTGGCAGTACTGTGGCAGTACTTTGGCAGTACAGTGGCAGTACTTTGGCAGTGCTGTTTCAGTGCTGTGGCAGAACTGTGGCAGTACAGTGGCAGTGCTGTTGCAGTGCTGTGGCAGTGCTGTGGCAGTACTGTGGCAGTGCTGTTGCAGTGCTGTTGCAGTGCTGTGGCAGTGCTGTGGCAGTACTGTGGCAGTGCTGTTGCAGTGCTGTTGCAGTGCTGTGGCAGTACAGTGGCAGTACTTTGGCAGTGCTGTTGCAGTGCTGTGGCAGAACTGTGGCAGTACAGTGGCAGTGCTGTTGCAGTGCTGTGGCAGTACTGTGGCAGTGCTGTTGCAGTGCTGTTGCAGTGCTGTGGCAGTGCTGTGGCAGTACTGTGGCAGTGCTGTGGCAGTACTGTGGCAGTACTTTGGCAGTACTGTGGCAGTATCGTGGCAGTACTGTTGCAGTACTGTGGCAGTACTTTGGCAGTACTGTGGCAGTACCGTGGCAGTACTGTAGCAGTACTGTGGCAGTACCGTGGCAGTACTGTTGCAGTACAGTGGCAGTACCGTGGCAGTACTGTGGCAGTACTGTGGCAGTACAGTGGCAGTACCGTGGCAGTACTGTTGCAGTACAGTGGCAGTACTGTGGCAGTACTGTGGCAGTTCTGTGGCAGTACCGTGGCAGTACTGTGGCAGTACCGTGGCAGTACTTTGGCAGTACTGTGGCAGTACCGTGGCAGTACTTTTGCAGTACAGTGGCAGTACCGTGGCAGTACTGTGGCAGTACTGTGGCAGTACAGTGGCATTACTGTGGCAGTACTGTGGCAGTACTTTGGCAGTACAGTGGCAGTACTGTGGCAGTACTGTGGCAGTACCGTGGCAGTACTGTTGCAGTACAGTGGCAGTACCGTGGCAGTACCGTGGCAGTACTGTTGCAGTACAGTGGCAGTATCTTGGCAGTACTGTGGCAGTACTGTGGATGTGCCGTGGCAGTACTGTGGATGTGCTGTGGCAGTACCGTGGTAGTACTGTGGCAGTACTGTGGCAGTACTGTGGCAGTTCTGTGTCAGTACCGTGGCAGTACTGTGGCAGTACTTTGGCAGTACTGTGGCAGTACTGTGGCAGTACAGTGGCAGTACTGTGGCAGTACTGTGGCAGTACCGTGGCAGTACTGTGGCAGTACTGTGGCAGTTCCGTGGCAGTACTGTGGCAGTACTGTGGCAGTACTGTGGCAGTACTATCGTAGTACAGTGGCAGTACTGTGGCAGTTCTGTGGCAGTACTGTGGCAATACTGTGGCAGTACTGTGGCAGAACTGTGGCAGTACTGTGGCAGTTCTGTGGCAGTACTGTGGCAGTACTGTGGCAGTACTTTGGCAGTACAGTTGCAGTACAGTGGCACTACTGTGGCAGTACTGTTGCAGTACAGTGGCAGTACTGTGGCAGTACTGTGGCAGTACAGTGGCAGTACCGTGGCAGTACTGTTGCAGTACAGTGGCAGTACTGTGGCAGTACCGTGGCAGTACTGTGGCAGTACTTTGGCAGCACTGTGGCAGTACCGTGGCAGTACTGTGGCAGTACTGTGGCAGTACTTTGGCAGTACAGTGGCAGTACTTTGGCAGTGCTGTTGCAGTGCTGTGGCAGAACTGTGGCAGTACAGTGGCAGTACAGTGGCAGTGCTGTGGCAGTGCTGTGGCAGTACTGTGGCAGTGCTGTTGCAGTGCTGTTGCAGTGCTGTGGCAGTGCTGTGGCAGTACTGTGGCAGTGCTGTTGCAGTGCTGTGGCAGTGCTGTGGCAGTACTGTGGCAGTACTTTGGCAGAACTGTGGCAGTATCGTGGCAGTTCTGTGGCAGTACAGTGGCAGTACTTTGGCAGTACAGTGGCAGTACTGTGGCAGTGCTGTTGCAGTGCTGTGGCAGTGCTGTGGCAGTGCTGTGGCAGAACTGTGGCAGTACTGTGGCAGTGCTGTTGCAGTGCTGTGGCAGTGCTGTGGCAGTACTGTGGCAGTGCTGTGGCAGTACTGTGGCAGTACTGTGGCAGTACCGTGGCAGTACTGTGGCAGTACAGTGGCAGTACTGTGGCAGTACTGTGGCAGTACTGTGGCAGTACCGTGGCAGCACCGTGGCAGTACCGTGGCAGTACTGTGGCAGTACAGTGGCAGTACTGTGGCAGTACCGTGGCAGTACCGTGGCAGTACCGTGGCAGTACCGTGGCAGTACTTTGGCAGTTCTGTGGCAGTACTGTGGCAGTTCTGTGGCAGTACTGTGGCAGTACTGTGGCAGTACTGTGGCTATACTGTGGCAGTACTTTGGCAGTACTGTGGCAGTACCGTGGCAGTACTGTGGCAGTACTGTGGCAGTACTGTGGCAGTGCTGTTGCAGTGCTGTTGCAGTGCTGTGGCAGTGCTGTGGCAGTACTGTGGCAGTGCTGTTGCAGTGCTGTGGCAGTGCTGTGGCAGTACTGTGGCAGTACTTTGGCAGAACTGTGGCAGTATCGTGGCAGTTCTGTGGCAGTACAGTGGCAGTACTTTGGCAGTACAGTGGCAGTACTGTGGCAGTGCTGTTGCAGTGCTGTGGCAGTGCTGTGGCAGTGCTGTGGCAGAACTGTGGCAGTACTGTGGCAGTTCTGTGGCAGTACCGTGGCAGTACCGTGGCAGTACTGTGGCAGTACTGTGGCAGTACTGTGGCAGTACTTTGGCAGTACAGTTGCAGTACAGTGGCACTACTGTGGCAGTACTGTTGCAGTACAGTGGCAGTACTGTGGCAGTACTGAGGCAGTACAGTGGCAGTACCGTGGCAGTACTGTTGCAGTACAGTGGCAGTACTGTGGCAGTACCGTGGCAGTACTGTGGCAGTACTTTGGCAGCACTGTGGCAGTACCGTGGCAGTACTGTGGCAGTACTGTGGCAGTACTTTGGCAGTACAGTGGCAGTACTTTGGCAGTGCTGTTGCAGTGCTGTGGCAGAACTGTAGCAGTACAGTGGCAGTGCTGTTGCAGTGCTGTGGCAGTGCTGTGGCAGTACTGTGGCAGTGCTGTTGCAGTGCTGTTGCAGTGCTGTTGCAGTGCTGTGGCAGTGCTGTGGCAGTACTGTGGCAGTGCTGTTGCAGTGCTGTGGCAGTGCTGTGGCAGTACTGTGGCAGTACTTTGGCAGTACTGTGGCAGTATCGTGGCAGTTCTGTGGCAGTACAGTGGCAGTACTTTGGCAGTACAGTGGCAGTACTGTGGCAGTGCTGTGGCAGTACTGTGGCAGTACCGTGGCAGCACTGTGGCAGTACCGTGGCAGTACCGTGGCAGTACTTTGGCAGTACTGTGGCAGTACTGTGGCAGTACTGTGGCAGTACCGTGGCAGTACCGTGGCAGTACCGTGGCAGTACCGTGGCAGTACTTTGGCAGTTCTGTGGCAGTACTGTGGCAGTACTGTGGCAGTACTGTGGCTGTACTGTGGCAGTACTTTGGCAGTACCGTGGCAGTACCGTGGCAGTACTGTGGCAGTACTGTGGCAGTACTGTGGCAGTACTTTGGCAGTACTGTGGCAGTACTGTGGCAGTACCGTGGCAGTACTGTGGCAGTACCGTGGCAGTACTGTGGCAGTACTGTGGCAGTACTGTGGCAGTACCGTGGCAGTACCGTGGCAGTACTTTGGCAGTACTGTGGCAGTACTTTGGCAGTACCGTGGCAGTACTGTCGCAGTACCGTGGCAGTACTGTGGCAGTACAGTGGCAGTACTGTGGCAGTACAGTGGCAGTACTGTGTCAGTACAGTGGCAGTACTGTGGCAGTACTGTGGCAGTACCGTGGCAGTACCGTGGCAGTACTGTGGCAGTACTTTGGCAGTACTGTGGCAGTACTTTGGCAGTACCGTGGCAGTACTTTGGCAGTACTGTGGCAGTACTGTGGCAGTACCGTGGAAGTACTGTGGCAGTACCGTGGCAGTACTGTGGCAGTACAGTGGCAGTACTGTGGCAGTACAGTGGCAATACTGTGGCAGTACTGTGGCAGAACTGTGGCAGTACTGTGGCAGTACTTTGGCAGTCCTGTGGCAGTACTTTGGCAGTCCTGTGGCAGTGCTGTGGCAGTACTGTGGATGTGCTGTGGCAGTACTGTGGCAGTACTGTGGCAGTCCTGTGGCAGTACTGTGGATGTGCTGTGGCAGTACTGTTGATGTGCTGTGGCAGTACTGTGGCAGTACTGTGGCAGTACCGTGGCAGTACTGTGGCAGTACCGTGGCATTACTTTGGCAGTACTGTGGCAGTACAGTGGCAGTACTTTGGCAATACTGTGGCAATACTGTGGCAGAACTGTGGCAGTACTGTGGCAGTTCTGTGGCAGTACCGTGGCAGTACTGTGGCAGTACTGTGGCAGTACTTTGGCAGTACAGTTGCAGTACAGTGGCAGTACTGTGGCAGTACTGTGGCAGTACCGTGGCAGTACTGTTGCAGTACAGTGGCAGTACCGTGGCAGTACTGTGGCAGTACTGTGGCAGTACCGTGGCAGTACTGTTGCAGTACTGTGGCAGTACTTTGGCAGTACTGTGGCAGTACCGTGGCAGTACTGTTGCAGTTCTGTGGCAGTACCGTGGCAGTACTGTTGCAGTACAGTGGCAGTACCGTGGCAGTACTGTGGCAGTACTGTGGCAGTACAGTGGCAGTACCGTGGCAGTACTGTGGCAGTACCGTGGCAGTACTGTGGCAGTACTGTGGCAGTTCTGTGGCAGTACTGTGGCAGTACTGTGGCAGTACCGTGGCAGTACTTTGGCAGTACAGTGGCAGTACCGTGGCAGTACCGTGGCAGTACTGTTGCAGTACAGTGGCAGTATCGTGGCAGTACTGTGGCAGTACTTTGGCAGCACTGTGGCAGTACTGTGGCAGTACTGTGGATGTGCCGTGGCAGTACTGTGGATGTGCTGTGGCAGTACCGTGGTAGTACTGTGGCAGTACTGTGGCAGTTCTGTGGCAGTACCGTGGCAGTACCGTGGCAGTACTGTGGCAGTACTTTGGCAGTACTGTGGCAGTACTGTGGCAGTACAGTGGCAGTACTGTGGCAGTACTGTGGCAGTACCGTGGCAGTACTGTGGCAGTACTGTGGCAGTTCCGTGGCAGTACTGTGGCAGTACTGTGGCAGTACTGTGGCAGTACTATGGTAGTACAGTGGCAGTACTGTGGCAGTACTGTTGCAGTACTGTGGCAGTGCTGTTGCAGTACTGTGGCAGTTCTGTGGCAGTACCGTGGCAGTACTGTGGCAGTACTGTGGCAGTACTGTGGCAGTTCTGTGGCAGTACTGTGGCAATACTGTGGCAGTACTGTGGCAGAACTGTGGCAGTACTGTGGCAGTTCTGTGGCAGTACTGTGGCAGTACTGTGGCAGTACTTTGGCAGTACAGTTGCAGTACAGTGGCACTACTGTGGCAGTACTGTTGCAGTACAGTGGCAGTACTGTGGCAGTACTGTGGCAGTACAGTGGCAGTACCGTGGCAGTACTGTTGCAGTACAGTGGCAGTACTGTGGCAGTACCGTGGCAGTACTGTGGCAGTACTTTGGCAGCACTGTGGCAGTACCGTGGCAGTACTGTGGCAGTACTGTTGCAGTACTTTGGCAGTACTTTGGCAGTACTGTTGCAGTACTGGGGCAGTACTGTTGCAGTACAGTGGCAGTACTGTGGCAGTACTTTGGCAGTACTGTGGCAGTATCGTGGCAGTTCTGTGGCAGTACTGTGGCAGTATCGTGGCAGTTTTGTGGCAGTACAGTGGCAGTACTGTGGCAGTACTTTGGCAGTACAGTGGCAGTACTTTGGCAGTGCTGTTGCAGAGCTGTGGCAGAACTGTGGCAGTACAGTGGCAGTGCTGTGGCAGTGCTGTGGCAGTACTGTGGCAGTGCTGTTGCAGTGCTGTTGCAGTGCTGTGGCAGTGCTGTGGCAGTACTGTGGCAGTGCTGTTGCAGTGCTGTGGCAGTGCTGTGGCAGTACTGTGGCAGTACTTTGGCAGTACTGTGGCAGTATCGTGGCAGTTCTGTGGCAGTACTGTGGCAGTATCGTGGCAGTACAGTGGCAGTACTTTGGCAGTACAGTGGCAGTACTGTGGCAGTTCCGTGGCAGTACTGTGGCAGTACTGTGGCAGTACTGTGGCAGTACTATGGTAGTACAGTGGCAGTATCGTGGCAGTTCTGTGGCAGTACTGTGGCAGTATCGTGGCAGTACAGTGGCAGTACTTTGGCAGTACTGTGGCAGTACTGTTGCAGTACTGTGGCAGTGCTGTTGCAGTACTGTGGCAGTTCTGTGGCAGTACCGTGGCAGTACTGTGGCAGTACTGTGGCAGTACTGTGGCAGTTCTGTGGCAGTACTGTGGCAATACTGTGGCAGTACTGTGGCAGTACAGTGGCAGTACTGTGGCAGTACCGTGGCAGTACTGTGGCAGTACTTTGGCAGTACTGTGGCAGTACTGTGGCAGTACTGTGGCAGTGCTGTGGCAGTGCTGTGGCAGAACTGTGGCAGTACAGTGGCAGTACTGTGGCAGTACTTTGGCAGTACAGTGGCAGTACTTTGGCAGTGCTGTTGCAGAGCTGTGGCAGAACTGTGGCAGTACAGTGGCAGTGCTGTGGCAGTGCTGTGGCAGTACTGTGGCAGTGCTGTTGCAGTGCTGTTGCAGTGCTGTGGCAGTGCTGTGGCAGTACTGTGGCAGTGCTGTTGCAGTGCTGTGGCAGTGCTGTGGCAGTACTGTGGCAGTACTTTGGCAGTACTGTGGCAGTATCGTGGCAGTTCTGTGGCAGTACTGTGGCAGTATCGTGGCAGTACAGTGGCAGTACTTTGGCAGTACAGTGGCAGTACTGTGGCAGTTCCGTGGCAGTACTGTGGCAGTACTGTGGCAGTACTGTGGCAGTACTATGGTAGTACAGTGGCAGTATCGTGGCAGTTCTGTGGCAGTACTGTGGCAGTATCGTGGCAGTACAGTGGCAGTACTTTGGCAGTACTGTGGCAGTACTGTTGCAGTACTGTGGCAGTGCTGTTGCAGTACTGTGGCAGTTCTGTGGCAGTACCGTGGCAGTACTGTGGCAGTACTGTGGCAGTACTGTGGCAGTTCTGTGGCAGTACTGTGGCAATACTGTGGCAGTACTGTGGCAGTACAGTGGCAGTACTGTGGCAGTACCGTGGCAGTACTGTGGCAGTACTTTGGCAGTACTGTGGCAGTACTGTGGCAGTACTGTGGCAGTACTGTGGCAGTGCTGTGGCAGAACTGTGGCAGTACAGTGGCAGTGCTGTTGCAGTGCTGTGGCAGTGCTGTGGCAGTACTGTGGCAGTGCTGTTGCAGTGCTGTGGCAGTGCTGCGGCAGTACTGTGGCAGTGCTGTTGCAGTGCTGTTGCAGTACTTTGGCAGTGCTGTTGCAGTGCTGTGGCAGTGCTGTGGCAGTACTGTGGCAGTACTGTGGCAGTACTTTGGCAGTACTGTGGCAGTACTTTGGCAGTACTGTGGCAGTACTTTGGCAGTACTGTGGCAGTACTTTGGCAGTGCTGTTGCAGTGCTGTGGCAGTGCTGTGGCAGTACTGTGGCAGTACTGTGGCAGTACTTTGGCAGTACTGTGGCAGTACTTTGGCAGTACTGTGGCAGTACTTTGGCAGTACCGTGGCAGTACCGTGGCAGTACCGTGGCAGTACTGTGGCAGTACTGTGGCAGTACTTTGGCAGTACTGTGGCAGTACTGTGGCAGTACCGTGGCAGTACTGTGGCAGTACAGTGGCAGTACTGTGGCAGTACAGTGGCAATACTGTGGCAGTACTGTGGCAGAACTGTGGCAGTACTGTGGCAGTACTTTGGCAGTCCTGTGGCAGTACTTTGGCAGTCCTGTGGCAGTGCTGTGGCAGTACTGTGGATGTGCTGTGGCAGTACTGTGGCAGTAATGTGGCAGTCCTGTGGCAGTACTGTGGATGTGCTGTGGCAGTACTGTTGATGTGCTGTGGCAGTACTGTGGCAGTACTGTGGCAGTACTGTTGCAGTACAGTGGCAGTACCGTGGATGTGCCGTGGCAGTACCGTGGATGTGCCGTGGCAGTACCGTGGCTGTACCGTGGATGTGCCGTGGCAGTACCGTGGCAGTACCGTGGATGTGCTGTGGCAGTACCGTGGATGTGCCGTGGCAGTACCGTGGATGTGCCGTGGCAGTACCGTGGATGCGCCGTGGCAGTACCGTGGCTGTACCGTGGATGTGCCGTGGCAGTACCGTGGCAGTACCGTGGATGTGCTGTGGCAGTACCGTGGATGTGCCGTGGCAGTACCGTGGATGTGCTGTGGCAGTACCGTGGATGTGCCGTGGCAGTACCGTGGATGTGCTGTGGCAGTACCGTGGATGTGCCGTGGCAGTACCGTGGATGTGCTGTGGCAGTACTGTGGCAGTACTGTTGCAGTACAGTGGCAGTACCGTGGATGTGCCGTGGCAGTACCGTGGATGTGCCGTGGCAGTACCGTGGATGTGCCGTGGCAGTACCGTGGCAGTACCGTGGATGTGCCGTGGCAGTACCGTGGATGTGCCGTGGCAGTACCGTGGATGTGCCGTGGCAGTACCGTGGTTCCTGTTTCCAAGCGGGACGGGGGACTCCGTTTGTGTGGCGACTACAAAGTAACGGTGAACCAAGCTACGAACCGAAACGTGTCCACTGCCACGCATTGAGGAAGTACTGGCAGCATGATGCAGTGGAAGGATATTTTCTAAAACAGACTTAGCAGCAGGTCCTCTTGGATGAGGAATCTAAAAAGTACACTACAGTGAATACACATAAAGGACTGTTTGTATACAACCGGCTTTGCTTTGGTGTCAACTCTGCTCATCCAGAGGTTGATGGAGAACCTGATGAAGGACCGTGGTCTACTTGGACGACTTGCTGGTGATGGGTAGGGATGAAGCTGAGCATTTAGTGAACCTTGAGAGGTGTGGAGAAGGCTTCACATTGACCAAGCAGGTTTATGGGTCACATGTTTATGATACTCAAAGTGGCTGGAGGTCTTCGAGATGTCACAAATAACATCCTCTGTGACCATTTAAAAGCTTAAATGGCTTTTTGTGACTTGTGGAATACCAGAGCAAATTGTTAGGGACAATGCAACAACTTTCACGTGAGTTTCAGCAGTTTGTGGAAAAAATGGCATCCTACACACAACGGGGCGTCAAGGCATCCGGCTACGAATAGCTGGGCTGAGAGGTGTTCTGCCACATTCAAAGTGGGCATGAAAAAGCTTGCTGGAGGGGACAAGATCTCACCTTTCCTACTGCGATGTCGTACATCTCCCAACAGTGCAACTGGAGAGTCACCAGCAGACCTGAAGAGGCATGTGCGTACCGGTTGGACTTCCTGAAGCCAAGCATTGCCGGGAGAGTACGGCGGAGGCAGCATCAGCAAAAGGAGGAGCATGATAGGCGGGCTACCGAGAGACTATTTGATGTAGATGACTCTGTGTACTTTTGCAACACGGCTGGGGAGGAACCCAGATGGATCCCGTGGCTGGTTACACATCAGACTGGTCCTGTGTTACATCGAGTGCAAGGAGAGACAACGGACCAGGCATACAGGCGTCACGGAGACCAGCTGAGACCTCGCTACACTCAGGGCATTTCAGATTCAGACCCTGAATGTGGAACTGCTGAGCAGGAGAGTGACTTGGGTGGGCCAAGGTCTGCAGCACCTGCTGAGCTAGACCAGTCTGAGCCGTCTACCCTGAATCTGTGACTTTGGGACGCTCAAGGCGCACAGCAAGGCTGCCGTTGCATTAAAGGGAATAAATGTGATACTGAGTAGCGTTCTTGTTAAAAAGAGAATTGAGTTGATTGTTTCAGATGTTTAAGCGTTATTAAGTGGTAGCTGAAAGTAGTTCCATGAAACAGAATTTCATTTTTTGAAGAAAAGCCAGCTGGGATAGGCTCCAGCTTCCCCACGACCCTGAATGGGATGAAGCGGTTGAGAAAATGAATGAATGAATGAATGAAGAAAAGCCAAATCAACATCAGGAATTTGTTTTGGAGTTGATGATTGTATTTAGAAGTATTTTTGTACACCATAGGTGAGGCTATTTCTGATCTAATAGGGAGGTAATGTGGTTTACTTATTCAGCAGCCATGTGTGTTCTAGTTGACCTTACTGACTCAGTTATTGGGCCTGCTGTGCATGTTCCCAGAGATCCCCTAAAGAAAGGAAGTGGCTGTTTTCTGTATGGTGGTTATGCTGTCCTTTCCCTCGGTGATACAGATAAAGTGGTGAAACGTGTGCAACACCTCGTTATTCCAGTACTCCACAGACACCAAAGGCAGAAAATAAAACCACAGAAATTTGAGACATTTGTTCCAAATGAAATGTAAACTTTCCCCCAGAATGTTGGACATTAACAGCAGAAGCAGAGAAAAAGTTCCTCCAGCACGTAAAACGTCCAGCAGTAAAATGTTCTGAAACCAAGCAGTTCTACATGTTAGAAAAGCCACATCACACAGTTAATAAGTCGTACAGAAGCTGCCGTACTAATAAAGCTCTACATGAAGACCTGCAGGTAAAAGGAGGCGGTCGCCATGACAACAGCCCATCATCATGACAACAGCCCCCCCCCCCCCCCCCCCCCCCCCCTTCATCCCTGGTGAACTTCCTCCTCCTGTGGACCCAGATGTACTTTCTCCCTACATTTTATTGTCTGACCACTTTATTTGTCCTTTCTGGATAAGTCCGGTGGTCTGATGAGACGCTGACAGCATCTGTCCCCTGCTGACCTCCTCTGTCTTTCTGCTGGTGCTGATGTCCATCCCGTCTCCACCAGATAAAATACTTTTACATTTTACAGCTTTATCTGTTAGAATTTCTTCCTCATTTTCCAGAAAATTCCTCTTTTTTCCTGCAGACCCGTCATGGAAATGAGATGGATTAATATTTATCAGGGCGTCGGCCTGACCTTTTATGGCCAACATGTGGGCGTGGCCAGATGTTTCCTCACGTGGTGAAATTTACTGTTGATCCTGATTGATGAAGGAAAAAGGCGTGGGACGTGCTGCTGTAGAAACCTGGACGGTTTTTTACGCAGCTTTTCCTGGTTTCCATACGTACGCCGCCTGGAGTCATCGTTGCTGCGCAGGTTTAGAAATGAGGCTCCTGGATTTGGTGTTTGGTTTATCAAATGAAAGTTGAAATGAGCGCACATCTGACTGTAGGAATGATCTTACCATTTGTATCTGACCAATTCATTCATTCATCCATCATCATAACCACTTAGTCGATGAAGGGTGGCGGGGAAGTTGGAGCCTATCCCAGCATTGTTTGGGCAAAAGGCGGGGTACACCCGGGACAGCTCGCCAGTCCACCTTAAGGCCAATGCCAGCAGCTGACATCCATCTTCATCCATATATCAC
Organism: Telmatherina bonti; assembly: GCF_933228915.1. Lineage (NCBI taxonomy): Eukaryota > Metazoa > Chordata > Actinopteri > Atheriniformes > Telmatherinidae > Telmatherina > Telmatherina bonti. The sequence continues at coordinate 39,530,208 of NC_136623.1, forward strand.
ACCCTGAAAAATGGTGGTCCAGAGGCATCACCCAGATAGAACCATGGTGAGGAGAGGCTTGAACAAGAAGACAAACCTTTCGGAAGTCTAGATGAAAGCCCTAATTTGTGAGATGGAAAAGACTGAAGAGATGTTCAGCAGCCTAAAAACCGTTCTGTCAGCAGTAAAACTGTGAGCATCATCAGAAACCATCGGAAAGTCCATAACTGAGGTGCGTCCAGCTCAGTCCACTACTCACACGTGATCAGCTACTCCTGCACGTCCTCCATCACCTCCCTCACACACAGCTGTTACACACTCCTGGATCATTTAATGTCATAGAAGCAGCAACAAGTCACTAAAGGCTGTGTCTGTAGCCTCGACAGGCGCTTCTATCACAGCCACGCTGCCTCCAGTCCCCCTGATCTGTTGTCTACCTGTACAGGAGTTTCCAGCCTGCTCCTCTGTGTGTCCTGCTCCTCATTACTCCTCCTGATCAGCAGTGGCTTTCCTTTTCACCCGTTCATGTCCCTGTCATGTCACAAGCGCGTCTTTGTGAGGTCTGTTCCTGCACCGGTCTTCCTCCTGCCTCGGCATCCTGCGTTTCAGTCCACATCCTCAACAAACGTGACCGACTGAAGTGTCCAACCTCGGACCCAGCCAGCCTTGGTGATTATGAGGAGCTTGAAAGGAGGTGCATGTGGCCACAAAGGAGTCCCCCACATCGCTACAGATGTCTCAGCACACATCTCCTACGTCGTCGCTGGCTCCCCGTCCCCATTAGGGTCCATCATCAGCCTGTTGAGGGTGGACTGGTGTTGTTGTAGCGTTAAGGCTCATTTTTTCTGTATGAAGAGCAGTGCTACAAGCGGGACAGAACAAGTGGTGGAACTGCCTGAATGACCTGCTGGCAGTTTGTCCTGCAAATATACTACTATAGTAAATTACTGTTAAGTAGTACTACTGTAGTAAATGACTATTAAGTAGTATTACTGTAGTAAATGACAGTTAGTAATACTACTGTAGTAAATTACTGTTAAGTAGTACTACTGTAGTAAATGACTGTTAAATAGTATTACTGTAGTAAATGACAGTTAGTAATACTACTGTAGTAAATTACTGTTAAATAGTACTACTGTAGTAAATGACTGTTAAGTAGTATTACTGTAGTAAATGACAGTTAGTAATACTACTGTAGTAAATTACTGTTAAGTAGTACTACTGTAGTAAATTACTGTTAGTAGTACTACTGTAGTAAATTACTGTTAAGTAGTATTACTGTAGTAAATGACTGTTAAGTAGTACTACTGTAGTAAATGACTGTTAAGTAGTATTGCTGTAGTAAATGACTGTTAGTAGTACTACTGTAGTAAATGACTGTTAAGTAGTACTACTGTAGTAAATTACTGTTAAGTAGTACTGCTGTAGTAAATGACTGTTAAGTAGTACTACTGTAGTAAATTACTGTTAGTAGTACTACTGTAGTAAATTACTGTTAAGTAGTACTACTGTAGTAAAAGACAGTTAGTAATACTACTGTAGTAAATGACTGTTAAGTAGTACTACTGTAGTAAATTACTGTTAAGTAGTACTACTGTAGTAAATGACTGTTAAGTAGTACTACTGTAGTAAATTACTGTTAAGTAGTACTACTGTAGTAAATTACTGTTAAGTAGTACTACTGTAGTAAATGACAGTTAGTAATACTACTGTAGTAAATTACTGTTAGGTAGTACTACAATAGTAAATGACAGTTAGTAATACTACTGTAGTAAATGACTGTTAGTAGTACTACTGTAGTAAATGACTGTTAGTAGTACTACTGTAGTAAATTACTGTTAGTAGTACTACTGTAGTAAATGACTGTTAAGTAGTACTACTGTAATAAATGACTGTTAGTAGTACTACTGTAGTAAATGTCTGTTAAGGAGTACTACTGTAGTAAATGACTGTTAGTAGTATTACTGTAGTAAATGACTGTTAAGTAGTACTACTGTAGTAAATGACAGTTAGTAATACTACTGTAGTAAATGACTGTTAGTAGTACTACTGTAGTAAATTACTGTTAGTAGTACTACTGTAGTAAATGACTGTTAAGTAGTACTACTGTAGTAAATGACAGTTAGTAATACTACTGTAGTAAATGACTGTTAAGTAGTACTACTGTAGTAAATTACTGTTAAGTAGTACTACTGTAGTAAATTACTGTTAAGTAGTACTACTGTAGTAAATTACTGTTAAGTAGTACTACTGTAGTAAATTACTGTTAGTAGTACTACTGTAGTAAATTACTGTTAAGTAGTACTACTGTAGTAAATGACAGTAAGACTACTCTAGTAAATTACTGTTAAGTAGTACTACTGTAGTAAATGACTGTTAAGTAGTACTACTGTAGTAAATTACTGTTAAGTAGTACTACTGTAGTAAATTACTGTTAAGTAGTACTACTGTAGTAAATTACTGTTAAGTAGTACTACTGTAGTAAATGACAGTTAGTAATACTACTGTAGTAAATGACTGTTAGTAGTACTACTGTAGTAAATGACTGTTAAGTAGTACTACTGTGGTAAATGACTGTTAAGTAGTACTACTGTAGTAAATGACTGTTAAGTAGTATTACTGTAGTAAATGACTGTTAAGTAGTACTACTGTAGTAAATGACTGTTAAGTAGTACTACTGTAGTAAATGACTGTTAAGTAGTATTACTGTAGTAAATGACTGTTAAGTAGTACTACTGTAGTAAATGACTGTTAGTAGTACTACTGTAGTAAATTACTGTTAGTAGTACTACTGTAGTAAATGACTGTTAAGTAGTACTACTGTAATAAATGACTGTTAGTAGTACTACTGTAGTAAATGACTGTTAAGTAGTACTACTGTAATAAATGACTGTTAGTAGTACTACTGTAGTAAATGTCTGTTAAGGGGTACTACTGTAGTAAATGACTGTTAGTAGTATTACTGTAGTAAATGACTGTTAAGTAGTACTACTGTAGTAAATGACAGTTAGTAATACTACTGTAGTAAATGACTGTTAGTAGTACTACTGTAGTAAATGACAGTTAGTAATACTACTGTAGTAAAAGACTGTTAGTAGTACTACTGTAGTAAATGACTGTTAAGTAGTACTACTGTAGTAAATGACTGTTAAGTAGTATTACCGTAGTAAATTACTGTTAGTAGTACTACTGTAGTAAATTACTGTTAAGTAGTACTACTGTAGTAAATGACAGTTAGTAATACTACTGTAGTAAATGACTGTTAAGTAGTACTACTGTAGTAAATGACTGTTAAGTAGTACTACTGTAGTAAATTACTGTTAAGTAGTACTACTGTAGTAAATTACTGTTAAGTAGTACTACTGTAGTAAATTACTGTTAAGTAGTACTACTGTAGTAAATTACTGTTAAGTAGTACTACTGTAGTAAATGACAGTTAGTAATACTACTGTAGTAAATGACTGTTAGTAGTACTACTGTAGTAAATGACTGTTAGTAGTACTACTGTAGTAAATTACTGTTAGTAGTACTACTGTAGTAAATGACTGTTAAGTAGTACTACTGTAATAAATGACTGTTAGTAGTACTACTGTAGTAAATTTCTGTTAAGGAGTACTACTGTAGTAAATGACTGTTAGTAGTATTACTGTAGTGAATGACTGTTAAGTAGTACTACTGTAGTAAATGACAGTTAGTAATACTACTGTAGTAAATGACTGTTAGTAGTACTACTGTAGTAAATGACAGTTAAGTAGTATTACTGTAGTAAATGACTGTTAGTAGTACTACTGTAGTAAATGACTGTTAAGTAGTACTACTGTAGTAAATGACTGTTAAGTAGTACTACTGTAGTAAATGACTGTTAAGTAGTATTACTGTAGTAAATGACTGTTAGTAGTACTACTGTAGTAAATGACTGTTAAGTAGTACTACTGTAGTAAATGACAGTTAGTAATACTACTGTAGTAAATGACTGTTAGTAGTACTACTGTAGTAAATGACTGTTAAGTAGTATTACTGTAGTAAATGACTGTTAGTAGTACTACTGTAGTAAATGACTGTTAAGTAGTACTACTGTAGAAACTGACTGTTAAGTAGTACTACTGTAGTAAATGACTGTTAAGTAGTATTACTGTAGTAAATTACTGTTAGTAGTACTACTGTAGTAAATTACTGTTAAGTAGTACTACTGTAGTAAATGACAGTTAGTAATACTACTGTAGTAAATGACTGTTAAGTAGTACTACTGTAGTAAATGACTGTTAAGTAGTACTACTGTAGTAAATGACTGTTAAGTAGTACTACTGTAGTAAATTACTGTTAAGTAGTACTACTGTAGTAAATTACTGTTAAGTAGTACTACTGTAGTAAATTACTGTTAAGTAGTACTACTGTAGTAAATGACAGTTAGTAATACTACTGTAGTAAATGACTGTTAGTAGTACTACTGTAGTAAATGACTGTTAGTAGTACTACTGTAGTAAATTACTGTTAGTAGTACTACTGTAGTAAATGACTGTTAAGTAGTACTACTGTAATAAATGACTGTTAGTAGTACTACTGTAGTAAATGTCTGTTAAGGAGTACTACTGTAGTAAATGACTGTTAGTAGTATTACTGTAGTGAATGACTGTTAAGTAGTACTACTGTAGTAAATGACAGTTAGTAATACTACTGTAGTAAATGACTGTTAGTAGTACTACTGTAGTAAATTACTGTTAGTAGTACTACTGTAGTAAATGACTGTTAAGTAGTACTACTGTAGTAAATGACTGTTAAGTAGTATTACTGTAGTAAATGACTGTTAAGTAGTACTACTGTAGTAAATTACTGTTAAGTAGTACTACTGTAGTAAATGACAGTTAGTAATACTACTGTAGTAAATGACTGTTAAGTAGTACTACTGTAGTAAATTACTGTTAAGTAGTACTACTGTAGTAAATTACTGTTAAGTAGTACTACTGTAGTAAATTACTGTTAAGTAGTACTACTGTCGTAAATTACTGTTAGTAGTACTACTGTAGTAAATTACTGTTAAGTAGTACTACTGTAGTAAATTACTGTTAGTAGTACTACTGTAGTAAATTACTGTTAAGTAGTACTACTGTAGTAAATGACAGTAAGACTACTCTAGTAAATTACTGTTAAGTAGTACTACTGTAGTAAATGACTGTTAAGTAGTACTACTGTAGTAAATTACTGTTAAGTAGTACTACTGTAGTAAATTACTGTTAAGTAGTACTACTGTAGTAAATGACAGTTAGTAATACTACTGTAGTAAATGACTGTTAGTAGTACTACTGTAGTAAATGACTGTTAAGTAGTACTACTGTGGTAAATGACTGTTAAGTAGTACTACTGTAGTAAATGACTGTTAAGTAGTATTACTGTAGTAAATGACTGTTAAGTAGTACTACTGTAGTAAATGACTGTTAAGTAGTACTACTGTAGTAAATGACTGTTAAGTAGTATTACTGTAGTAAATGACTGTTAAGTAGTACTACTGTAGTAAATGACTGTTAGTAGTACTACTGTAGTAAATTACTGTTAGTAGTACTACTGTAGTAAATGACTGTTAAGTAGTACTACTGTAATAAATGACTGTTAGTAGTACTACTGTAGTAAATGACTGTTAAGTAGTACTACTGTAATAAATGACTGTTAGTAGTACTACTGTAGTAAATGTCTGTTAAGGGGTACTACTGTAGTAAATGACTGTTAGTAGTATTACTGTAGTAAATGACTGTTAAGTAGTACTACTGTAGTAAATGACAGTTAGTAATACTACTGTAGTAAATGACTGTTAGTAGTACTACTGTAGTAAATGACAGTTAGTAATACTACTGTAGTAAAAGACTGTTAGTAGTACTACTGTAGTAAATGACTGTTAAGTAGTACTACTGTAGTAAATGACTGTTAAGTAGTATTACCGTAGTAAATTACTGTTAGTAGTACTACTGTAGTAAATTACTGTTAAGTAGTACTACTGTAGTAAATGACTGTTAAGTAGTACTACTGTAGTAAATGACTGTTAAGTAGTACTACTGTAGTAAATTACTGTTAAGTAGTACTACTGTAGTAAATTACTGTTAAGTAGTACTACTGTAGTAAATTACTGTTAAGTAGTACTACTGTAGTAAATGACAGTTAGTAATACTACTGTAGTAAATGACTGTTAGTAGTACTACTGTAGTAAATGACTGTTAGTAGTACTACTGTAGTAAATTACTGTTAGTAGTACTACTGTAGTAAATGACTGTTAAGTAGTACTACTGTAATAAATGACTGTTAGTAGTACTACTGTAGTAAATTTCTGTTAAGGAGTACTACTGTAGTAAATGACTGTTAGTAGTATTACTGTAGTGAATGACTGTTAAGTAGTACTACTGTAGTAAATGACAGTTAGTAATACTACTGTAGTAAATGACTGTTAGTAGTACTACTGTAGTAAATGACAGTTAAGTAGTATTACTGTAGTAAATGACTGTTAGTAGTACTACTGTAGTAAATGACTGTTAAGTAGTACTACTGTAGTAAATGACTGTTAAGTAGTACTACTGTAGTAAATGACTGTTAAGTAGTATTACTGTAGTAAATGACTGTTAGTAGTACTACTGTAGTAAATGACTGTTAAGTAGTACTACTGTAGTAAATGACAGTTAGTAATACTACTGTAGTAAATGACTGTTAGTAGTACTACTGTAGTAAATGACTGTTAAGTAGTATTACTGTAGTAAATGACTGTTAGTAGTACTACTGTAGTAAATGACTGTTAAGTAGTACTACTGTAGAAACTGACTGTTAAGTAGTACTACTGTAGTAAATGACTGTTAAGTAGTATTACTGTAGTAAATTACTGTTAGTAGTACTACTGTAGTAAATTACTGTTAAGTAGTACTACTGTAGTAAATGACAGTTAGTAATACTACTGTAGTAAATGACTGTTAAGTAGTACTACTGTAGTAAATGACTGTTAAGTAGTACTACTGTAGTAAATTACTGTTAAGTAGTACTACTGTAGTAAATTACTGTTAAGTAGTACTACTGTAGTAAATTACTGTTAAGTAGTACTACTGTAGTAAATTACTGTTAAGTAGTACTACTGTAGTAAATGACAGTTAGTAATACTACTGTAGTAAATGACTGTTAGTAGTACTACTGTAGTAAATGACTGTTAGTAGTACTACTGTAGTAAATTACTGTTAGTAGTACTACTGTAGTAAATGACTGTTAAGTAGTACTACTGTAATAAATGACTGTTAGTAGTACTACTGTAGTAAATGTCTGTTAAGGAGTACTACTGTAGTAAATGACTGTTAGTAGTATTACTGTAGTGAATGACTGTTAAGTAGTACTACTGTAGTAAATGACAGTTAGTAATACTACTGTAGTAAATGACTGTTAGTAGTACTACTGTAGTAAATTACTGTTAGTAGTACTACTGTAGTAAATGACTGTTAAGTAGTACTACTGTAGTAAATGACTGTTAAGTAGTATTACTGTAGTAAATGACTGTTAAGTAGTACTACTGTAGTAAATTACTGTTAAGTAGTACTACTGTAGTAAATGACAGTTAGTAATACTACTGTAGTAAATTACTGTTAAGTAGTACTACTGTAGTAAATTACTGTTAAGTAGTACTACTGTAGTAAATTACTGTTAAGTAGTACTACTGTAGTAAATTACTGTTAAGTAGTACTACTGTCGTAAATTACTGTTAGTAGTACTACTGTAGTAAATTACTGTTAAGTAGTACTACTGTAGTAAATGACAGTTAGTAATACTACTGTAGTAAATTACTGTTAAGTAGTACTACTGTAGTAAATTACTGTTAAGTAGTACTACTGTAGTAAATGACTGTTAAGTAGTACTACTGTAGTAAATTACTGTTAAGTAGTACTACTGTAGTAAATTACTGTTAAGTAGTACTACTGTAGTAAATAACTGTTAAGTAGAACTACTGTAGTAAATGACAGTTAGTAATACTACTGTAGTAAATGACTGTTAGTAGTACTACTGTAGTAAATGACTGTTAGTAGTACTACTGTAGTAAATAACTGTTAAGTAGTACTACTGTAGTAAATGACTGTTAAGTAGTATTACTGTAGTAAATGACTGTTAAGTAGTAGTACTGTAGTAAATGACTGTTAGTAGTACTACTGTAGTAAATTACTGTTAGTAGTACTACTGTAGTAAATGACTGTTAAGTAGTACTACTGTAATAAATGACTGTTAGTAGTACTACTGTAGTAAATGTCTGTTAAGGGGTACTACTGTAGTAAATGACTGTTAATAGTATTACTGTAGTAAATGACTGTTAAGTAGTACTACTGTAGTAAATGACAGTTAGTAATACTACTGTAGTAAATGACTGTTAGTAGTACTACTGTAGTAAATGACAGTTAGTAATACTACTGTAGTAAAAGACTGTTAGTAGTACTACTGTAGTAAATGACTGTTAAGTAGTACTACTGTAGTAAATGACTGTTAAGTAGTATTACCGTAGTAAATTACTGTTAGTAGTACTACTGTAGTAAATTACTGTTAAGTAGTATTACTGTAGTAAATGACTGTTAGTAGTACTACTGTAGTAAATGACTGTTAAGTAGTACTACTGTAGAAACTGACTGTTAAGTAGTACTACTGTAGTAAATGACTGTTAAGTAGTATTTCTGTAGTAAATTACTGTTAGTAGTACTACTGTAGTAAATTACTGTTAAGTAGTACTACTGTAGTAAATGACAGTTAGTAATACTACTGTAGTAAATGACTGTTAAGTAGTACTACTGTAGTAAATGACTGTTAAGTAGTACTACTGTAGTAAATTACTGTTAAGTAGTACTACTGTAGTAAATTACTGTTAAGTAGTACTACTGTAGTAAATTACTGTTAAGTAGTACTACTGTAGTAAATTACTGTTAAGTAGTACTACTGTAGTAAATGACAGTTAGTGATACTACTGTAGTAAATGACTGTTAGTAGTACTACTGTAGTAAATGACTGTTAGTAGTACTACTGTAGTAAATTACTGTTAGTAGTACTACTGTAGTAAATGACTGTTAAGTAGTACTACTTTAATAAATGACTGTTAGTAGTACTACTGTAGTAAATGTCTGTTAAGGAGTACTACTGTAGTAAATGACTGTTAGTAGTATTACTGTAGTGAATGACTGTTAAGTAGTACTACTGTAGTAAATGACAGTTAGTAATACTACTGTAGTAAATGACTGTTAGTAGTACTACTGTAGTAAATTACTGTTAGTAGTACTACTGTAGTAAATGACTGTTAAGTAGTACTACTGTAGTAAATGACTGTTAAGTAGTATTACTGTAGTAAATGACTGTTTAGTAGTACTACTGTAGTAAATTACTGTTAAGTAGTACTACTGTAGTAAATGACAGTTAGTAATACTACTGTAGTAAATGACTGTTAAGTAGTACTACTGTAGTAAATTACTGTTAGTAGTACTACTGTAGTAAATTACTGTTAAGTAGTACTACTGTAGTAAATGACAGTTAGTAATACTACTGTAGTAAATGACTGTTAAGTAGTACTACTGTAGTAAATGACTGTTAAGTAGTACTACTGTAGTAAATTACTGTTAAGTAGTACTACTGTAGTAAATTACTGTTAAGTAGTACTACTGTAGTAAATTACTGTTAAGTAGTACTACTGTAGTAAATGACAGTTAGTAATACTACTGTAGTAAATGACTGTTAGTAGTACTACTGTAGTAAATGACTGTTAGTAGTACTACTGTAGTAAATTACTGTTAGTAGTACTACTGTAGTAAATGACTGTTAAGTAGTACTACTGTAATAAATGACTGTTAGTAGTACTACTGTAGTAAATGTCTGTTAAGGAGTACTACTGTAGTAAATGACTGTTAGTAGTATTACTGTAGTGAATGACTGTTAAGTAGTACTACTGTAGTAAATGACAGTTAGTAATACTACTGTAGTAAATGACTGTTAGTAGTACTACTGTAGTAAATTACTGTTAGTAGTACTACTGTAGTAAATGACTGTTAAGTAGTACTACTGTAGTAAATGACTGTTAAGTAGTATTACTGTAGTAAATGACTTAAGTAGTACTACTGTAGTAAATTACTGTTAAGTAGTACTACTGTAGTAAATTACTGTTAAGTAGTACTACTGTAGTAAATTACTGTTAAGTAGTACTACTGTCGTAAATTACTGTTAAGTAGTACTACTGTCGTAAATTACTGTTAGTAGTACTACTGTAGTAAATTACTGTTAAGTAGTACTACTGTAGTAAATGACAGTTAGTAATACTACTGTAGTAAATTACTGTTAAGTAGTACTACTGTAGTAAATTACTGTTAAGTAGTACTACTGTAGTAAATGACTGTTAAGTAGTACTACTGTAGTAAATTACTGTTAAGTAGTACTACTGTAGTAAATTACTGTTAAGTAGTACTACTGTAGTAAATTACTGTTAAGTAGAACTACTGTAGTAAATGACAGTTAGTAATACTACTGTAGTAAATTACTGTTAGTAGTACTACTGTAGTAAATGACTGTTAAGTAGTACTACTGTAGTAAATGACTGTTAGTAGTACTACTGTAGTAAATAACTGTTAAGTAGTACTACTGTAGTAAATGACTGTTAAGTAGTATTACTGTAGTAAATGACTGTTAAGTAGTACTACTGTAGTAAATGACTGTTAGTAGTACTACTGTAGTAAATTACTGTTAGTAGTACTACTGTAGTAAATGACTGTTAAGTAGTACTACTGTAATAAATGACTGTTAGTAGTACTACTGTAGTAAATGTCTGTTAAGGGGTACTACTGTAGTAAATGACTGTTAGTAGTATTACTGTAGTAAATGACTGTTAAGTAGTACTACTGTAGTAAATGACAGTTAGTAATACTACTGTAGTAAATGACTGTTAGTAGTACTACTGTAGTAAATGACAGTTAGTAATACTACTGTTGTAAAAGACTGTTAGTAGTACTACTGTAGTAAATGACTGTTAAGTAGTACTACTGTAGTAAATGACTGTTAAGTAGTATTACCGTAGTAAATTACTGTTAGTAGTACTACTGTAGTAAATGACAGTTAGTAATACTACTGTAGTAAATGACTGTTAAGTAGTACTACTGTAGTAAATGACTGTTAAGTAGTACTACTGTAGTAAATTACTGTTAAGTAGTACTACTGTAGTAAATGACTGTTAAGTACTACTACTGTAGTAAATTACTGTTAAGTAGTACTACTGTAGTAAATTACTGTTAAGTAGTACTACTGTAGTAAATGACAGTTAGTAATACTACTGTAGTAAATGACTGTTAGTAGTACTACTGTAGTAAATGACTGTTAGTAGTACTACTGTAGTAAATTACTGTTAGTAGTACTACTGTAGTAAATGACTGTTAAGTAGTACTACTGTAATAAATGACTGTTAGTAGTACTACTGTAGTAAATGTCTGTTAAGGAGTACTACTGTAGTAAATGACTGTTAGTAGTATTACTGTAGTGAATGACTGTTAAGTAGTACTACTGTAGTAAATGACAGTTAGTAATACTACTGTAGTAAATGACTGTTAGTAGTATTACTGTAGTGAATGACTGTTAAGTAGTACTACTGTAGTAAATGACAGTTAGTAATACTACGGTAGTAAATGACTGTTAAGTAGTACTACTGTAGTAAATTACTGTTAGTAGTACTACTGTAGTAAATGACTGTTAAGTAGTACTACTGTAGTAAATGACTGTTAAGTAGTATTACTGTAGTAAATGACTGTTAAGTAGGACTACTGTAGTAAATGACTTAAGTAGTACTACTGTAGTAAATGACTGTTAAGTAGTACTACTGTAGTAAATTACTGTTAAGTAGTACTACTGTAGTAAATGACTGTTAAGTAGTACTACTGTAGTAAATTACTGTTAAGTAGTACTACTGTCGTAAATTACTGTTAGTAGTACTACTGTAGTAAATTACTGTTAAGTAGTACTACTGTAGTAAATGACAGTTAGTAATACTACTGTAGTAAATTACTGTTAAGTAGTACTACTGTAGTAAATTACTGTTAAGTAGTACTACTGTAGTAAATGACTGTTAGTAGTATTACTGTAGTAAATGACTGTTAAGTAGTACTACTGTAGTAAATGACAGTTAGTAATACTACTGTAGTAAATGACTGTTAGTAGTACTACTGTAGTAAATTACTGTTAGTAGTACTACTGTAGTAAATGACAGTTAGTAATACTACTGTAGTAAATGACTGTTAGTAGTACTACTGTAGTAAATGACAGTTAGTAATACTACTGTAGTAAATGACTGTTAGTAGTACTACTGTAGTAAATTACTGTTAGTAGTACTACTGTAGTAAATGACTGTTAAGTAGTACTACTGTAATAAATGACTGTTAGTAGTACTACTGTAGTAAATGTCTGTTAAGGAGTACTACTGTAGTAAATGACTGTTAGTAGTATTACTGTAGTTAATGACTGTTAAGTAGTACTACTGTAGTAAATGACAGTTAGTAATACTACTGTAGTAAATGACTGTTAGTAGTACTACTGTAGTAAATGACTGTTAAGTAGTATTACTGTAGTAAATGACTGTTAGTAGTACTACTGTAGTAAATGACTGTTAAGTAGTACTACTGTAGTAAATGACTGTTAAGTAGTACTACTGTAGTAAATGACTGTTAAGTAGTATTACTGTAGTAAATGACTGTTAGTAGTACTACTGTAGTAAATGACTGTTAAGTAGTACTACTGTAGTAAATGACAGTTAGTAATACTACTGTAGTAAATGACTGTTAGTAGTACTACTGTAGTAAATGACAGTTAAGTAGTATTACTGTAGTAAATGACTGTTAGTAGTACTACTGTAGTAAATAACTGTTAAGTAGTACTACTGTAGTAACTGACTGTTAAGTAGTACTACTGTAGTAAATGACTGTTAAGTAGTATTACTGTAGTAAATTACTGTTAGTAGTACTACTGTAGTAAATTACTGTTAAGTAGTACTACTGTAGTAAATGACAGTTAGTAATACTACTGTAGTAAATGACTGTTAAGTAGTACTACTGTAGTAAATGACAGTTAGTAATACTACTGTAGTAAATTACTGTTAAGTAGTACTACTGTAGTAAATTACTGTTAAGTAGTACTACTGTAGTAAATGACTGTTAAGTAGTACTACTGTAGTAAATTACTGTTAAGTAGTACTACTGTAGTAAATTACTGTTAAGTAGTACTACTGTAGTAAATTACTGTTAAGTAGTACTACTGTAATAAATGACAGTTAGTAATACTACTGTAGTAAATGACTGTTAGTAGTACTACTGTAGTAAATGACTGTTAAGTAGTACTACTGTAGTAAATGACTGTTAAGTAGTACTACTGTAGTAAATAACTGTTAAGTAGTACTACTGTAGTAAATGACTGTTAAGTAGTATTACTGTAGTAAATGACTGTTAAGTAGTACTACTGTAGTAAATGACAGTTAGTAGTACTACTGTAGTAAATTACTGTTAGTAGTACTACTGTAGTAAATGACTGTTAAGTAGTACTACTGTAATAAATGACTGTTAGTAGTACTACTGTAGTAAATGTCTGTTAAGGGGTACTACTGTAGTAAATGACTGTTAGTAGTATTACTGTAGTAAATGACTGTTAAGTAGTACTACTGTAGTAAATGACAGTTAGTAATACTACTGTAGTAAATGACTGTTAGTAGTACTACTGTAGTAAATGACAGTTAGTAATACTACTGTAGTAAAAGACTGTTAGTAGTACTACTGTAGTAAATGACTGTTAAGTAGTACTACTGTAGTAAATGACTGTTAAGTAGTATTACCGTAGTAAATTACTGTTAGTAGTACTACTGTAGTAAATTACTGTTAAGTAGTACTACTGTAGTAAATGACAGTTAGTAATACTACTGTAGTAAATGACTGTTAAGTAGTACTACTGTAGTAAATGACTGTTAAGTAGTACTACTGTAGTAAATTACTGTTAAGTAGTACTACTGTAGTAAATGACTGTTAAGTAGTACTACTGTAGTAAATTACTGTTAAGTAGTACTACTGTAGTAAATGACTGTTAAGTAGTACTACTGTAGTAAATGACAGTTAGTAATACTACTGTAGTAAATGACTGTTAGTAGTACTACTGTAGTAAATGACTGTTAGTAGTACTACTGTAGTAAATTACTGTTAGTAGTACTACTGTAGTAAATGACTGTTAAGTAGTACTACTGTAGTAAATGACTGTTAAGTAGTACTACTGTAGTAAATGTCTGTTAAGGAGTACTACTGTAGTAAATGACTGTTAGTAGTACTACTGTAGTAAATTACTGTTAAGTAGTACTACTGTAGTAAATGACAGTTAGTAATACTACTGTAGTAAATGACTGTTAAGTAGTACTACTGTAGTAAATTACTGTTAAGTAGTACTACTGTAGTAAATTACTGTTAAGTAGTTCTACTGTAGTAAATTACTGTTAAGTAGTACTACTGTCGTAAATTACTGTTAGTAGTACTACTGTAGTAAATTACTGTTAAGTAGTACTACTGTAGTAAATGACAGTTAGTAATACTACTGTAGTAAATTACTGTTAAGTAGTACTACTGTAGTAAATTACTGTTAAGTAGTACTACTGTAGTAAATGACTGTTAAGTAGTACTACTGTAGTAAATTACTGTTAAGTAGTACTACTGTAGTAAATGACAGTTAGTAATACTACTGTAGTAAATGACTGTTAGTAGTACTACTGTAGTAAATGACTGTTAAGTAGTACTACTGTAGTAAATGACTGTTAAGTAGTACTACTGTAGTAAATGACTGTTAAGGAGTACTACTGTAGTAAATGACTGTTAAGTAGTACTACTGTAGTAAATTACTGTTAAGTAGTACTACTGTAGTAAATGACTGTTAAGTAGTACTACTGTAGTAAATTACTGTTAAGTAGTACTACTGTAGTAAATTACTGTTAAGTAGTACTACTGTAGTAAATGACAGTTAGTAATACTACTGTAGTAAATGACTGTTAGTAGTACTACTGTAGTAAATGACTGTTAGTAGTACTACTGTAGTAAATTACTGTTAGTAGTACTACTGTAGTAAATGACTGTTAAGTAGTACTACTGTAATAAATGACTGTTAGTAGTACTACTGTAGTAAATGTCTGTTAAGGAGTACTACTGTAGTAAATGACTGTTAGTAGTATTACTGTAGTGAATGACTGTTAAGTAGTACTACTGTAGTAAATGACAGTTAGTAATACTACTGTAGTAAATGACTGTTAGTAGTATTACTGTAGTGAATGACTGTTAAGTAGTACTACTGTAGTAAATGACAGTTAGTAATACTACGGTAGTAAATGACTTAAGTAGTACTACTGTAGTAAATTACTGTTAGTAGTACTACTGTAGTAAATGACTGTTAAGTAGTACTACTGTAGTAAATGACTGTTAAGTAGTATTACTGTAGTAAATGACTGTTAAGTAGGACTACTGTAGTAAATGACTGTTAAGTAGTACTACTGTAGTAAATGACTGTTAAGTAGTACTACTGTAGTAAATTACTGTTAAGTAGTACTACTGTAGTAAATGACTGTTAAGTAGTACTACTGTAGTAAATTACTGTTAAGTAGTACTACTGTCGTAAATTACTGTTAGTAGTACTACTGTAGTAAATTACTGTTAAGTAGTACTACTGTAGTAAATGACAGTTAGTAATACTACTGTAGTAAATGACTGTTAAGTAGTACTACTGTAGTAAATTACTGTTAAGTAGTACTACTGTAGTAAATGACTGTTAGTAGTATTACTGTAGTAAATGACTGTTAAGTAGTACTACTGTAGTAAATGACAGTTAGTAATACTACTGTAGTAAATGACTGTTAGTAGTACTACTGTAGTAAATTACTGTTAGTAGTACTACTGTAGTAAATGACAGTTAGTAATACTACTGTAGTAAATGACTGTTAGTAGTACTACTGTAGTAAATGACAGTTAGTAATACTACTGTAGTAAATGACTGTTAGTAGTACTACTGTAGTAAATTACTGTTAGTAGTACTACTGTAGTAAATGACTGTTAAGTAGTACTACTGTAATAAATGACTGTTAGTAGTACTACTGTAGTAAATGTCTGTTAAGGAGTACTACTGTAGTAAATGACTGTTAGTAGTATTACTGTAGTTAATGACTGTTAAGTAGTACTACTGTAGTAAATGACAGTTAGTAATACTACTGTAGTAAATGACTGTTAGTAGTACTACTGTAGTAAATGACAGTTAAGTAGTATTACTGTAGTAAATGACTGTTAGTAGTACTACTGTAGTAAATGACTGTTAAGTAGTACTACTGTAGTAAATTACTGTTAAGTAGTACTACTGTAGTAAATGACTGTTAAGTAGTATTACTGTAGTAAATGACTGTTAGTAGTACTACTGTAGTAAATGACTGTTAAGTAGTACTACTGTAGTAAATGACAGTTAGTAATACTACTGTAGTAAATGACTGTTAGTAGTACTACTGTAGTAAATGACAGTTAAGTAGTATTACTGTAGTAAATGACTGTTAGTAGTACTACTGTAGTAAATGACTGTTAAGTAGTACTACTGTAGTAACTGACTGTTAAGTAGTACTACTGTAGTAAATGACTGTTAAGTAGTATTACTGTAGTAAATTACTGTTAGTAGTACTACTGTAGTAAATTACTGTTAAGTAGTACTACTGTAGTAAATGACAGTTAGTAATACTACTGTAGTAAATGACTGTTAAGTAGTACTACTGTAGTAAATGACAGTTAGTAATACTACTGTAGTAAATTACTGTTAAGTAGTACTACTGTAGTAAATTACTGTTAAGTAGTACTACTGTAGTAAATGACTGTTAAGTAGTACTACTGTAGTAAATTACTGTTAAGTAGTACTACTGTAGTGAATTACTGTTAAGTAGTACTACTGTAGTAAATTACTGTTAAGTAGTACTACTGTAATAAATGACAGTTAGTAATACTACTGTAGTAAATGACTGTTAGTAGTACTACTGTAGTAAATGACTGTTAAGTAGTACTACTGTAGTAAATGACTGTTAAGTAGTACTACTGTAGTAAATAACTGTTAAGTAGTACTACTGTAGTAAATGACTGTTAAGTAGTATTACTGTAGTAAATGACTGTTAAGTAGTACTACTGTAGTAAATGACAGTTAGTAGTACTACTGTAGTAAATTACTGTTAGTAGTACTACTGTAGTAAATGACTGTTAAGTAGTACTACTGTAATAAATGACTGTTAGTAGTACTACTGTAGTAAATGTCTGTTAAGGGGTACTACTGTAGTAAATGACTGTTAGTAGTATTACTGTAGTAAATGACTGTTAAGTAGTACTACTGTAGTAAATGACAGTTAGTAATACTACTGTAGTAAATGACTGTTAGTAGTACTACTGTAGTAAATGACAGTTAGTAATACTACTGTAGTAAAAGACTGTTAGTAGTACTACTGTAGTAAATGACTGTTAAGTAGTACTACTGTAGTAAATGACTGTTAAGTAGTATTACCGTAGTAAATTACTGTTAGTAGTACTACTGTAGTAAATTACTGTTAAGTAGTACTACTGTAGTAAATGACAGTTAGTAATACTACTGTAGTAAATGACTGTTAAGTAGTACTACTGTAGTAAATGACTGTTAAGTAGTACTACTGTAGTAAATTACTGTTAAGTAGTACTACTGTAGTAAATGACTGTTAAGTAGTACTACTGTAGTAAATTACTGTTAAGTAGTACTACTGTAGTAAATGACTGTTAAGTAGTACTACTGTAGTAAATGACAGTTAGTAATACTACTGTAGTAAATGACTGTTAGTAGTACTACTGTAGTAAATGACTGTTAGTAGTACTACTGTAGTAAATTACTGTTAAGTAGTACTACTGTAGTAAATGACTGTTAAGTAGTACTACTGTAGTAAATTACTGTTAAGTAGTACTACTGTAGTAAATGACTGTTAAGTAGTACTACTGTAGTAAATTACTGTTAAGTAGTACTACTGTAGTAAATGACTGTTAAGTAGTACTACTGTAGTAAATGACAGTTAGTAATACTACTGTAGTAAATGACTGTTAGTAGTACTACTGTAGTAAATGACTGTTAGTAGTACTACTGTAGTAAATTACTGTTAGTAGTACTACTGTAGTAAATGACTGTTAAGTAGTACTACTGTAGTAAATGACTGTTAAGTAGTACTACTGTAGTAAATGTCTGTTAAGGAGTACTACTGTAGTAAATGACTGTCAAGTAGTACTACTGTAGTAAATTACTGTTAAGTAGTACTACTGTAGTAAATGACAGTTAGTAATACTACTGTAGTAAATGACTGTTAAGTAGTACTACTGTAGTAAATTACTGTTAAGTAGTACTACTGTAGTAAATTACTGTTAAGTAGTTCTACTGTAGTAAATTACTGTTAAGTAGTACTACTGTCGTAAATTACTGTTAGTAGTACTACTGTAGTAAATTACTGTTAAGTAGTACTACTGTAGTAAATGACAGTTAGTAATACTACTGTAGTAAATTAATGTTAAGTAGTACTACTGTAGTAAATGACTGTTAAGTAGTACTACTGTAGTAAATTACTGTTAAGTAGTACTACGGTAGTAAATTACTGTTAAGTAGTACTACTGTAGTAAATGACAGTTAGTAATACTACTGTAGTAAATGACTGTTAGTAGTACTACTGTAGTAAATGACTGTTAAGTAGTACTACTGTAGTAAATGACTGTTAAGTAGTACTACTGTAGTAAATAACTGTTAAGTAGTACTACTGTAGTAAATGACTGTTAAGTAGTATTACTGTAGTAAATGACTGTTAAGTAGTACTACTGTAGTAAATGACTGTTAGTAGTACTACTGTAGTAAAAGACTGTTAGTAGTACTACTGTAGTAAATGTCTGTTAAGTAGTACTACTGTAGTAAATGACTGTTAAGTAGTATTACTGTAGTAAATGACAGTTAGTAATACTACTGTAGTAAATGACTGTTAAGTAGTACTACTGTAGTAAATGACTGTTAGTAGTACCACTGTAGTAAATAATTGTTAAGTAGTACTACTGTAGTAAATGACTGTTAAGTAGTACTACTGTAGTAAATGACTGTTAGTAGTACTACTGTAGTAAATGACTGTTAAGAAGTATTACTGTAGTAAAAGACTGTTAGTAGTACTACTGTAGTAAATAACTGTTAAGTAGTACTACTGTAGTAAATTACTGTTAGTAGTACTACCGTAGTAAATGACTGTTAAGTAGTACTACTGTAGTAAATTACTGTTAGTAGTACTACTGTAGTAAATGACTGTTAAGTAGTATTACTGTAGTAAATGACAGTTAGTAATACTACTGTAGTAAATGACTGTTAGTAGTACTACTGTAGTAAATGACTGTTAGTAGTACTACTGTAGTAAATGTCTGTTAAGTAGTGCTACTGTAGTAAATGACTGTTAAGTAGTACTACTGTAGTAAATTACTGTTAAGTAGTACTACTGTAGTAAATGACAGTTGGTAGAACTACTGTAGTAAATGTCTGTTAAGTAGTACTACTGTAGTAAATGACTGTTAAGTAGTACTACTGTAGTAAATGACAGTTATACTACTGTAGTAAATGACTGTTAGTAGTACTACTGTAGTAAATGACTGTTAAGTAGTACTACTGTAGTCAATGACTGTTAAGTAGTACTGCTGTAGTAAATGACTGTTAAGTAGTACTACTGTAGTAAATGACAGTTAGTACTACTGTAGTAAATTACTGTTAAGTAGTACTACTGTAGTAAATGACAGTTAGTAGTACTACTGTAGTAAATGACAGTTAGTAATACTACTGTAGTAAATGACTGTTAGTAGTACTACTGTAGTCAATGACTGTTAAGTAGTACTGCTGTAGTAAATGACTGTTAAGTAGTACTACTGTAGTAAATGACAGTTAGTACTACTGTAGTAAATGTCTGTTAAGTAGTACTACTGTAGTAAATGACTGTTAAGTAGTACTACTGTAGTAAATGACAGTTAGTAATACTACTGTAGTAAATGACTGTTAAGTAGTATTACTGTAGTAAATGACTGTTAAGTAGTACTACTGTAGTAAATGACAGTTAGTAATACTACTGTAGTAAATGACTGTTAGTAGTACTACTGTAGTAAATGACTGTTAGTAGTACTACTGTAGTAAATGTCTGTTAAGTAGTACTACTGTAGTAAATGACTGTTAAGTAGTACTACTGTAGTAAATGACTGTTAAGTAGTACTACTGTAGTAAATGACAGTTAGTAGAACTACTGTAGTAAATGTCTGTTAAGTAGTACTACTGTAGTAAATGACTGTTAAGTAGTACTACTGTAGTAAATGACAGTAATACTACTGTAGTAAATGACTGTTAGTAGTACTACTGTAGTAAATGACTGTTAAGTAGTACTACTGTAGTAAATGACTGTTAAGTAGTACTACTGTAGTAAA
Source organism: Telmatherina bonti (assembly GCF_933228915.1). Lineage (NCBI taxonomy): Eukaryota > Metazoa > Chordata > Actinopteri > Atheriniformes > Telmatherinidae > Telmatherina > Telmatherina bonti. The sequence goes on from NC_136623.1 coordinate 39,550,679, forward strand.
TGACAGTTAGTAGAACTACTGTAGTAAATGTCTGTTAAGTAGTACTACTGTAGTAAATGACTGTTAAGTAGTACTACTGTAGTAAATGACAGTAATACTACTGTAGTAAATGACTGTTAGTAGTACTACTGTAGTAAATGACAGTTAGTAATACTACTGTAGTAAATGACAGTTAGTAATACTACTGTAGTAAATGACTGTTAAGTAGTACTACTGTAGTAAATGACTGTTAAGTAGTACTACTGTAGTAAATGACTGTTAAGTAGTACTACTGTAGTAAATGACTGTTAAGTAGTATTACTGTAGTAAATGACTGTTAAGTAGTACTAATGTAGTAAATGACTGTTAGTAGTACTACTGTAGTAAATGACAGTTAGTAATACTACTGTAGTAAATGAATAAGTAGTACTACAGTAGTAAATGAATGTTAGTAGTACTACTGTAGTACATCATTGTTAATTAGTACTACTGTAATAAATGACTGTTAGTAGTACTACTATAGTAAATGACTGTTAAGTAGTACTGCTGTAGTAAATGACTGTTAAGTAGTACTACTGTAGTAAATGACAGTTAGTAGTACTACTGTAGTAAATGTCTGTTAAGTAGGACTACTGTAGTAAATGACTGTTAAGTAGTACTACTGTAGTAAATGACTGTTAAGTAGTATTACTGTAGTAAATGACTGTTAAGTAGTACTACTGTAGTAAATGACAGTTAGTAATACTACTGTAGTAAATGACTGTTAGTAATACTACTGTAGTAAATGACTGTTAGTAGTACTACTGTAGTAAATGTCTGTTAAGTAGTACTACTGTAGTAAATGACTGTTAAGTAGTACTACTGTAGTAAATGACAGTTAGTAGAACTACTGTAGTAAATGTCTGTTAAGTAGTACTACTGTAGTAAATGACTGTTAAGTAGTACTACTGTAGTAAATGACAGTAATACTACTGTAGTAAATGACTGTTAGTAGTACTACTGTAGTAAATGACTGTTAAGTAGTCCTACTGTAGTAAATGACTGTTAGTAGTACTACTGTAGTAAATGACTGTTAAGTAGTACTACTGTAGTAAATTACTGTTAAGTAGTACTACTGTAGTAAATGACTGTTAAGTAGTACTACTGTAGTAAATGACAGTTAGTAGTACTACTGTAGTAAATGACTGTTAGTAGTACTACTGTAGTAAATGACTGTTAAGTAGTACTACTGTAGTAAATGACTGTTAGTAGTACTACTGTAGTAAATGACTGTTAAGTAGTACTACTGTAGTAAATGACTGTTAAGTAGTACTACTGTAGTAAATGACTGTTAAGTAGTACTACTGTAGTAAATGACTGTTAAGTAGTATTACTGTAGTAAATGACTGTTAAGTAGTACTACTGTAGTAAATGACAGTTAGTAATACTACTGTAGTAAATGAAAGTTAGTAATACTACTGTAGTAAATGACTGTTAGCAGTACTACTGTAGTAAATGACTGTTAAGTAGTACTGCTGTAGTAAATGACTGTTAAGTAGTACTACTGTAGTAAAAGACAGTTAGTAGTACTACTGTAGTAAATGTCTGTTAAGTAGTACTACTGTAGTAAATGACTGTTAAGTAGGACTACTGTAGTAAATGACTGTTAAGTAGTACTACTGTAGTAAATGAATAAGTAGTACTACAGTAGTAAATGAATGTTAGTAGTACTACTGTAGTACATCATTGTTAATTTGTACTACTGTAATAAATGACTGTTAGTAGTACTACTATAGTAAATGACTGTTAAGTAGTACTGCTGTAGTAAATGACTGTTAAGTAGTACTACTGTAGTAAATGACTGTCAAGTAGTACTACTGTAGTAAATTACTGTTAAGTAGTACTGCTGTAGTAAATGACTGTTAAGTAGTATTACTGTAGTAAATGACTGTTAAGTAGTACTACTGTAGTAAATGACAGTTAGTAATACTACTGTAGTAAATGACTGTTAGTAGTACTACTGTAGTAAATGACTGTTAGTAGTACTACTGTAGTAAATGTCTGTTAAGTAGTACTACTGTAGTAAATGACTGTTAAGTAGTACTACTGTAGTAAATGACTGTTAAGTAGTACTACTGTCGTAAATGACAGTTAGTAGAACTACTGTAGTAAATGTCTGTTAAGTAGTACTACTGTAGTAAATGACTGTTAAGTAGTACTACTGTAGTAAATGAATAAGTAGTACTACAGTAGTAAATGAATGTTAGTAGTACTACTGTAGTACATCATTGTTAATTAGTACTACTGTAATAAATGACTTTTAGTAGTACTACTATAGTAAATGACTGTTAAGTAGTACTGCTGTAGTAAATGACTGTTAAGTAGTACTACTGTAGTAAATGACTATTAGTAGTACTACTGTAGTAAATGTCTGTTAAGTAGTACTACTGTAGTAAATGACTGTTAAGTAGTACTACTGTAGTAAATGTCTGTTAAGTAGTATTACTGTAGTAAATGACTGTTAAGTAGTACTACTGTAGTAAATGACAGTTAGTAATACTACTGTAGTAAATGACTGTTAGTAGTACTACTGTAGTAAATGACTGTTAGTAGTACTACTGTAGTAAATGTCTGTTAAGTAGTACTACTGTAGTAAATGACTGTTAAGTAGTACTACTGTAGTAAATGACTGTTAAGTAGTACTACTGTAGTAAATGACAGTTAGTAGAACTACTGTAGTAAATGAATGTTAGTAGTACTACTGTAGTACATCATTGTTAATTAGTACTACTGTAGTAAATGACTGTTAAGTAGTACTACTGTAGTAAATGTCTGTTAAGTAGTATTACTGTAGTAAATGACTGTTAAGTAGTACTACTGTAGTAAATGACAGTTAGTAGTACTACTGTAGTACATCATTGTTAATTAGTACTACTGTAATAAATGACTGTTAGTAGTACTACTATAGTAAATGACTGTTAAGTAGTACTACTGTAGTAAATGACTGTTAAGTAGTACTACTGTAGTAAATGACTGTTAAGTAGTACTACTGTAGTAAATGAATAAGTAGTACTACTGTAGTAAATGACAGTTAGTAGAACTACTGTAGTAAATGTCTGTTAAGTAGTACTACTGTAGTAAATGACGGTAATACTACTGTAGTAAATGACTGTTAGTAGTACTACTGTAGTAAATGACTGTTAAGTAGTACTACTGTAGTAAATGACTGTTAGTAGTACTACTGTAGTAAATGACTGTTAAGTAGTACTACTGTAGTAAATGACTGTTAAGTAGTACTACTGTAGTAAATGACTGTTAAGTAGTATTACTGTAGTAAATGACTGTTAAGTAGTACTACTGTAGTAAATGACAGTAATACTACTGTAGTAAATGACAGTTAGTAATACTACTGTAGTAAATGACTGTTAGTAGTACTACTGTAGTAAATGACAGTTAGTAATACTACTGTAGTAAATGACTGTTAGTAGTACTACTGTAGGAAATAACTGTTAAGTAGTACTGCTGTAGTAAATGACTGTTAAGTAGTACTACTGTAGTAAATGACTGTTAAGTAGTACTACTGTAGTAAATGAATGTTAGTAGTACTACTGTAGTACATCATTGTTAATTAGTACTACTGTAATAAATGACTGTTAGTAGTACTACTATAGTAAATGACTGTTAGTAGTACTACTGTAGTAAATGACTGTTAAGTAGTACTACTGTAGTAAATGACTGTTAAGTAGCACTACTGTAGTAAATGACTGTTAAGTAGTACTACTGTAGTAAATGACTGTCAAGTAGTACTACTGTAGTAAATTACTGTTAAGTAGTACTACTGTAGTAAATGACTGTTAGTAGTACTACTGTAGTAAATGACTGTTAAGTAGTACTACTGTAGTAAATGACAGTTAGTAATACTACTGCAGTAAATGACAGTTAGTAATACTACTGTAGTAAATGACTGTTAGTAGTACTACTGTAGTAAATGACAGTTAGTAATACTACTGTAGTAAATGACTGTTAGTAGTACTACTGTAGTAAATGACTGGTAAGTAGTACTGCTGTAGCAAATTACTGTTAAGTAGTACTACTGTAGTAAATGACAGTTAGTACTACAACTGTAGTAAATGTCTGTTAAGTAGTACTACTGTAGTAAATGACTGTTAAGTAGTACTACTGTAGTAAATGACTGTTAAGTAGTACTACTGTAGTAAATGAATAAGTAGTACTACAGTAGTAAATGAATGTTAGTAGTACTACTGTAGTACATCATTGTTAATTAGTACTACTGTAATAAATGACTTTTAGTAGTACTACTATAGTAAATGACTGTTAAGTAGTACTGCTGTAGTAAATGACTGTTAGGTAGTACTACTGTAGTAAATGACAGTTAGTAGTACTACTGTAGTAAATGTCTGTTAAGTAGTACTACTGTAGTAAATGACTGTTAAGTAGTACTACTGTAGTAAATGTCTGTTAAGTAGTATTACTGTAGTAAATGACTGTTAAGTAGTACTACTGTAGTAAATGACAGTTAGTAATACTACTGTAGTAAATGACTGTTAGTAGTACTACTGTAGTAAATGACTGTTAGTAGTACTACTGTAGTAAATGTCTGTTAAGTAGTACTACTGTAGTAAATGACTGTTAAGTAGTACTACTGTAGTAAATGACTGTTAAGTAGTACTACTGTAGTAAATGACAGTTAGTAGAACTACTGTAGTAAATGAATGTTAGTAGTACTACTGTAGTACATCATTGTTAATTAGTACTACTGTAGTAAATGACTGTTAAGTAGTACTACTGTAGTAAATGTCTGTTAAGTAGTATTACTGTAGTAAATGACTGTTAAGTAGTACTACTGTAGTAAATGACAGTTAGTAGTACTACTGTAGTACATCATTGTTAATTAGTACTACTGTAATAAATGACTGTTAGTAGTACTACTATAGTAAATGACTGTTAAGTAGTACTACTGTAGTAAATGACTGTTAAGTAGTACTACTGTAGTAAATGACTGTTAAGTAGTACTACTGTAGTAAATGAATAAGTAGTACTACTGTAGTAAATGACAGTTAGTAGAACTACTGTAGTAAATGTCTGTTAAGTAGTACTACTGTAGTAAATGACTGTTAAGTAGTACTACTGTAGTAAATGACGGTAATACTACTGTAGTAAATGACTGTTAGTAGTACTACTGTAGTAAATGACTGTTAAGTAGTACTACTGTAGTAAATGACAGTTAGTAGTACTACTGTAGTAAATGACTGTTAAGTAGTACTACTGTAGTAAATGACTGTTAAGTAGTACTACTGTAGTAAATGACTGTTAAGTAGTACTACTGTAGTAAATGACTGTTAAGTAGTATTACTGTAGTAAATGACTGTTAAGTAGTACTACTGTAGTAAATGACAGTTAGTAATACTACTGTAGTAAATGACAGTTAGTAATACTACTGTAGTAAATGACTGTTAGTAGTACTACTGTAGTAAATGACAGTTAGTAATACTACTGTAGTAAATGACTGTTAGTAGTACTACTGTAGGAAATAACTGTTAAGTAGTACTGCTGTAGTAAATGACTGTTAAGTAGTACTACTGTAGTAAATGACAGTTAGTAGTACTACTGTAGTAAATGTCTGTTAAGTAGTACTACTGTAGTAAATGACTGTTAAGTAGTACTACTGTAGTAAATGACTGTTAAGTAGTACTACTGTAGTAAATGAATGTTAGTAGTACTACTGTAGTACATCATTGTTAATTAGTACTACTGTAATAAATGACTGTTAGTAGTACTACTATAGTAAATGACTGTTAAGTAGTACTACTGTAGTAAATGACTGTTAAGTAGCACTACTGTAGTAAATGACTGTTAAGTAGTACTACTGTAGTAAATGACTGTCAAGTAGTACTACTGTAGTAAATTACTGTTAAGTAGTACTACTGTAGTAAATGACTGTTAAGTAGTACTACTGTAGTAAATGACAGTTAGTAATACTACTGCAGTAAATGACAGTTAGTAATACTACTGTAGTAAATGACTGTTAGTAGTACTACTGTAGTAAATGACAGTTAGTAATACTACTGTAGTAAATGACTGTTAGTAGTACTACTGTAGTAAATGACTGTTAAGTAGTACTGCTGTAGTAAATTACTGTTAAGTAGTACTACTGTAGTAAATGACAGTTAGTACTACAACTGTAGTAAATGTCTGTTAAGTAGTACTACTGTAGTAAATGACTGTTAAGTAGTACTACTGTAGTAAATGACTGTTAAGTAGTACTACTGTAGTAAATGAATAAGTAGTACTACAGTAGTAAATGAATGTTAGTAGTACTACTGTAGTACATCATTGTTAATTAGTACTACTGTAATAAATGACTGTTAGTAGTACTACTATAGTAAATGACTGTTAAGTAGTACTGCTGTAGTAAATGACTGTTAAGTAGTACTACTGTAGTAAATGACAGTTAGTAGTACTACTGTAGTAAATGTCTGTTAAGTAGTACTACTGTAGTAAATGACTGTTAAGTAGTACTACTGTAGTAAATGTCTGTTAAGTAGTATTACTGTAGTAAATGACTGTTAAGTAGTACTACTGTAGTAAATGACAGTTAGTAATACTACTGTAGTAAATGACTGTTAGTAGTACTACTGTAGTAAATGACTGTTAGTAGTACTACTGTAGTAAATGTCTGTTAAGTAGTACTACTGTAGTAAATGACTGTTTAGTACTACTGTAGTAAATGACTGTTAAGTAGTACTACTGTAGTAAATGACAGTTAGTAGAACTACTGTAGTAAATGAATGTTAGTAGTACTACTGTAGTACATCATTGTTAATTAGTACTACTGTAATAAATGACTGTTAGTAGTACTACTATAGTAAATGACTGTTAAGTAGTACTACTGTAGTAAATGTCTGGTAAGTAGTACTACTGTAGTAAATGACTGTTAAGTAGCACTACTGTAGTAAATGACTGTTAAGTAGTACTACTGTAGTAAATGACTGTTAAGTAGTACTACTGTAGTAAATGACTGTCAAGTAGTACTACTGTAGTAAATTACTGTTAAGTAGTACTACTGTAGTAAATGACTGTTAAGTAGTACTACTGTAGTAAATGACTGTTAAGTAGTACTACTGTAGTAAATGACAGTTAGTAATACTACTGCAGTAAATGACAGTTAGTAATACTACTGCAGTAAATGACTGTTAGTAGTACTACTGTAGTAAATGACAGTTAGTAATACTACTGTAGTAAATGACTGTTAGTAGTACTACTGTAGTAAATGACTGTTAAGTAGTACTACTGTAATAAATGACTGTTAGTAGTACTACTATAGTAAATGACTGTTAAGTAGTACTACTGTAGTAAATGACTGTTAAGTAGTACTACTGTAGTAAATTACTGTTAAGTAGTACTACTGTAGTAAATGACTGTTAAGTAGTACTACTGTAGTAAATTACTGTTAAGTAGTACTACTGTAGTAAATTACTGTTAAGTAGTACTGCTGTAGTAAATGACAGTTAGTAATACTACTGTAGTAAATGACTGTCAAGTAGTACTACTGTAGTAAATTACTGTTAAGTAGTACTACTGTAGTAAATGACTGTTAAGTAGTACTACTGTAGTAAATTACTGTTAAGTAGTACTACTTTAGTAAATGACAGTTAGTAATACTACTGTAGTAAATGACTGTTAGTAGTACTACTGTAGTAAATGACTGTTAGTAGTACTACTGTAGTAAATTACTGTTAAGTAGTACTACTGTAGTAAATGACTGTTAAGTAGTACTACTGTAATAAATGACTGTTAGTAGTACTACTGTAGTAAATGTCTGTTAAGGAGTACTACTGTAGTAAATGACTGTTAGTAGTATTACTGTAGTAAATGACTGTTAAGTAGTACTACTGTAGTAAATGACAGTTAGTAATACTACTGTAGTAAATGAATGTTAGTAGTACTACTGTAGTAAATGACAGTTAGTAATACTACTGTAGTAAATGACAGTTAGTAATACTACTGTAGTAAATGACTGTTAGTAGTACTACTGTAGTAAATGACAGTTAGTAATACTACTGTAGTAAATGACTGTTACTAGTACTACTGTAGTAAATGACTGTTAAGTAGTACTGCTGTAGTAAATGACTGTTAAGTAGTACTACTGTAGTAAATGACAGTTAGTACTACTGTAGTAAATGTCTGTTAAGTAGTACTACTGTAGTAAATGACTGTTAAGTAGTACTACTGTAGTAAATGACAGTTAGTAATACTACTGTAGTAAATGACTGTTAGTAGTACTACTGTAGTAAATAACTGTTAAGTAGTACTGCTGTAGTAAATGATAGTTAGTAATACTACTGTATTAAATGACTGTTAGTAGTACTACTGTAGTAAATGACTGTTAAGTAGTACTACTGTAGTAAATGATAGTTAGTAATACTACTGTATTAAATGACTGTTAGTAGTACTACTGTAGTAAATGACTGTTAAGTAGTACTACTGTAGTAAATGACAGTTAGTAGAACTACTGTAGTAAATGTCTGTTAAGTAGTACTACTGTAGTAAATGACTGTTAAGTAGTACTACTGTAGTAAATGACAGTAATACTACTGTAGTAAATGACTGTTAGCAGTACTACTGTAGTAAATGACTGTTAAGTAGTACTACTGTATTAAATGACTGTTAGTAGTACTACTGTAGTAAATGACAGTTAGTAATACTACTGTAGTAAATGACTGTTAGTAGTACTACTGTAGTAAATGACAGTTAGTAATACTACTGTAGTAAATGACTGTTAGTAGTACTACTGTAGGAAATAACTGTTAAGTAGTACTGCTGTAGTAAATGACTGTTAAGTAGTACTATTGTAGTAAATGACAGTTAGTAGTACTACTGTAGTAAATGTCTGTTAAGTAGTACTACTGTAGTAAATGACTGTTAAGTAGTACTACTGTAGTAAATGACTGTTAAGTAGTACTACTGTAGTAAATGAATGTTAGTAGTACTACTGTAGTACATCATTGTTAATTAGTACTACTGTAATAAATGACTGTTAGTAGTACTACTATAGTAAATGACTGTTAAGTAGTACTACTGTAGTAAATGACTGTTAAGTAGCACTACTGTAGTAAATGACTGTTAAGTAGTACTACTGTAGTAAATGACTGTCAAGTAGTACTACTGTAGTAAATTACTGTTAAGTAGTACTACTGTAGTAAATGACTGTTAAGTAGTACTACTGTAGTAAATGACAGTTAGTAATACTACTGCAGTAAATGACAGTTAGTAATACTACTGTAGTAAATGACTGTTAGTAGTACTACTGTAGTAAATGACAGTTAGTAATACTACTGTAGTAAATGACTGTTAGTAGTACTACTGTAGTAAATGACTGTTAAGTAGTACTGCTGTAGTAAATTACTGTTAAGTAGTACTACTGTAGTAAATGACAGTTAGTACTACAACTGTAGTAAATGTCTGTTAAGTAGTACTACTGTAGTAAATGACTGTTAAGTAGTACTACTGTAGTAAATGACTGTTAAGTAGTACTACTGTAGTAAATGAATAAGTAGTACTACAGTAGTAAATGAATGTTAGTAGTACTACTGTAGTACATCATTGTTAATTAGTACTACTGTAATAAATGACTGTTAGTAGTACTACTATAGTAAATGACTGTTAAGTAGTACTGCTGTAGTAAATGACTGTTAAGTAGTACTACTGTAGTAAATGACAGTTAGTAGTACTACTGTAGTAAATGTCTGTTAAGTAGTACTACTGTAGTAAATGACTGTTAAGTAGTACTACTGTAGTAAATGTCTGTTAAGTAGTATTACTGTAGTAAATGACTGTTAAGTAGTACTACTGTAGTAAATGACAGTTAGTAATACTACTGTAGTAAATGACTGTTAGTAGTACTACTGTAGTAAATGACTGTTAGTAGTACTACTGTAGTAAATGTCTGTTAAGTAGTACTACTGTAGTAAATGACTGTTAAGTAGTACTACTGTAGTAAATGACTGTTAAGTAGTACTACTGTAGTAAATGACAGTTAGTAGAACTACTGTAGTAAATGAATGTTAGTAGTACTACTGTAGTACATCATTGTTAATTAGTACTACTGTAATAAATGACTGTTAGTAGTACTACTATAGTAAATGACTGTTAAGTAGTACTACTGTAGTAAATGTCTGGTAAGTAGTACTACTGTAGTAAATGACTGTTAAGTAGCACTACTGTAGTAAATGACTGTTAAGTAGTACTACTGTAGTAAATGACTGTTAAGTAGTACTACTGTAGTAAATGACTGTCAAGTAGTACTACTGTAGTAAATTACTGTTAAGTAGTACTACTGTAGTAAATGACTGTTAAGTAGTACTACTGTAGTAAATGACTGTTAAGTAATACTACTGTAGTAAATGACAGTTAGTAATACTACTGCAGTAAATGACAGTTAGTAATACTACTGCAGTAAATGACTGTTAGTAGTACTACTGTAGTAAATGACAGTTAGTAATACTACTGTAGTAAATGACTGTTAGTAGTACTACTGTAGTAAATGACTGTTAAGTAGTACTACTGTAATAAATGACTGTTAGTAGTACTACTATAGTAAATGACTGTTAAGTAGTACTACTGTAGTAAATGACTGTTAAGTAGTACTACTGTAGTAAATTACTGTTAAGTAGTACTACTGTAGTAAATGACTGTTAAGTAGTACTACTGTAGTAAATTACTGTTAAGTAGTACTACTGTAGTAAATTACTGTTAAGTAGTACTGCTGTAGTAAATGACAGTTAGTAATACTACTGTAGTAAATGACTGTCAAGTAGTACTACTGTAGTAAATTACTGTTAAGTAGTACTACTGTAGTAAATGACTGTTAAGTAGTACTACTGTAGTAAATTACTGTTAAGTAGTACTACTTTAGTAAATGACAGTTAGTAATACTACTGTAGTAAATGACTGTTAGTAGTACTACTGTAGTAAATGACTGTTAGTAGTACTACTGTAGTAAATTACTGTTAAGTAGTACTACTGTAGTAAATGACTGTTAAGTAGTACTACTGTAATAAATGACTGTTAGTAGTACTACTGTAGTAAATGTCTGTTAAGGAGTACTACTGTAGTAAATGACTGTTAGTAGTATTACTGTAGTAAATGACTGTTAAGTAGTACTACTGTAGTAAATGACAGTTAGTAATACTACTGTAGTAAATGAATGTTAGTAGTACTACTGTAGTAAATGACAGTTAGTAATACTACTGTAGTAAATGACAGTTAGTAATACTACTGTAGTAAATGACTGTTAGTAGTACTACTGTAGTAAATGACAGTTAGTAATACTACTGTAGTAAATGACTGTTACTAGTACTACTGTAGTAAATGACTGTTAAGTAGTACTGCTGTAGTAAATGACTGTTAAGTAGTACTACTGTAGTAAATGACAGTTAGTACTACTGTAGTAAATGTCTGTTAAGTAGTACTACTGTAGTAAATGACTGTTAAGTAGTACTACTGTAGTAAATGACAGTTAGTAATACTACTGTAGTAAATGACTGTTAGTAGTACTACTGTAGTAAATAACTGTTAAGTAGTACTGCTGTAGTAAATGATAGTTAGTAATACTACTGTATTAAATGACTGTTAGTAGTACTACTGTAGTAAATGACTGTTAAGTAGTACTACTGTAGTAAATGATAGTTAGTAATACTACTGTATTAAATGACTGTTAGTAGTACTACTGTAGTAAATGACTGTTAAGTAGTACTACTGTAGTAAATGACAGTTAGTAGAACTACTGTAGTAAATGTCTGTTAAGTAGTACTACTGTAGTAAATGACTGTTAAGTAGTACTACTGTAGTAAATGACAGTAATACTACTGTAGTAAATGACTGTTAGCAGTACTACTGTAGTAAATGACTGTTAAGTAGTACTACTGTAGTAAATGACTGTTAGTAGTACTACTGTAGTAAATGACTGTTAAGTAGTACTACTGTAGTAAATGACTGTTAAGTAGTACTACTGTCGTAAATGACTGTTAAGTAGTACTACTGTAGTAAATGACTGTTAAGTAGTATTACTGTAGTAAATGACTGTTAAGTAGTACTACTGTAGTAAATGACAGTTAGTAATACTACTGTAGTAAATGACAGTTAGTAATACTACTGTAGTAAATGACTGTTAGTAGTACTACTGTAGTAAATGACAGTTAGTAATACTACTGTAGTAAATGACTGTTAGTAGTACTACTGTAGTAAATGACGGTTAAGTAGTACTGCTGTAGTAAATGACTGTTAAGTAGTACTACTGTAGTAAATGACGGTTAGTAGTACTACTGTAGTAAATGACTGTTAAGTAGTACTACTGTAGTAAATGACTGTTAAGTAGTACTACTGTAGAAAATGACTGTTAAGTAGTACTACTGTAGTAAATGAATAAGTAGTACTACAGTAGTAAATGAATGTTAAGTAGTATTACTGTAGTAAATGACTGTTAAGTAGTACTACTGTAGTAAATGACAGTTAGTAATACTACTGTAGTAAATGAAAGTTAGTAATACTACTGTAGTAAATGACTGTTAGTAGTACTACTGTAGTAAATGACAGTTAGTAATACTACTGTAGTAAATGACTGTTAGCAGTACTACTGTAGTAAATGACTGTTAAGTAGTACTGCTGTAGCAAATGACTGTTAAGTAGTACTACTGTAGTAAAAGACAGTTAGTAGTACTACTGTAGTAAATGTCTGTTAAGTAGTACTACTGTAGTAAATGACTGTTAAGTAGGACTACTGTAGTAAATGACTGTTAAGTAGTACTACTGTAGTAAATGAATAAGTAGTACTACAGTAGTAAATGAATGTTAGTAGTACTACTGTAGTACATCATTGTTAATTTGTACTACTGTAATAAATGACTGTTAGTAGTACTACTATAGTAAATGACTGTTAAGTAGTACTGCTGTAGTAAATGACTGTTAAGTAGTACTACTGTAGTAAATGACTGTCAAGTAGTACTACTGTAGTAAATTACTGTTAAGTAGTACTGCTGTAGTAAATGACTGTTAAGTAGTATTACTGTAGTAAATGACTGTTAAGTAGTACTACTGTAGTAAATGACAGTTAGTAATACTACTGTAGTAAATGACTGTTAGTAGTACTACTGTAGTAAATGACTGTTAGTAGTACTACTGTAGTAAATGTCTGTTAAGTAGTACTACTGTAGTAAATGACTGTTAAGTAGTACTACTGTAGTAAATGACTGTTAAGTAGTACTACTGTCGTAAATGACAGTTAGTAGAACTACTGTAGTAAATGTCTGTTAAGTAGTACTACTGTAGTAAATGACTGTTAAGTAGTACTACTGTAGTAAATGAATAAGTAGTACTACAGTAGTAAATGAATGTTAGTAGTACTACTGTAGTACATCATTGTTAATTAGTACTACTGTAATAAATGACTTTTAGTAGTACTACTATAGTAAATGACTGTTAAGTAGTACTGCTGTAGTAAATGACTGTTAAGTAGTACTACTGTAGTAAATGACTATTAGTAGTACTACTGTAGTAAATGTCTGTTAAGTAGTACTACTGTAGTAAATGACTGTTAAGTAGTACTACTGTAGTAAATGTCTGTTAAGTAGTATTACTGTAGTAAATGACTGTTAAGTAGTACTACTGTAGTAAATGACAGTTAGTAATACTACTGTAGTAAATGACTGTTAGTAGTACTACTGTAGTAAATGACTGTTAGTAGTACTACTGTAGTAAATGTCTGTTAAGTAGTACTACTGTAGTAAATGACTGTTAAGTAGTACTACTGTAGTAAATGACTGTTAAGTAGTACTACTGTAGTAAATGACAGTTAGTAGAACTACTGTAGTAAATGAATGTTAGTAGTACTACTGTAGTACATCATTGTTAATTAGTACTACTGTAGTAAATGACTGTTAAGTAGTACTACTGTAGTAAATGACTGTTAAGTAGTATTACTGTAGTAAATGACTGTTAAGTAGTACTACTGTAGTAAATGACAGTTAGTAGTACTACTGTAGTACATCATTGTTAATTAGTACTACTGTAATAAATGACTGTTAGTAGTACTACTATAGTAAATGACTGTTAAGTAGTACTACTGTAGTAAATGACTGTTAAGTAGTACTACTGTAGTAAATGACTGTTAAGTAGTACTACTGTAGTAAATGAATAAGTAGTACTACTGTAGTAAATGACAGTTAGTAGAACTACTGTAGTAAATGTCTGTTAAGTAGTACTACTGTAGTAAATGACGGTAATACTACTGTAGTAAATGACTGTTAGTAGTACTACTGTAGTAAATGACTGTTAAGTAGTACTACTGTAGTAAATGACTGTTAGTAGTACTACTGTAGTAAATGACTGTTAAGTAGTACTACTGTAGTAAATGACTGTTAAGTAGTACTACTGTAGTAAATGACTGTTAAGTAGTATTACTGTAGTAAATGACTGTTAAGTAGTACTACTGTAGTAAATGACAGTTAGTAATACTACTGTAGTAAATGACAGTTAGTAATACTACTGTAGTAAATGACTGTTAGTAGTACTACTGTAGTAAATGACAGTTAGTAATACTACTGTAGTAAATGACTGTTAGTAGTACTACTGTAGGAAATAACTGTTAAGTAGTACTGCTGTAGTAAATGACTGTTAAGTAGTACTACTGTAGTAAATGACTGTTAAGTAGTACTACTGTAGTAAATGAATGTTAGTAGTACTACTGTAGTACATCATTGTTAATTAGTACTACTGTAATAAATGACTGTTAGTAGTACTACTATAGTAAATGACTGTTAGTAGTACTACTGTAGTAAATGTCTGTTAAGTAGTACTACTGTAGTAAATGACTGTTAAGTAGTACTACTGTAGTAAATGAATAAGTAGTACTACAGTAGTAAATGAATGTTAGTAGTACTACTGTAGTACATCATTGTTAATTAGTACTACTGTAATAAATGACTTTTAGTAGTACTACTATAGTAAATGACTGTTAAGTAGTACTGCTGTAGTAAATGACTGTTAAGTAGTACTACTGTAGTAAATGACTATTAGTAGTACTACTGTAGTAAATGTCTGTTAAGTAGTACTACTGTAGTAAATGACTGTTAAGTAGTACTACTGTAGTAAATGTCTGTTAAGTAGTATTACTGTAGTAAATGACTGTTAAGTAGTACTACTGTAGTAAATGACAGTTAGTAATACTACTGTAGTAAATGACTGTTAGTAGTACTACTGTAGTAAATGACTGTTAGTAGTACTACTGTAGTAAATGTCTGTTAAGTAGTACTACTGTAGTAAATGACTGTTAAGTAGTACTACTGTAGTAAATGACTGTTAAGTAGTACTACTGTAGTAAATGACAGTTAGTAGAACTACTGTAGTAAATGAATGTTAGTAGTACTACTGTAGTACATCATTGTTAATTAGTACTACTGTAGTAAATGACTGTTAAGTAGTACTACTGTAGTAAATGTCTGTTAAGTAGTATTACTGTAGTAAATGACTGTTAAGTAGTACTACTGTAGTAAATGACAGTTAGTAGTACTACTGTAGTACATCATTGTTAATTAGTACTACTGTAATAAATGACTGTTAGTAGTACTACTATAGTAAATGACTGTTAAGTAGTACTACTGTAGTAAATGACTGTTAAGTAGTACTACTGTAGTAAATGACTGTTAAGTAGTACTACTGTAGTAAATGAATAAGTAGTACTACTGTAGTAAATGACAGTTAGTAGAACTACTGTAGTAAATGTCTGTTAAGTAGTACTACTGTAGTAAATGACGGTAATACTACTGTAGTAAATGACTGTTAGTAGTACTACTGTAGTAAATGACTGTTAAGTAGTACTACTGTAGTAAATGACTGTTAGTAGTACTACTGTAGTAAATGACTGTTAAGTAGTACTACTGTAGTAAATGACTGTTAAGTAGTACTACTGTAGTAAATGACTGTTAAGTAGTATTACTGTAGTAAATGACTGTTAAGTAGTACTACTGTAGTAAATGACAGTTAGTAATACTACTGTAGTAAATGACAGTTAGTAATACTACTGTAGTAAATGACTGTTAGTAGTACTACTGTAGTAAATGACAGTTAGTAATACTACTGTAGTAAATGACTGTTAGTAGTACTACTGTAGGAAATAACTGTTAAGTAGTACTGCTGTAGTAAATGACTGTTAAGTAGTACTACTGTAGTAAATGACTGTTAAGTAGTACTACTGTAGTAAATGAATGTTAGTAGTACTACTGTAGTACATCATTGTTAATTAGTACTACTGTAATAAATGACTGTTAGTAGTACTACTATAGTAAATGACTGTTAGTAGTACTACTGTAGTAAATGACTGTTAAGTAGTACTACTGTAGTAAATGACTGTTAAGTAGCACTACTGTAGTAAATGACTGTTAAGTAGTACTACTGTAGTAAATGACTGTCAAGTAGTACTACTGTAGTAAATTACTGTTAAGTAGTACTACTGTAGTAAATGACTGTTAGTAGTACTACTGTAGTAAATGACTGTTAAGTAGTACTACTGTAGTAAATGACAGTTAGTAATACTACTGCAGTAAATGACAGTTAGTAATACTACTGTAGTAAATGACTGTTAAGTAGTACTACTGTAGTAAATGACAGTTAGTACTACAACTGTAGTAAATGTCTGTTAAGTAGTACTACTGTAGTAAATGACTGTTAAGTAGTACTACTGTAGTAAATGACTGTTAAGTAGTACTACTGTAGTAAATGAATAAGTAGTACTACAGTAGTAAATGAATGTTAGTAGTACTACTGTAGTACATCATTGTTAATTAGTACTACTGTAATAAATGACTTTTAGTAGTACTACTATAGTAAATGACTGTTAAGTAGTACTGCTGTAGTAAATGACTGTTAGGTAGTACTACTGTAGTAAATGACAGTTAGTAGTACTACTGTAGTAAATGTCTGTTAAGTAGTACTACTGTAGTAAATGACTGTTAAGTAGTACTACTGTAGTAAATGTCTGTTAAGTAGTATTACTGTAGTAAATGACTGTTAAGTAGTACTACTGTAGTAAATGACAGTTAGTAATACTACTGTAGTAAATGACTGTTAGTAGTACTACTGTAGTAAATGACTGTTAGTAGTACTACTGTAGTAAATGTCTGTTAAGTAGTACTACTGTAGTAAATGACTGTTAAGTAGTACTACTGTAGTAAATGACTGTTAAGTAGTACTACTGTAGTAAATGACAGTTAGTAGAACTACTGTAGTAAATGAATGTTAGTAGTACTACTGTAGTACATCATTGTTAATTAGTACTACTGTAGTAAATGACTGTTAAGTAGTACTACTGTAGTAAATGTCTGTTAAGTAGTATTACTGTAGTAAATGACTGTTAAGTAGTACTACTGTAGTAAATGACAGTTAGTAGTACTACTGTAGTACATCATTGTTAATTAGTACTACTGTAATAAATGACTGTTAGTAGTACTACTATAGTAAATGACTGTTAAGTAGTACTACTGTAGTAAATGACTGTTAAGTAGTACTACTGTAGTAAATGACTGTTAAGTAGTACTACTGTAGTAAATGAATAAGTAGTACTACTGTAGTAAATGACAGTTAGTAGAACTACTGTAGTAAATGTCTGTTAAGTAGTACTACTGTAGTAAATGACTGTTAAGTAGTACTACTGTAGTAAATGACGGTAATACTACTGTAGTAAATGACTGTTAGTAGTACTACTGTAGTAAATGACTGTTAAGTAGTACTACTGTAGTAAATGACAGTTAGTAGTACTACTGTAGTAAATGACTGTTAAGTAGTACTACTGTAGTAAATGACTGTTAAGTAGTACTACTGTAGTAAATGACTGTTAAGTAGTACTACTGTAGTAAATGACTGTTAAGTAGTATTACTGTAGTAAATGACAGTTAGTAATACTACTGTAGTAAATGACAGTTAGTAATACTACTGTAGTAAATGACTGTTAGTAGTACTACTGTAGTAAATGACAGTTAGTAATACTACTGTAGTAAATGACTGTTAGTAGTACTACTGTAGGAAATAACTGTTAAGTAGTACTGCTGTAGTAAATGACTGTTAAGTAGTACTACTGTAGTAAATGACAGTTAGTAGTACTACTGTAGTAAATGTCTGTTAAGTAGTACTACTGTAGTAAATGACTGTTAAGTAGTACTACTGTAGTAAATGACTGTTAAGTAGTACTACTGTAGTAAATGAATGTTAGTAGTACTACTGTAGTACATCATTGTTAATTAGTACTACTGTAATAAATGACTGTTAGTAGTACTACTATAGTAAATGACTGTTAAGTAGTACTACTGTAGTAAATGACTGTTAAGTAGTACTACTGTAGTAAATGACTGTTAAGTAGCACTACTGTAGTAAATGACTGTTAAGTAGTACTACTGTAGTAAATGACTGTCAAGTAGTACTACTGTAGTAAATTACTGTTAAGTAGTACTACTGTAGTAAATGACTGTTAAGTAGTACTACTGTAGTAAATGACAGTTAGTAATACTACTGCAGTAAATGACAGTTAGTAATACTACTGTAGTAAATGACTGTTAGTAGTACTACTGTAGTAAATGACAGTTAGTAATACTACTGTAGTAAATGACTGTTAGTAGTACTACTGTAGTAAATGACTGTTAAGTAGTACTGCTGTAGTAAATTACTGTTAAGTAGTACTACTGTAGTAAATGACAGTTAGTACTACAACTGTAGTAAATGTCTGTTAAGTAGTACTACTGTAGTAAATGACTGTTAAGTAGTACTACTGTAGTAAATGACTGTTAAGTAGTACTACTGTAGTAAATGAATAAGTAGTACTACAGTAGTAAATGAATGTTAGTAGTACTACTGTAGTACATCATTGTTAATTAGTACTACTGTAATAAATGACTGTTAGTAGTACTACTATAGTAAATGACTGTTAAGTAGTACTGCTGTAGTAAATGACTGTTAAGTAGTACTACTGTAGTAAATGACAGTTAGTAGTACTACTGTAGTAAATGTCTGTTAAGTAGTACTACTGTAGTAAATGACTGTTAAGTAGTACTACTGTAGTAAATGTCTGTTAAGTAGTATTACTGTAGTAAATGACTGTTAAGTAGTACTACTGTAGTAAATGACAGTTAGTAATACTACTGTAGTAAATGACTGTTAGTAGTACTACTGTAGTAAATGACTGTTAGTAGTACTACTGTAGTAAATGTCTGTTAAGTAGTACTACTGTAGTAAATGACTGTTAAGTAGTACTACTGTAGTAAATGACTGTTAAGTAGTACTACTGTAGTAAATGACAGTTAGTAGAACTACTGTAGTAAATGAATGTTAGTAGTACTACTGTAGTACATCATTGTTAATTAGTACTACTGTAATAAATGACTGTTAGTAGTACTACTATAGTAAATGACTGTTAAGTAGTACTACTGTAGTAAATGTCTGGTAAGTAGTACTACTGTAGTAAATGACTGTTAAGTAGCACTACTGTAGTAAATGACTGTTAAGTAGTACTACTGTAGTAAATGACTGTTAAGTAGTACTACTGTAGTAAATGACTGTCAAGTAGTACTACTGTAGTAAATTACTGTTAAGTAGTACTACTGTAGTAAATGACTGTTAAGTAGTACTACTGTAGTAAATGACTGTTAAGTAGTACTACTGTAGTAAATGACAGTTAGTAATACTACTGCAGTAAATGACAGTTAGTAATACTACTGCAGTAAATGACTGTTAGTAGTACTACTGTAGTAAATGACTGTTAGTAGTACTACTGTAGTAAATGACTGTTAAGTAGTACTACTGTAATAAATGACTGTTAGTAGTACTACTATAGTAAATGACTGTTAAGTAGTACTACTGTAGTAAATGACTGTTAAGTAGTACTACTGTAGTAAATTACTGTTAAGTAGTACTACTGTAGTAAATGACTGTTAAGTAGTACTACTGTAGTAAATTACTGTTAAGTAGTACTACTGTAGTAAATTACTGTTAAGTAGTACTGCTGTAGTAAATGACAGTTAGTAATACTACTGTAGTAAATGACTGTCAAGTAGTACTACTGTAGTAAATTACTGTTAAGTAGTACTACTGTAGTAAATGACTGTTAAGTAGTACTACTGTAGTAAATTACTGTTAAGTAGTACTACTTTAGTAAATGACAGTTAGTAATACTACTGTAGTAAATGACTGTTAGTAGTACTACTGTAGTAAATGACTGTTAGTAGTACTACTGTAGTAAATTACTGTTAAGTAGTACTACTGTAGTAAATGACTGTTAAGTAGTACTACTGTAATAAATGACTGTTAGTAGTACTACTGTAGTAAATGTCTGTTAAGGAGTACTACTGTAGTAAATGACTGTTAGTAGTATTACTGTAGTAAATGACTGTTAAGTAGTACTACTGTAGTAAATGACAGTTAGTAATACTACTGTAGTAAATGAATGTTAGTAGTACTACTGTAGTAAATGACAGTTAGTAATACTACTGTAGTAAATGACAGTTAGTAATACTACTGTAGTAAATGACTGTTAGTAGTACTACTGTAGTAAATGACAGTTAGTAATACTACTGTAGTAAATGACTGTTACTAGTACTACTGTAGTAAATGACTGTTAAGTAGTACTGCTGTAGTAAATGACTGTTAAGTAGTACTACTGTAGTAAATGACAGTTAGTACTACTGTAGTAAATGTCTGTTAAGTAGTACTACTGTAGTAAATGACTGTTAAGTAGTACTACTGTAGTAAATGACAGTTAGTAATACTACTGTAGTAAATGACTGTTAGTAGTACTACTGTAGTAAATAACTGTTAAGTAGTACTGCTGTAGTAAATGACTGTTAAGTAGTATTACTGTAGTAAATGACTGTTAAGTAGTACTACTGTAGTAAATGATAGTTAGTAATACTACTGTATTAAATGACTGTTAGTAGTACTACTGTAGTAAATGACTGTTAAGTAGTACTACTGTAGTAAATGACAGTTAGTAGAACTACTGTAGTAAATGTCTGTTAAGTAGTACTACTGTAGTAAATGACTGTTAAGTAGTACTACTGTAGTAAATGACAGTAATACTACTGTAGTAAATGACTGTTAGTAGTACTACTGTAGTAAATGACTGTTAAGTAGTACTACTGTAGTAAATGACTGTTAGTAGTACTACTGTAGTAAATGACTGTTAAGTAGTACTACTGTAGTAAATGACTGTTAAGTAGTACTACTGTCGTAAATGACTGTTAAGTAGTACTACTGTAGTAAATGACTGTTAAGTAGTATTACTGTAGTAAATGACAGTTAGTAATACTACTGTAGTAAATGAAAGTTAGTAATACTACTGTAGTAAATGACTGTTATTAGTTCTACTGTAGTAAATGACAGTTAGTAATACTACTGTAGTAAATGACTGTTAGTAGTACTACTGTAGTAAATGACGGTTAAGTAGTACTGCTGTAGTAAATGACTGTTAAGTAGTACTACTGTAGTAAATGACAGTTAGTAGTACTACTGTAGTAAATGACTGTTAAGTAGTACTACTGTAGTAAATGACTGTTAAGTAGTACTACTGTAGTAAATGACTGTTAAGTAGTACTACTGTAGTAAATGAATAAGTAGTACTACAGTAGTAAATGAATGTTAGTAGTACTACTGTAGTACATCATTGATAATTAGTACTACTGTAATAAATGACTGTTAGTAGTACTACTATAGTAAATGACTGTTAAGTAGTACTGCTGTAGTAAATGACTGTTAAGTAGTACTACTGTAGTAAATGACAGTTAGTAGTACTACTGTAGTAAATGTCTGTTAAGTAGTACTACTGTAGTAAATGACTGTTAAGTAGTGCTACTGTAGTAAATGACTGTTAAGTAGTATTACTGTAGTAAATGACTGTTAGTAGTACTACTGTAGTAAATTACTGTTAAGTAGTACTACTGTAGTAAATGACTGTTAAGTAGTACTACTGTAATAAATGACTGTTAGTAGTACTACTGTAGTAAATGACTGTTAGTAGTACTACTGTAGTAAATGACTGTTAGTAGTACTACTGTAGTAAATTACTGTTAAGTAGTACTACTGTAGTAAATGACTGTTAAGTAGTACTACTGTAATAAATGACTGTTAGTGGTACTACTGTAGTAAATGTCTGTTAAGGAGTACTACTGTAGTAAATGACTGTTAGTAGTATTACTGTAGTAAATGACTGTTAAGTAGTACTACTGTAGTAAATGACAGTTAGTAATACTACTGTAGTAAATGAATGTTAGTAGTACTACTGTAGTAAATGACAGTTAGTAATACTACTGTAGTAAATGACAGTTAGTAATACTACTGTAGTAAATGACAGTTAGTAATACTACTGTAGTAAATGACTGTTAGTAGTACTACTGTAGTAAATGACTGTTAAGTAGTACTGCTGTGGTAAATGACTGTTAAGTAGTACTACTGTAGTAAATGACAGTTAGTACTACTGTAGTAAATGTCTGTTAAGTAGTACTACTGTAGTAAATGACTGTTAAGTAGTACTACTGTAGTAAATGACAGTTAGTAATACTACTGTAGTAAATGACTGTTAGTAGTACTACTGTAGTAAATGACAGTTAGTAATACTACTGTAGTAAATGACTGTTAGTAGTACTACTGTAGTAAATAACTGTTAAGTAGTACTGCTGTAGTAAATGACTGTTAAGTAGTATTACTGTAGTAAATGACTGTTAAGTAGTACTACTGTAGTAAATGACAGTTAGTAATACTACTGTAGTAAATGACTGTTAGTAGTACTACTGTAGTAAATGACTGTTAGTAGTACTACTGTAGTAAATGACTGTTAAGTAGTACTACTGTAGTAAATGACTGTTAAGTAGTACTACTGTAGTAAATGACAGTTAGTAGAACTACTGTAGTAAATGTCTGTTAAGTAGTACTACTGTAGTAAATGACTGTTAAGTAGTACTACTGTAGTAAATGACAGTAATACTACTGTAGTAAATGACTGTTAGTAGTACTACTGTAGTAAATGACTGTTAAGTAGTACTACTGTAGTAAATGACTGTTAGTAATACTACTGTAGTAAATGACTGTTAAGTAGTACTACTGTAGTAAATGACTGTTAAGTAGTACTACTGTAGTAAATGACTGTTAAGTAGTACTACTGTAGTAAATGACAGTTAGTAATACTACTGTAGTAAATGACAGTTAGTAATACTACTGTAGTAAATGACTGTTAGTAGTACTACTGTAGTAAATGACAGTTAGTAATACTACTGTAGTAAATGACTGTTAGTAGTACTACTGTAGTAAATGACTGTTAAGTAGTACTGCTGTAGTAAATGACTGTTAAGTAGTACTACTGTAGTAAATGACTGTTAGTAGTACTACTGTAGTAAATGTCTGTTAAGTAGTACTACTGTAGTAAATGACTGTTAAGTAGTACTACTGTAGTAAATGACTGTTAAGTAGTACTACTGTAGTAAATGAATAAGTAGTACTACAGTAGTAAATGAATGTTAGTAGTACTACTGTAGTACATCATTGTTAATTAGTACTACTGTAATAAATGACTGTTAGTAGTACTACTATAGTAAATGACTGTTAAGTAGTACTGCTGTAGTAAATGACTGTTAAGTAGTACTACTGTAGTAAATGACAGTTAGTAGTACTACTGTAGTAAATGTCTGTTAAGTAGTACTACTGTAGTAAATGACTGTTAAGTAGTACTACTGTAGTAAATGACTGTTAAGTAGTATTACTGTAGTAAATGACTGTTAAGTAGTACTACTGTAGTAAATGACAGTTAGTAATACTACTGTAGTAAATGACTGTTAGTAGTACTACTGTAGTAAATGACTGTTAGTAGTACTACTGTAGTTAATGTCTGTTAAGTAGTACTACTGTAGTAAATGACTGGTAAGTAGTACTACTGTAGTAAATGACTGTTAAGTAGTACTACTGTAGTAAATGACAGTTAGTAGAACTACTGTAGTAAATGTCTGTTAAGTAGTACTACTGTAGTAAATGACTGTTAAGTAGTACTACTGTAGTAAATGACAGTAATACTACTGTAGTAAATGACTGTTAGTAGTACTACTGTAGTAAATGACTGTTATGTAGTACTACTGTAGTAAATGACTGTTAGTAGTACTACTGTAGTAAATGACTGTTAAGTAGTACTACTGTAGTAAATGACTGTTAAGTAGTACTACTGTAGTAAATGACTGTTAAGTAGTACTACTGTAGCAAATGACTGTTAAGTAGTATTACTGTAGTAAATGACTGTTAAGTAGTACTACTGTAGTAAAAGACAGTTAGTAATACTACTGTAGTAAATGACAGTCAGTAATACTACTGTAGTAAATGACTGTTAGTAGTACTACTGTAGGAAATAACTGTTAAGTAGTACTGCTGTAGTAAATGACTGTTAAGTAGTACTACTGTAGTAAAAGACAGTTAGTAGTACTACTGTAGTAAATGTCTGTTAAGTAGTACTACTGTAGTAAATGACTGTTAAGTAGTACTACTGTAGTAAATGACTGTTAAGTAGTACTACTGTAGTAAATGAATAAGTAGTACTACAGTAGTAAATGAATGTTAGTAGTACTACTGTAGTACATCATTGTTAATTAGTACTACTGTAATAAATGACTGTTAGTAGTACTACTATAGTAAATGATTGTTAAGTAGTACTACTGTAGTAAATGACTGTTAAGTAGTACTACTGTAGTAAATTACTGTTAAGTAGTACTACTGTAGTAAATGACTGTTAAGTAGTACTACTGTAGTAAATGACTGTTAAGTAGTACTACTGTAGTAAATGACAGTTAGTAATACTACTGTAGTAAATGACTGTCAAGTAGTACTACTGTAGTAAATTACTGTTAAGTAGTACTACTGTAGTAAATTACTGTTAAGTAGTACTGCTGTAGTACATTACTGTTAAGTAGTACTACTTTAGTAAATGACAGTTAGTAATACTACTGTAGTAAATGACTGTTAGTAGTACTACTGTAGTAAATGACTGTTAGTAGTACTACTGTAGTAAATGACTGTTAAGTAGTACTACTGTAATAAATGACTGTTAGTAGTACTACTGTAGTAAATGTCTGTTAAGGAGTACTACTGTAGTAAATGACTGTTAGTAGTATTACTGTAGTAAATGACTGTTAAGTAGTACTACTGTAGTAAATGACAGTTAGTAATACTACTGTAGTAAATGACTGTTAGTAGTACTACTGTAGTAAATTACTGTTAGTAGTACTACTGTAGTAAATGACTGTTAAGTAGTACTACTGTAGTAAATGACTGTTAGTAGTACTACTGTAGTAAATGACAGTTAGTAATACTACTGTAGTAAATGACTGTTAGTAGTACTACTGTAGTAAATAACAGTTAGTAATACTACTGTAGTAAAAGACTGTTAGTAGTACTACTGTAGTAAATGTCTGTTAAGTAGTACTACTGTAGTAAATGACTGTTAAGTAGTATTACTGTAGTAAATGACAGTTAGTAATACTACTGTAGTAAATGACTGTTGAGTAGTACTACTGTAGTAAATGACTGTTAGTAATACTACTGTAGTAAATGACTGTTAGTAGTACTACTGTAGTAAATAACTGTTAAGTAGTACTACTGTAGTAAATGACTGTTAAGTAGTATTACTGTAGTAAATGACAGTTAGTAATACTACTGTAGTAAATGACTGTTGAGTAGTTCTACTGTAGTAAATGACAGTTAGTAATACTACTGTAGTAAATGACTGTTAGTAGTACTACTGTAGTAAATGACGGTTAAGTAGTACTGCTGTAGTAAATGACTGTTAAGTAGTACTACTGTAGTAAATGACAGTTAGTAGTACTACTGTAGTAAATGACTGTTAAGTAGTACTACTGTAGTAAATGACTGTTAAGTAGTACTACTGTAGTAAATGACTGTTAAGTAGTACTACTGTAGTAAATGAATAAGTAGTACTACAGTAGTAAATGAATGTTAGTAGTACTACTGTAGTACATCATTGATAATTAGTACTACTGTAATAAATGACTGTTAGTAGTACTACTATAGTAAATGACTGTTAAGTAGTACTGCTGTAGTAAATGACTGTTAAGTAGTACTACTGTAGTAAATGACAGTTAGTAGTACTACTGTAGTAAATGTCTGTTAAGTAGTACTACTGTAGTAAATGACTGTTAAGTAGTATTACTGTAGTAAATGACTGTTAGTAGTACTACTGTAGTAAATTACTGTTAAGTAGTACTACTGTAGTAAATGACTGTTAAGTAGTACTACTGTAATAAATGACTGTTAGTAGTACTACTGTAGTAAATGACTGTTAGTAGTACTACTGTAGTAAATGACTGTTAGTAGTACTACTGTAGTAAATTACTGTTAAGTAGTACTACTGTAGTAAATGACTGTTAAGTAGTACTACTGTAATAAATGACTGTTAGTAGTACTACTGTAGTAAATGTCTGTTAAGGAGTACTACTGTAGTAAATGACTGTTAGTAGTATTACTGTAGTAAATGACTGTTAAGTAGTACTACTGTAGTAAATGACAGTTAGTAATACTACTGTAGTAAATGAATGTTAGTAGTACTACTGTAGTAAATGACAGTTAGTAATACTACTGTAGTAAATGACAGTTAGTAATACTACTGTAGTAAATGACAGTTAGTAATACTACTGAAGTAAATGACTGTTAGTAGTACTACTGTAGTAAATGACTGTTAAGTAGTACTGCTGTGGTAAATGACTGTTAAGTAGTACTACTGTAGTAAATGACAGTTAGTACTACTGTAGTAAATGTCTGTTAAGTAGTACTACTGTAGTAAATGACTGTTAAGTAGTACTACTGTAGTAAATGACAGTTAGTAATACTACTGTAGTAAATGACTGTTAGTAGTACTACTGTAGTAAATGACAGTTAGTAATACTACTGTAGTAAATGACTGTTAGTAGTACTACTGTAGTAAATAACTGTTAAGTAGTACTGCTGTAGTAAATGACTGTTAAGTAGTATTACTGTAGTAAATGACTGTTAAGTAGTACTACTGTAGTAAATGACAGTTAGTAATACTACTGTAGTAAATGACTGTTAGTAGTACTACTGTAGTAAATGACTGTTAGTAGTACTACTGTAGTAAATGACTGTTAAGTAGTACTACTGTAGTAAATGACTGTTAAGTAGTACTACTGTAGTAAATGACAGTTAGTAGAACTACTGTAGTAAATGTCTGTTAAGTAGTACTACTGTAGTAAATGACTGTTAAGTAGTACTACTGTAGTAAATGACAGTAATACTACTGTAGTAAATGACTGTTAGTAGTACTACTGTAGTAAATGACTGTTAAGTAGTACTACTGTAGTAAATGACTGTTAGTAATACTACTGTAGTAAATGACTGTTAAGTAGTACTACTGTAGTAAATGACTGTTAAGTAGTACTACTGTAGTAAATGACTGTTAAGTAGTACTACTGTAGCAAATGACTGTTAAGTAGTATTACTGTAGTAAATGACTGTTAAGTAGTACTACTGTAGTAAAAGACAGTTAGTAATACTACTGTAGTAAATGACAGTCAGTAATACTACTGTAGTAAATGACTGTTAGTAGTACTACTGTAGGAAATAACTGTTAAGTAGTACTGCTGTAGTAAATGACTGTTAAGTAGTACTACTGTAGTAAAAGACAGTTAGTAGTACTACTGTAGTAAATGTCTGTTAAGTAGTACTACTGTAGTAAATGACTGTTAAGTAGTACTACTGTAGTAAATGACTGTTAAGTAGTACTACTGTAGTAAATGAATAAGTAGTACTACAGTAGTAAATGAATGTTAGTAGTACTACTGTAGTACATCATTGTTAATTAGTACTACTGTAATAAATGACTGTTAGTAGTACTACTATAGTAAATGATTGTTAAGTAGTACTACTGTAGTAAATGACTGTTAAGTAGTACTACTGTAGTAAATTACTGTAAAGTAGTACTACTGTAGTAAATGACTGTTAAGTAGTACTACTGTAGTAAATGACTGTTAAGTAGTACTACTGTAGTAAATGACAGTTAGTAATACTACTGTAGTAAATGACTGTCAAGTAGTACTACTGTAGTAAATTACTGTTAAGTAGTACTACTGTAGTAAATTACTGTTAAGTAGTACTGCTGTAGTACATTACTGTTAAGTAGTACTACTTTAGTAAATGACAGTTAGTAATACTACTGTAGTAAATGACTGTTAGTAGTACTACTGTAGTAAATGACTGTTAGTAGTACTACTGTAGTAAATGACTGTTAAGTAGTACTACTGTAATAAATGACTGTTAGTAGTACTACTGTAGTAAATGTCTGTTAAGGAGTACTACTGTAGTAAATGACTGTTAGTAGTATTACTGTAGTAAATGACTGTTAAGTAGTACTACTGTAGTAAATGACAGTTAGTAATACTACTGTAGTAAATGACTGTTAGTAGTACTACTGTAGTAAATTACTGTTAGTAGTACTACTGTAGTAAATGACTGTTAAGTAGTACTACTGTAGTAAATGACTGTTAGTAGTACTACTGTAGTAAATGACAGTTAGTAATACTACTGTAGTAAATGACTGTTAGTAGTACTACTGTAGTAAATAACAGTTAGTAATACTACTGTAGTAAAAGACTGTTAGTAGTACTACTGTAGTAAATGTCTGTTAAGTAGTACTACTGTAGTAAATGACTGTTAAGTAGTATTACTGTAGTAAATGACAGTTAGTAATACTACTGTAGTAAATGACTGTTGAGTAGTACTACTGTAGTAAATGACTGTTAGTAATACTACTGTAGTAAATGACTGTTAGTAGTACTACTGTAGTAAATAACTGTTAAGTAGTACTACTGTAGTAAATGACTGTTAAGTAGTATTACTGTAGTAAATGACAGTTAGTAATACTACTGTAGTAAATGACTGTTGAGTAGTTCTACTGTAGTAAATGACAGTTAGTAATACTACTGTAGTAAATGACTGTTAGTAGTACTACTGTAGTAAATGACGGTTAAGTAGTACTGCTGTAGTAAATGACTGTTAAGTAGTACTACTGTAGTAAATGACAGTTAGTAGTACTACTGTAGTAAATGACTGTTAAGTAGTACTACTGTAGTAAATGACTGTTAAGTAGTACTACTGTAGTAAATGACTGTTAAGTAGTACTACTGTAGTAAATGAATAAGTAGTACTACAGTAGTAAATGAATGTTAGTAGTACTACTGTAGTACATCATTGATAATTAGTACTACTGTAATAAATGACTGTTAGTAGTACTACTATAGTAAATGACTGTTAAGTAGTACTGCTGTAGTAAATGACTGTTAAGTAGTACTACTGTAGTAAATGACAGTTAGTAGTACTACTGTAGTAAATGTCTGTTAAGTAGTACTACTGTAGTAAATGACTGTTAAGTAGTATTACTGTAGTAAATGACTGTTAGTAGTACTACTGTAGTAAATTACTGTTAAGTAGTACTACTGTAGTAAATGACTGTTAAGTAGTACTACTGTAATAAATGACTGTTAGTAGTACTACTGTAGTAAATGACTGTTAGTAGTACTACTGTAGTAAATGACTGTTAGTAGTACTACTGTAGTAAATTACTGTTAAGTAGTACTACTGTAGTAAATGACTGTTAAGTAGTACTACTGTAATAAATGACTGTTAGTAGTACTACTGTAGTAAATGTCTGTTAAGGAGTACTACTGTAGTAAATGACTGTTAGTAGTATTACTGTAGTAAATGACTGTTAAGTAGTACTACTGTAGTAAATGACAGTTAGTAATACTACTGTAGTAAATGAATGTTAGTAGTACTACTGTAGTAAATGACAGTTAGTAATACTACTGTAGTAAATGACAGTTAGTAATACTACTGTAGTAAATGACAGTTAGTAATACTACTGAAGTAAATGACTGTTAGTAGTACTACTGTAGTAAATGACTGTTAAGTAGTACTGCTGTGGTAAATGACTGTTAAGTAGTACTACTGTAGTAAATGACAGTTAGTACTACTGTAGTAAATGTCTGTTAAGTAGTACTACTGTAGTAAATGACTGTTAAGTAGTACTACTGTAGTAAATGACAGTTAGTAATACTACTGTAGTAAATGACTGTTAGTAGTACTACTGTAGTAAATGACAGTTAGTAATACTACTGTAGTAAATGACTGTTAGTAGTACTACTGTAGTAAATAACTGTTAAGTAGTACTGCTGTAGTAAATGACTGTTAAGTAGTATTACTGTAGTAAATGACTGTTAAGTAGTACTACTGTAGTAAATGACAGTTAGTAATACTACTGTAGTAAATGACTGTTAGTAGTACTACTGTAGTAAATGACTGTTAGTAGTACTACTGTAGTAAATGACTGTTAAGTAGTACTACTGTAGTAAATGACTGTTAAGTAGTACTACTGTAGTAAATGACAGTTAGTAGAACTACTGTAGTAAATGTCTGTTAAGTAGTACTACTGTAGTAAATGACTGTTAAGTAGTACTACTGTAGTAAATGACAGTAATACTACTGTAGTAAATGACTGTTAGTAGTACTACTGTAGTAAATGACTGTTAAGTAGTACTACTGTAGTAAATGACTGTTAGTAATACTACTGTAGTAAATGACTGTTAAGTAGTACTACTGTAGTAAATGACTGTTAAGTAGTACTACTGTAGTAAATGACTGTTAAGTAGTACTACTGTAGTAAATGACAGTTAGTAATACTACTGTAGTAAATGACAGTTAGTAATACTACTGTAGTAAATGACTGTTAGTAGTACTACTGTAGTAAATGACAGTTAGTAATACTACTGTAGTAAATGACTGTTAGTAGTACTACTGTAGTAAATGACTGTTAAGTAGTACTGCTGTAGTAAATGACTGTTAAGTAGTACTACTGTAGTAAATGACTGTTAGTAGTACTACTGTAGTAAATGTCTGTTAAGTAGTACTACTGTAGTAAATGACTGTTAAGTAGTACTACTGTAGTAAATGACTGTTAAGTAGTACTACTGTAGTAAATGAATAAGTAGTACTACAGTAGTAAATGAATGTTAGTAGTACTACTGTAGTACATCATTGTTAATTAGTACTACTGTAATAAATGACTGTTAGTAGTACTACTATAGTAAATGACTGTTAAGTAGTACTGCTGTAGTAAATGACTGTTAAGTAGTACTACTGTAGTAAATGACAGTTAGTAGTACTACTGTAGTAAATGTCTGTTAAGTAGTACTACTGTAGTAAATGACTGTTAAGTAGTACTACTGTAGTAAATGACTGTTAAGTAGTATTACTGTAGTAAATGACTGTTAAGTAGTACTACTGTAGTAAATGACAGTTAGTAATACTACTGTAGTAAATGACTGTTAGTAGTACTACTGTAGTAAATGACTGTTAGTAGTACTACTGTAGTTAATGTCTGTTAAGTAGTACTACTGTAGTAAATGACTGGTAAGTAGTACTACTGTAGTAAATGACTGTTAAGTAGTACTACTGTAGTAAATGACAGTTAGTAGAACTACTGTAGTAAATGTCTGTTAAGTAGTACTACTGTAGTAAATGACTGTTAAGTAGTACTACTGTAGTAAATGACAGTAATACTACTGTAGTAAATGACTGTTAGTAGTACTACTGTAGTAAATGACTGTTATGTAGTACTACTGTAGTAAATGACTGTTAGTAGTACTACTGTAGTAAATGACTGTTAAGTAGTACTACTGTAGTAAATGACTGTTAAGTAGTACTACTGTAGTAAATGACTGTTAAGTAGTACTACTGTAGCAAATGACTGTTAAGTAGTATTACTGTAGTAAATGACTGTTAAGTAGTACTACTGTAGTAAAAGACAGTTAGTAATACTACTGTAGTAAATGACAGTCAGTAATACTACTGTAGTAAATGACTGTTAGTAGTACTACTGTAGGAAATAACTGTTAAGTAGTACTGCTGTAGTAAATGACTGTTAAGTAGTACTACTGTAGTAAAAGACAGTTAGTAGTACTACTGTAGTAAATGTCTGTTAAGTAGTACTACTGTAGTAAATGACTGTTAAGTAGTACTACTGTAGTAAATGACTGTTAAGTAGTACTACTGTAGTAAATGAATAAGTAGTACTACAGTAGTAAATGAATGTTAGTAGTACTACTGTAGTACATCATTGTTAATTAGTACTACTGTAATAAATGACTGTTAGTAGTACTACTATAGTAAATGATTGTTAAGTAGTACTACTGTAGTAAATGACTGTTAAGTAGTACTACTGTAGTAAATTACTGTTAAGTAGTACTACTGTAGTAAATGACTGTTAAGTAGTACTACTGTAGTAAATGACTGTTAAGTAGTACTACTGTAGTAAATTACTGTTAAGTAGTACTACTGTAGTAAATGACAGTTAGTAATACTACTGTAGTAAATGACTGTCAAGTAGTACTACTGTAGTAAATTACTGTTAAGTAGTACTACTGTAGTAAATTACTGTTAAGTAGTACTGCTGTAGTACATTACTGTTAAGTAGTACTACTTTAGTAAATGACAGTTAGTAATACTACTGTAGTAAATGACTGTTAGTAGTACTACTGTAGTAAATGACTGTTAGTAGTACTACTGTAGTAAATGACTGTTAAGTAGTACTACTGTAATAAATGACTGTTAGTAGTACTACTGTAGTAAATGTCTGTTAAGGAGTACTACTGTAGTAAATGACTGTTAGTAGTATTACTGTAGTAAATGACTGTTAAGTAGTACTACTGTAGTAAATGACAGTTAGTAATACTACTGTAGTAAATGACTGTTAGTAGTACTACTGTAGTAAATTACTGTTAGTAGTACTACTGTAGTAAATGACTGTTAAGTAGTACTACTGTAGTAAATGACTGTTAGTAGTACTACTGTAGTAAATGACAGTTAGTAATACTACTGTAGTAAATGACTGTTAGTAGTACTACTGTAGTAAATAACAGTTAGTAATACTACTGTAGTAAAAGACTGTTAGTAGTACT
Organism: Telmatherina bonti; assembly: GCF_933228915.1. NCBI lineage: Eukaryota > Metazoa > Chordata > Actinopteri > Atheriniformes > Telmatherinidae > Telmatherina > Telmatherina bonti. The sequence goes on from NC_136623.1 coordinate 39,583,705, forward strand.
ACTGTAGTAAATGTCTGTTAAGTAGTACTACTGTAGTAAATGACTGTTAAGTAGTATTACTGTAGTAAATGACAGTTAGTAATACTACTGTAGTAAATGACTGTTGAGTAGTACTACTGTAGTAAATGACTGTTAGTAATACTACTGTAGTAAATGACTGTTAGTAGTACTACTGTAGTAAATAACTGTTAAGTAGTACTACTGTAGTAAATGACTGTTAAGTAGTATTACTGTAGTAAATGACAGTTAGTAATACTACTGTAGTAAATGACTGTTGAGTAGTACTACTGTAGTAAATGACTGTTAGTAATACTACTGTAGTAAATGACTGTTAGTAGTACTACTGTAGTAAATAACTGTTAAGTAGTACTACTGTAGTAAATGACTGTTAAGTAGTACTACTGTACTAAATGACTGTTAAGTAGTACTACTGTAGTAATGACTGTTAAGTAGTACTACTGTAGTAAATGACTGTTAAGTAGTACTACTGTAGTAAATGACAGTTAGTAGTACTACTGTAGTAAATGTCTGTTAAGTAGTACTACTGTAGCAAATGACTGTTAAGTAGTACTACTGTAGTAAATGACTGTTAGTAGTACTACTGTAGTAAATGACTGTTAAGTAGTATTACTGTAGTAAATGACTGTTAGTAGTACTACTGTAGTAAATGACTGTTAGTAGTACTACTGTAGTAAATAACTGTTAAGTAGTACTACTGTAGTAAATGACTGTTAAGTAGTACTACTGTAGTAAATGACAGTTAGTAATACTACTGTAGTAAATGACTGTTAGTAGTACTACTGTAGTAAATGACAGTTAGTAATACTACTGTAGTAAATGACAGTTAGTAGTACTACTGTAGTAAATAACTGTTAAGTAGTACTGCTGTAGTAAATGACTGTTAAGTAGTACTACTGTAGTAAATGACAGTTAGTAGTACTACTGTAGTAAATGACTGTTAAGTAGTACTACTGTAGTAAATGACTGTTAGTAGTACTACTGTAGTAAATGACTGTTAGTAGTACTACTGTAGTAAATGTCTGTTAAGTAGTACTACTGTAGTAAATGTCTGTTAAGTAGTACTACTGTAGTAAATGTCTGTTAAGTAGTACTACTGTAGTAAATGACTCTTAAGTAGTACTACTGTAGTAAATGACAGTTAGTAATACTACTGTAGTAAATGACTGTTAGTAGTACTACTGTAGTAAATGACAGTTAGTAATACTACTGTAGTAAATGACTGTTAGTAGTACTACTGTAGTAAATAACTGTTAAGTAGTACTGCTGTAGTAAATGACTGTTAAGTAGTACTACTGTAGTAAATGACAGTTAGTAGTACTACTGTAGTAAATGTCTGTTAAGTAGTACTACTGTAGTAAATGACTGTTAAGTAGTACTACTGTAGTAAATGACTGTTAAGTAGTATTACTGTAGTAAATGACTGTTAAGTAGTACTACTGTAGTAAATGACAGTTAGTAATACTACTGTAGTAAATGACTGTTAGTAGTACTACTGTAGTAAATGACTGTTAGTAGTACTACTGTAGTAAATGTCTGTTAAGTAGTACTACTGTAGTAAATGACTGTTAACTAGTACTACTGTAGTAAATGACTGTTAAGTAGTACTACTGTAGTAAATGACAGTTAGTAGTACTACTGTAGTAAATGTCTGTTAAGTAGTACTACTGTAGTAAATGACTGTTAGTAGTACTACTGTAGTAAATGTCTGTTAAGTAGTACTACTGTAGTAAATGACTGTTAAGTAGTGCTACTGTAGTAAATGACTGTTAAGTAGTACTACTGTAGTAAATGACAGTTAGTAGTACTACTGTAGTAAATGTCTGTTAAGTAGTACTGCTGTAGTAAATGACTGTTAAGTAGTACTACTGTAGTAAATGACAGTTAGTAATACTACTGTAGTAAATGACTGTTAGTAGTACTACTGTAGTAAATGACTGTTAGTAGTATACTGTAGTAAATCTCTGTTAAGTAGTACTACTGTAGTAAATGACAGTTAGTACTACTGTAGTAAATGTCTGTTAAGTAGTACTACTGTAGTAAATGACTGTTAAGTAGTACTACTGTAGTAAATGACAGTTAGTAATACTACTGTAGTAAATGACTGTTAGTAGTACTACTGTAGTAAATGACAGTTAGTAATACTACTGTAGTAAATGACTGTTAGTAGTACTACTGTAGTAAATAACTGTTAAGTACTACTGCTGTAGTAAATGACTGTTAAGTAGTACTACTGTAGTAAATGACAGTTAGTAGTACTACTGTAGTAAATGTCTGTTAAGTAGTACTACTGTAGTAAATGACTGTTAAGTAGTACTACTGTAGTAAATGACTGTTAAGTAGTATTACTGTAGTAAATGACTGTTAAGTAGTACTACTGTAGTAAATGACAGTTAGTAATACTACTGTAGTAAATGACTGTTAAGTAGTATTACTGTAGTAAATGACTGTTAGTAGTACTACTGTAGTAAATAACAGTTAGTAATACTACTGTAGTAAAAGACTGTTAGTAGTACTACTGTAGTAAATGTCTGTTAAGTAGTACTACTGTAGTAAATGACTGTTAAGTAGTATTACTGTAGTAAATGACAGTTAGTAATACTACTGTAGTAAATGACTGTTGAGTAGTACTACTGTAGTAAATGACTGTTAGTAATACTACTGTAGTAAATGACTGTTAGTAGTACTACTGTAGTAAATAACTGTTAAGTAGTACTACTGTAGTAAATGACTGTTAAGTAGTATTACTGTAGTAAATGACAGTTAGTAATACTACTGTAGTAAATAACTGTTGAGTAGTACTACTGTAGTAAATGACTGTTAGTAATACTACTGTAGTAAATGACTGTTAGTAGTACTACTGTAGTAAATAACTGTTAAGTAGTACTACTGTAGTAAATGACTGTTAAGTAGTACTACTGTACTAAATGACTGTTAAGTAGTACTACTGTAGTAATGACTGTTAAGTAGTACTACTGTAGTAAATGACTGTTAAGTAGTACTACTGTAGTAAATGACAGTTAGTAGTACTACTGTAGTAAATGTCTGTTAAGTAGTACTACTGTAGCAAATGACTGTTAAGTAGTACTACTGTAGTAAATGACTGTTAGTAGTACTACTGTAGTAAATGACTGTTAAGTAGTACTACTGTAGTAAATGACTGTTAGTAGTACTACTGTAGTAAATGACTGTTAGTAGTACTACTGTAGTAAATGACTGTTAAGTAGTACTACTGTAGTAAATGACTGTTAGTAGTACTACTGTAGTAAATGACTGTTAGTAGTACTACTGTAGTAAATGTCTGTTAAGTAGTACTACTGTAGTAAATGACAGTTAGTAGTACTACTGTAGTAAATGTCTGTTAAGTAGTACTACTGTAGTAAATGACTCTTAAGTAGTACTACTGTAGTAAATGACAGTTAGTAATACTACTGTAGTAAATGACTGTTAGTAGTACTACTGTAGTAAATGACAGTTAGTAATACTACTGTAGTAAATGACTGTTAGTAGTACTACTGTAGTAAATAACTGTTAAGTAGTACTGCTGTAGTAAATGACTGTTAAGTAGTACTACTGTAGTAAATGACAGTTAGTAGTACTACTGTAGTAAATGTCTGTTAAGTAGTACTACTGTAGTAAATGACTGTTAAGTAGTACTACTGTAGTAAATGACTGTTAAGTAGTATTACTGTAGTAAATGACTGTTAAGTAGTACTACTGTAGTAAATGACAGTTAGTAATACTACTGTAGTAAATGACTGTTAGTAGTACTACTGTAGTAAATGACTGTTAGTAGTACTACTGTAGTAAATGTCTGTTAAGTAGTACTACTGTAGTAAATGACTGTTAACTAGTACTACTGTAGTAAATGACTGTTAAGTAGTACTACTGTAGTAAATGACAGTTAGTAGTACTACTGTAGTAAATGTCTGTTAAGTAGTACTACTGTAGTAAATGACTGTTAGTAGTACTACTGTAGTAAATGTCTGTTAAGTAGTACTACTGTAGTAAATGACTGTTAAGTAGTGCTACTGTAGTAAATGACTGTTAAGTAGTACTACTGTAGTAAATGACAGTTAGTAGTACTACTGTAGTAAATGTCTGTTAAGTAGTACTGCTGTAGTAAATGACTGTTAAGTAGTACTACTGTAGTAAATGACAGTTAGTAATACTACTGTAGTAAATGACTGTTAGTAGTACTACTGTAGTAAATGACTGTTAGTAGTATACTGTAGTAAATCTCTGTTAAGTAGTACTACTGTAGTAAATGACAGTTAGTACTACTGTAGTAAATGTCTGTTAAGTAGTACTACTGTAGTAAATGACTGTTAAGTAGTACTACTGTAGTAAATGACAGTTAGTAATACTACTGTAGTAAATGACTGTTAGTAGTACTACTGTAGTAAATGACAGTTAGTAATACTACTGTAGTAAATGACTGTTAGTAGTACTACTGTAGTAAATAACTGTTAAGTACTACTGCTGTAGTAAATGACTGTTAAGTAGTACTACTGTAGTAAATGACAGTTAGTAGTACTACTGTAGTAAATGTCTGTTAAGTAGTACTACTGTAGTAAATGACTGTTAAGTAGTACTACTGTAGTAAATGACTGTTAAGTAGTATTACTGTAGTAAATGACTGTTAAGTAGTACTACTGTAGTAAATGACAGTTAGTAATACTACTGTAGTAAATGACTGTTAGTAGTATTACTGTAGTAAATGACTGTTAAGTAGTACTACTGTAGTAAATGACAGTTAGTAATACTACTGTAGTAAATGACTGTTAGTAGTACTACTGTAGTAAATGACAGTTAGTAATACTACTGTAGTAAATGACTGTTAAGTAGTACTACTGTAGTAAATGACTGTTAAGTAGTATTACTGTAGTAAATGACTGTTAAGTAGTACTACTGTAGTAAATGACAGTTAGTAATACTACTGTAGTAAATGACTGTTAGTAGTACTACTGTAGTAAATGACTTAGTAGTACTACTGTAGTAAATGTCTGTTAAGTAGTACTACTGTAGTAAATGACTGTTAACTAGTACTACTGTAGTAAATGACTGTTAAGTAGTACTACTGTAGTAAATGACAGTTAGTAGTACTACTGTAGTAAATGTCTGTTAAGTAGTACTACTGTAGTAAATGACTGTTAGTAGTACTACTGTAGTAAATGTCTGTTAAGTAGTACTACTGTAGTAAATGACTGTTAAGTAGTGCTACTGTAGTAAATGACTGTTAAGTAGTACTACTGTAGTAAATGACAGTTAGTAGTACTACTGTAGTAAATGTCTGTTAAGTAGTACTGCTGTAGTAAATGACTGTTAAGTAGTACTACTGTAGTAAATGACAGTTAGTAATACTACTGTAGTAAATGACTGTTAGTAGTACTACTGTAGTAAATGACTGTTAGTAGTATACTGTAGTAAATCTCTGTTAAGTAGTACTACTGTAGTAAATGACTGTTAAGTAGTACTACTGTAGTAAATGACAGTTAGTAATACTACTGTAGTAAATGACTGTTAGTACTACTGTAGTAAATGACAGTTAGTAATACTACTGTAGTAAATGACTGTTAGTAGTACTACTGTAGTAAATAACTGTTAAGTAGTACTGCTGTAGTAAATGACTGTTAAGTAGTACTACTGTAGTAAATGACAGTTAGTAGTACTACTGTAGTAAATGTCTGTTAAGTAGTACTACTGTAGTAAATGACTGTTAAGTAGTACTACTGTAGTAAATGACTGTTAAGTAGTATTACTGTAGTAAATGACTGTTAAGTAGTACTACTGTAGTAAATGACAGTTAGTAATACTACTGTAGTAAATGACTGTTAAGTAGTATTACTGTAGTAAATGACTGTTAAGTAGTACTACTGTAGTAAATGACAGTTAGTAATACTACTGTAGTAAATGACTGTTAGTAGTACTACTGTAGTAAATGACTGTTAGTAGTACTACTGTAGTAAATGTCTGTTAAGTAGTACTACTGTAGTAAATGACTGTTAAGTAGTACTACTGTAGTAAATGACTGTTAAGTAGTACTACTGTAGTAAATGACAGTTAGTAGAACTACTGTAGTAAATGTCTTTTAAGTAGTACTACTGTATTAAATGACTGTTAAGTAGTACTACTGTAGTAAATGACAGTAGTACTACTGTAGTAAATGACTGTTAGTAGTACTACTGTAGTAAATGACTGTTAAGTAGTACTACTGTAGTAAATGACTGTTAGTAGTACTACTGTAGTAAATGACTGTTAAGTAGTACTACTGTAGTAAATGACTGTTAAGTAGTACTACTGTAGTAAATGACTGTTAAGTAGTACTACTGTTGTAAATGACTGTTAAGTAGTATTACTGTAGTAAATGACTGTTAAGTAGTACTACTGTAGTTAATGACAGTTAGTAATACTACTGTAGTAAATGACTGTTAGTAGTACTACTGTAGTAAATGACTATTAGTAGTACTACTGTAGTAAATCTCTGTTAAGTAGTACTACTGTAGTAAATGACAGTTAGTACTACTGTAGTAAATGTCTGTTAAGTAGTACTACTGTAGTAAATGACTGTTAAGTAGTACTACTGTAGTTTATGACAGTTAGTAATACTACTGTAGTAAATGACTGTTAGTAGTACTACTGTAGTAAATGACAGTTAGTAATACTACTGTAGTAAATAACTGTTAGTAGTACTACTATAGTAAATAACTGTTAAGTAGTACTGCTGTAGTAAATGACTGTTAAGTAGTACTACTGTAGTAAATGACAGTTAGTAGTACTACTGTAGTAAATGACTGTTAAGTAGTACTACTGTAGTAAATGACTATTAGTAGTACTACTGTAGTAAATGACTGTTAGTAGTACTACTGTAGTAAATGTCTGTTAAGTAGTACTACTGTAGTAAATGACAGTTAGTAGTACTACTGTAGTAAATGTCTGTTAAGTAGTACTACTGTAGTAAATGACTCTTAGGTAGTACTACTGTAGTAAATGACAGTTAGTAATACTACTGTAGTAAATGACTGTTAGTAGTACTACTGTAGTAAATGACAGTTAGTAATACTACTGTAGTAAATGACTGTTAGTAGTACTACTGTAGTAAATAACTGTTAAGTAGTACTGCTGTAGTAAATGACTGTTAAGTAGTACTACTGTAGTAAATGACAGTTAGTAGTACCACTGTAGAAAATGTCTGTTAAGTAGTACTACTGTAGTAAATGACTGTTAGTAGTACTACTGTAGTAAATGTCTGTTAAGTAGTACTACTGTAGTAAATGACTGTTAAGTAGTACTACTGTAGTAAATGACTGTTAAGTAGTACTACTGTAGTAAATGACAGTTAGTAGTACTACTGTAGTAAATGTCTGTTAAGTAGTACTACTGTAGTAAATGACTGTTAGTAGTACTACTGTAGTAAATGTCTGTTAAGTAGTACTACTGTAGTAAATGACTGTTAAGTAGTACTACTGTAGTAAATGACTGTTAAGTAGTACTACTGTAGTAAATGACTGTTAGTAGTACTACTGTAGTAAATGACTGTTAAGTAGTACTACTGTAGTAAATGACTGTTAAGTCGTACTACTGTAGTAAATGACTGTTAAGTAGTACTACTGTTGTAAATGACTGTTAAGTAGTATTACTGTAGTAAATGACTGTTAAGTAGTACTACTGTAGTAAATGACAGTTAGTAATACTACTGTAGTAAATGACAGTTAGTAATACTACTGTAGTAAATGACTGTTAGTATTACTACTGTAGTAAATGACAGTTAGTAATACTACTGTAATAAATGACTGTTAGTAGTACTACTGTAGTAAATGACTGTTAAGTAGTACTGCTGTAGTAAATGACTGTTAGCAGTACTAGTGTAGTAAATGACAGTTAGTACTACTGTAGTAAATGTCTGTTAAGTAGTACTACTGTAGTAAATGACTGCTAAGTAGTACTACTGTAGTAAATGACAGTTAGTAATACTACTGTAGTAAATGACTGTTAGTAGTACTACTGTAGTAAATGACAGTTAGTAATACTACTGTAGTAAATGACTGTTAGTAGTACTACTGTAGTAAATAACTGTTAAGTAGTACTGCTGTAGTAAATGACTGTTAAGTAGTACTACTGTAGTAAATGACAGTTAGTAGTACTACTGTAGTAAATGTCTGTTAAGTAGTACTACTGTAGTAAATGACTGTTAAGTAGTACTACTGTAGTAAATGACTGTTAAGTAGTATTACTGTAGTAAATGACTGTTAGTAGTACTTCTGTAGTAAATGACAGTAATACTACTGTAGTAAATGACTGTTAAGTAGTACTACTGTAGTAAATGACTGTTAAGTAGTACTACTGTAGTAAATGACTGTTAGTAGTACTACTGTAGTAAATGACTGTTAAGTAGTACTACTGTAGTAAATGACTGTTAAGTAGTACTACTGTAGTAAATGACTGTTAAGTAGTATTACTGTAGTAAATGACTGTTAAGTAGTACTACTGTAGTAAATGACAGTTAGTAATACTACTGTAGTAAATGACAGTTAGTAATACTACTGTAGTAAATGACTGTTAGTAGTACTACTGTAGTAAATGACAGTTAGTAATACTACTGTAGTAAATGACTGTTAGTAGTACTACTGTAGTAAATGACTGTTAAGTAGTACTGCTGTAGTAAATGACTGTTAAGTAGTACTACTGTAGTAAATGACAGTTAGTAGTACTACTGTAGTAAATGTCTGTTAAGTAGTACTACTGTAGTAAATGACTGTTAAGTAGTACTACTGTAGTAAATGACTGTTAAGTAGTACTACTGTAGTAAATGAATAAGTAGTACTACAGTAGTAAATGAATGTTAGTAGTACTACTGTAGTACATCATTGTTAATTAGTACTACTGTAATAAATGACTGTTAGTAGTACTACTATAGTAAATGACTGTTAAGTAGTACTGCTGTAGTAAATGACTGTTAAGTAGTACTACTGTAGTAAATGACAGTTAGTAGTACTACTGTAGTAAATGTCTGTTAAGTAGTACTACTGTAGTAAATGACTGTTAAGTAGTACTACTGTAGTAAATGACTGTTAAGTAGTATTACTGTAGTAAATGACTGTTAAGTAGTACTACTGTAGTAAATGAAAGTTAGTAATACTACTGTAGTAAATGACTGTTAGTAGTACTACTGTAGTAAATGACTGTTAGTAGTACTACTGTAGGAAATGTCTGTTAAGTAGTACTACTGTAGTAAATGACTGTTAAGTAGTACTACTGTAGTAAATGACTGTTAAGTAGTACTACTGTAGTAAATGACAGTTAGTAGAACTACTGTAGTAAATGTCTGTTAAGTAGTACTACTGTAGTACATGGCAGTAATACTACTGTAGTAAATGACTGTTAGTAGTACTACTGTAGTAAATGACTGTTAAGTAGTACTACTGTAGTAAATGACTGTTAGTAGTACTACTGTAGTAAATGACTGTTAAGTAGTACTACTGTAGTAAATGACTGTTAAGTAGTACCACTGTAGTAAATGACTGTTAAGTAGTACTACTGTAGTAAATGACTGTTAAGTAGTATTACTGTAGTAAATGACTGTTAAGTAGTACTACTGTAGTAAATGACAGTTAGTAATACTACTGTAGTAAATGACAGTTAGTAATACTACTGTAGTAAATGACTGTTAGTAGTACTACTGTAGTAAATGACAGTTAGTAATACTACTGTAGTAAATGACTGTTAGTAGTACTACTGTAGGAAATAACTGTTAAGTAGTACTGCTGTAGTAAATGACTGTTAAGTAGTACTACTGTAGTAAATGACAGTTAGTAGTACTACTGTAGTAAATGTCTGTTAAGTAGTACTACTGTAGTAAATGACTGTTAAGTAGTACTACTGTAGTAAATGACTGTTAAGTAGTATTACTGTAGTAAATGACTGTTAAGTAGTACTACTGTAGTAAATGACAGTTAGTAATACTACTGTAGTAAATGACTGTTAGTAATACTACTGTAGTAAATGACTGTTAGTAGTACTACTGTAGTAAATGTCTGTTAAGTAGTACTACTGTAGTAAATGACTGTTAAGTAGTACTACTGTAGTAAATGACTGTTAAGTAGTACTACTGTAGTAAATGAATGTTAGTAGTACTACTGTAGTACATCATTGTTAATTAGTACTACTGTAATAAATGACTGTTAGTAGTACTACTATAGTAAATGACTGTTAAGAAGTACTACTGTAGTAAATGACTGTTAAGTAGTACTACTGTAGTAAATTACTGTTAAGTAGTACTACTGTAGTAAATGACTGTTAAGTAGTACTACTGTAGTAAATTACTGTTAAGTAGTGCTACTGTAGTAAATTACTGTTAAGTAGTACTACTGTAGTAAATGACTGTCAAGTAGTACTACTGTAGTAAATTACTGTTAAGTAGTACTACTGTAGTAAATGACTGTTAAGTAGTACTACTGTAGTAAATTACTGTTAAGTAGTACTACTTTAGTAAATGACAGTTAGTAATACTACTGTAGTAAATGACTGTTAGTAGTACTACTGTAGTAAATGACTGTTAGTAGTACTACTGTAGTAAATTACTGTTAAGTAGTACTACTGTAGTAAATGACTGTTAAGTAGTACTACTGTAATAAATGACTGTTAGTAGTACTACTGTAGTAAATGACAGTTAGTAATACTACTGTAGTAAATGACTGTCAAGTAGTACTACTGTAGTAAATGACTGTTAAGTAGTACTACTGTAGTAAATGACTGTTAAGTAGTACTACTGTAGTAAATGACAGTTAGTAGAACTACTGTAGTAAATGTCTGTTAAGTAGTACTACTGTAGTAAATGACTGTTAAGTAGTACTTCTGTAGTAAATGACAGTAATACTACTGTAGTAAATGACTGTTAGTAGTACTACTGTAGTAAATGACTGTTAAGTAGTACTACTGTAGTAAATGACTGTTAGTAGTACTACTGTAGTAAATGACTGTTAAGTAGTACTACTGTAGTAAATGACTGTTAAGTCGTACTACTGTAGTAAATGACTGTTAAGTAGTATTACTGTAGTAAATGACTGTTAAGTAGTACTACTGTAGTAAATGACAGTTAGTAATACTACTGTAGTAAATGACAGTTAGTAATACTACTGTAGTAAATGACTGTTAGTAGTACTACTGTAGTAAATGACAGTTAGTAATACTACTGTAGTAAATGACTGTTAGTAGTACTACTGTAGTAAATGACTGTTAAGTAGTACTGCTGTAGTAAATGACTGTGAAGTAGTACTACTGTAGTAAATGACTGTTAGTAGTACTACTGTAGTAAATGTCTGTTAAGTAGTACTACTGTAGTAAATAACTGTTAAGTAGTACTACTGTAGTAAATGACTGTTAAGTAGTACTACTGTAGTAAATGAATAAGTAGTACTACAGTAGTAAATGAATGTTAGTAGTACTACTGTAGTACATCATTGTTAATTAGTACTACTGTAATAAATGACTGTTAGTAGTACTACTATAGTAAATGACTGTTAAGTAGTACTGCTGTAGTAAATGACTGTTAAGTAGTACTACTGTAGTAAATGACAGTTAGTAGTACTACTGTAGTAAATGTCTGTTAAGTAGTACTACTGTAGTAAATGACTGTTAAGTAGTACTACTGTAGTAAATGACTGTTAAGTAGTACTACTGTAGTAAATGACAGTTAGTAGAACTACTGTAGTGAATGACTGTTAAGTAGTACTACTGTAGTAAATGAATGTTAGTAGTACTACTGTAGTACATCATTGTTAATTAGTACTACTGTAATAAATGACTGTTAGTAGTACTACTATAGTAAATGACTGTTAAGAAGTACTACTGTAGTAAATGACTGTTAAGTAGTACTACTGTAGTAAATTACTGTTAAGTAGTACTACTGTAGTAAATGACTGTTAAGTAGTACTACTGTAGTAAATTACTGTTAAGTAGTGCTACTGTAGTAAATTACTGTTAAGTAGTACTACTGTAGTAAATGACAGTTAGTAATACTACTGTAGTAAATGACTGTCAAGTAGTACTACTGTAGTAAATGACTGTCAAGTAGTACTACTGTAGTAAATGACTGTTAAGTAGTACTACTGTAGTAAATTACTGTTAAGTAGTACTACTTTAGTAAATGACAGTTAGTAATACTACTGTAGTAAATGACTGTTAGTAGTACTACTGTAGTAAATGACTGTTAGTAGTACTACTGTAGTAAATTACTGTTAAGTAGTACTACTGTAGTAAATGACTGTTAAGTAGTACTACTGTAATAAATGACTGTTAGTAGTACTACTGTAGTAAATGACAGTTAGTAATACTACTGTAGTAAATGAATGTCAAGTAGTACTACTGTAGTAAATGTCTGTTAAGTAGTACTACTGTAGTAAATGACTGTTAAGTAGTACTTCTGTAGTAAATGACAGTAATACTACTGTAGTAAATGACTGTTAGTAGTACTACTGTAGTAAATGACTGTTAAGTAGTACTACTGTAGTAAATGACTGTTAGTAGTACTACTGTAGTAAATGACTGTTAAGTAGTACTACTGTAGTAAATGACTGTTAAGTAGTACTACTGTAGTAAATGACTGTTAAGTAGTACTACTGTAGTAAATGACTGTTAAGTAGTATTACTGTAGTAAATGACTGTTAAGTAGTACTACTGTAGTAAATGACAGTTAGTAATACTACTGTAGTAAATGACAGTTAGTAATACTACTGTAGTAAATGACTGTTAGTAGTACTACTGTAGTAAATGACAGTTAGTAATACTACTGTAGTAAATGACTGTTAGTAGTACTACTGTAGTAAATGACTGTTAAGTAGTACTGCTGTAGTAAATGACTGTTAAGTAGTACTACTGTAGTAAATGACTGTTAGTAGTACTACTGTAGTAAATGTCTGTTAAGTAGTACTACTGTAGTAAATGACTGTTAAGTAGTACTACTGTAGTAAATGACTGTTAAGTAGTACTACTGTAGTAAATGAATAAGTAGTACTACAGTAGTAAATGAATGTTAGTAGTACTACTGTAGTACATCATTGTTAATTAGTACTACTGTAATAAATGACTGTTAGTAGTACTACTATAGTAAATGACTGTTAAGTAGTACTGCTGTAGTAAATGACTGTTAAGTAGTACTACTGTAGTAAATGACAGTTAGTAGTACTACTGTAGTAAATGTCTGTTAAGTAGTACTACTGTAGTAAATGACTGTTAAGTAGTACTACTGTAGTAAATGACTGTTAAGTAGTATTACTGTAGTAAATGACTGTTAAGTAGTACTACTGTAGTAAATGACAGTTAGTAATACTACTGTAGTAAATGACTGTTAGTGGTACTACTGTAGTAAATGTCTGTTAGTAGTACTACTGTAGTAAATGTCTGTTAAGTAGTACTACTGTAGTAAATGACTGTTAAGTAGTACTACTGTAGTAAATGACTGTTAAGTAGTACTACTGTAGTAAATGACTGTTAAGTAGTACTACTGTAGTAAATGACAGTTAGTAGAACTACTGTAGTAAATGACTGTTAAGTAGTACTACTGTAGTAAATGACTGTTAAGTAGTACTACTGTAGTAAATGACAGTAATACTACTGTAGTAAATGACTGTTAGTAGTACTACTGTAGTAAATGACTGTTAAGTAGTACTACTGTAGTAAATGACTGTTAGTAGTACTACTGTAGTAAATGACTGTTAAGTAGTACTACTGTAGTAAATGACTGTTAAGTAGTACTACTGTAGTAAATGACTGTTAAGTAGTATTACTGTAGTAAATGACTGTTAAGTAGTACTACTGTAGTAAATGACAGTTAGTAATACTACTGTAGTAAATGACAGTTAGTAATACTACTGTAGTAAATGACTGTTAGTAGTACTACTGTAGTAAATGACAGTTAGTAATACTACTGTAGTAAATGACTGTTAGTAGTACTACTGTAGGAAATAACTGTTAAGTAGTACTGCTGTAGTAAATGACTGTTAAGTAGTAATACTGTATTAAATGACAGTTAGTAGTACTACTGTAGTAAATGTCTGTTAAGTAGTACTACTGTAGTAAATGACTGTTAAGTAGTACTACTGTAGTAAATGACTGTTAAGTAGTACTACTGTAGTAAATGAATGTTAGTAGTACTACTGTAGTACATCATTGTTAATTAGTACTACTGTAATAAATGACTGTTAGTAGTACTACTATAGTAAATGACTGTTAAGAAGTACTACTGTAGTAAATGACTGTTAAGTAGTACTACTGTAGTAAATTACTGTTAAGTAGTACTACTGTAGTAAATGACTGTTAAGTAGTACTACTGTAGTAAATTACTGTTAAGTAGTACTACTGTAGTAAATGAATAAGTAGTACTACAGTAGTAAATGAATGTAAGTAGTACTACTGTAGTACATCATTGTTAATTAGTACTACTGTAATAAATGACTGTTAGTAGTACTACTATAGTAAATGACTGTTAAGAAGTACTACTGTAGTAAATGACTGTTAAGTAGTACTACTGTAGTAAATTACTGTTAAGTAGTACTACTGTAGTAAATGACTGTTAAGTAGTACTGCTGTAGTAAATGACTGTTAAGTAGTACTACTGTAGTAAATGACAGTTAGTAGTACTACTGTAGTAAATGTCTGTTAAGTAGTACTACTGTAGTAAATGACTGTTAAGTAGTACTACTGTAGTGAATGACTGTTAAGTAGTATTACTGTAGTAAATGACTGTTAAGTAGTACTACTGTAGTAAATGACAGTTAGTAATACTACTGTAGTAAATGACTGTTAGTAGTACTACTGTAGTAAATGACTGTTAGTAGTACTACTGTAGTAAATGTCTGTTAAGTAGTACTACTGTAGTAAATGACTGTTAAGTAGTACTACTGTAGTAAATGACTGTTAAGTAGTACTACTGTAGTAAATGACAGTTAGTAGTACTACTGTAGTAAATGTCTGTTAAGTAGTACTACTGTAGTAAATGACTGTTAAGTAGTACTACTGTAGTAAATGACTGTTAAGTAGTACTACTGTAGTAAATGACTGTTAAGTAGTACTACTGTAGTAAATGAATGTTAGTAGTACTACTGTAGTACATCATTGTTAATTAGTACTACTGTAATAAATGACTGTTAGTAGTACTACTATAGTAAATGACTGTTAAGAAGTACTACTGTAGTAAATGACTGTTAAGTAGTACTACTGTAGTAAATTACTGTTAAGTAGTACTACTGTAGTAAATGACTGTTAAGTAGTACTACTGTAGTAAATTACTGTTAAGTAGTACTACTGTAGTAAATGAATAAGTAGTACTACAGTAGTAAATGAATGTAAGTAGTACTACTGTAGTACATCATTGTTAATTAGTACTACTGTAATAAATGACTGTTAGTAGTACTACTATAGTAAATGACTGTTAAGAAGTACTACTGTAGTAAATGACTGTTAAGTAGTACTACTGTAGTAAATTACTGTTAAGTAGTACTACTGTAGTAAATGACTGTTAAGTAGTACTGCTGTAGTAAATGACTGTTAAGTAGTACTACTGTAGTAAATGACAGTTAGTAGTACTACTGTAGTAAATGTCTGTTAAGTAGTACTACTGTAGTAAATGACTGTTAAGTAGTACTACTGTAGTGAATGACTGTTAAGTAGTATTACTGTAGTAAATGACTGTTAAGTAGTACTACTGTAGTAAATGACAGTTAGTAATACTACTGTAGTAAATGACTGTTAGTAGTACTACTGTAGTAAATGACTGTTAGTAGTACTACTGTAGTAAATGTCTGTTAAGTAGTACTACTGTAGTAAATGACTGTTAAGTAGTACTACTGTAGTAAATGACTGTTAAGTAGTACTACTGTAGTAAATGACAGTTAGTAGTACTACTGTAGTAAATGTCTGTTAAGTAGTACTACTGTAGTAAATGACTGTTAAGTAGTACTACTGTAGTAAATGACTGTTAAGTAGTACTACTGTAGTAAATGACTGTTAGTAGTACTACTGTAGTAAATGACTGTTAAGTAGTACTACTGTAGTAAATGACTGTTAAGTAGTACTACTGTAGTAAATGACTGTTAAGTAGTACTACTGTAGAAAATGACAGTTAGTAATACTACTGTAGTAAATGACAGTTAGTAGTACTACTGTAGTAAATGACTGTTAAGTAGTATTACTGTAGTAAATGACTGTTAGTAGTACTACTGTAGTAAATGACTATTAAGTAGTACTACTGTAGTAAATTACTGTTAAGTAGTACTACTGTAGTAATTTACTGTTAGTAGTACTACTGTAGTAAATGACTGTTAAGTAGTACTACTGTAGTAAATTACTGTTAGTAGTACTACTGTAGTAAATGACTGTTAAGTAGTACTACTGTAGTAAATGACAGTTAGTAATACTACTGTAGTAAATGACTGTTAGTAGTACTACTGTAGTAAATGACTGTTAAGTAGTACTACTGTAGTAAATGACAGTTAGTAATACTACTGTAGTAAATGACTGTTAGTAGTACTACTGTAGTAAATGACTGTTATGTAGTACTACTGTAGTAAATGACTGTTAGTAGTACTACTGTAGTAAATGACTGTTAAGTAGTACTACTGTAGTAAATGACTGTTAAGTAGTACTACTGTAGTAAATGACTGTTAAGTAGTACTACTGTAGTAAATGTCTGTTAAGTAGTACTACTGTAGTAAATGACTGTTAAGTAGTACTACTGTAGTAAATGACTGTTAAGTAGTATTACTGTAGTAAATGACTGTTAAGTAGTACTACTGTAGTAAATGACAGTTAGTAATACTACTGTAGTAAATGACAGTTAGTAATACGACTGTAGTAAATGACTGTTAGTAGTACTACTGTAGTAAATGACAGTTAGTAATACTACTGTAGTAAATGACTGTTAGTAGTACTACTGTAGGAAATAACTGTTAAGTAGTACTACTGTAGTAAATGACAGTTAGTAGTACTACTGTAGTAAATGTCTGTTAAGTAGTACTACTGTAGTAAATGACTGTTAAGTAGTACTACTGTAGTAAATGACAGTAATACTACTGTAGTAAATGACTGTTAGTAGTACTACTGTAGTAAATGACTGTTATGTAGTACTACTGTAGTAAATGACTGTTAGTAGTACTACTGTAGTAAATGACTGTTAAGTAGTACTACTGTAGTAAATGACTGTTAAGTAGTACTACTGTAGTAAATGACTGTTAAGTAGTACTACTGTAGTAAATGTCTGTTAAGTAGTACTACTGTAGTAAATGACTGTTAAGTAGTACTACTGTAGTAAATGACTGTTAAGTAGTACTACTGTAGTAAATGACTGTTAAGTAGTATTACTGTAGTAAATGACTGTTAAGTAGTACTACTGTAGTAAATGACAGTTAGTAATACTACTGTAGTAAATGACAGTTAGTAATACGACTGTAGTAAATGACTGTTAGTAGTACTACTGTAGTAAATGACAGTTAGTAATACTACTGTAGTAAATGACTGTTAGTAGTACTACTGTAGGAAATAACTGTTAAGTAGTACTACTGTAGTAAATGACAGTTAGTAGTACTACTGTAGTAAATGTCTGTTAAGTAGTACTACTGTAGTAAATGACTGTTAAGTAGTACTACTGTAGTAAATGAATAAGTAGTACTACAGTAGTAAATGAATGTTAGTAGTACTACTGTAGTACATCATTGTTAATTAGTACTACTGTAATAAATGACTGTTAGTAGTACTACTATAGTAAATGACTGTTAAGTAGTACTACTGTAGTAAATGACTGTTAAGTAGTACTACTGTAGTAAATGACTGTTAAGTAGTACTACTGTAGTAAATGACTGTTAAGTAGTACTACTGTAGTAAATGACTGTTAAGTAGTACTACTGTAGTAAATGACAGTTAGTAATACTACTGTAGTAAATGACTGTTAGTAGTACTACTGTAGTAAATGACAGTTAGTAATACTACTGTAGTAAATGACTGTTAGTAGTACTACTGTAGGAAATAACTGTTAAGTAGTACTACTGTAGTAAATGACAGTTAGTAGTACTACTGTAGTAAATGTCTGTTAAGTAGTACTACTGTAGTAAATGACTGTTAAGTAGTACTACTGTAGTAAATGAATAAGTAGTACTACAGTAGTAAATTACTGTTAAGTAGTACTACTGTAGTAAATGACAGTTAGTAATACTACTGTAGTAAATGACTGTTAGTAGTACTACTGTAGTAAATGACAGTTAGTAATACTACTGTAGTAAATGACTGTTAGAAGTACTACTGTAGGAAATAACTGTTAAGTAGTACTACTGTAGTAAATGACAGTTAGTACTACTGTAGTAAATGACTGTTAGAAGTACTACTGTAGGAAATAACTGTTAAGTAGTACTACTGTAGTAAATGACTGTTAAGTAGTACTACTGTAGTAAATGACAGTTAGTAATACTACTGTAGTAAATGACTGTTAGTAGTACTACTGTAGTAAATGACAGTTAGTAATACTACTGTAGTAAATGACTGTTAGTAGTACTACTGTAGTAAATAACTGTTAAGTAGTACTGCTGTAATAAATGACTGTTAAGTAGTATTACTGTAGTAAATGACTGTTAAGTAGTACTACTGTAGTAAATGACAGTTAGTATTACTACTGTAGTAAATGACTGTTAGTAGTACTACTGTAGTAAATGACTGTTAGTAGTACTACTGTAGTAAATGTCTGTTAAGTAGTACTACTGTAGTAAATGACTGTTAAGTAGTACTACTGTAGTAAATGACTGTTAAGTAGTACTACTGTAGTAAATGACAGTTAGTAGAACTACTGTAGTAAATGTCTGTTAAGTAGTACTACTGTAGTAAATGACTGTTAAGTAGTACTACTGTAGTAAATGACTGTTAAGTAGTACTACTGTAGTAAATGACAGTTAGTAGAACTACTGTAGTAAATGTCTGTTAAGTAGTACTACTGTAGTAAATGACTGTTAAGTAGTACTACTGTAGTAAATGACAGTAATACTACTGTAGTAAATGACTGTTAGTAGTACTACTGTAGTAAATGACTGTTATGTAGTACTACTGTAGTAAATGACTGTTAGTAGTACTACTGTAGTAAATGACTGTTAAGTAGTACTACTGTAGTAAATGACTGTTAGTAGTACTACTGTAGGAAATAACTGTTAAGTAGTACTACTGTAGTAAATGACAGTTAGTAGTACTACTGTAGTAAATGTCTGTTAAGTAGTACTACTGTAGTAAATGACTGTTAAGTAGTACTACTGTAGTAAATGAATAAGTAGTACTACAGTAGTAAATGAATGTTAGTAGTACTACTGTAGTACATCATTGTTAATTAGTACTACTGTAATAAATGACTGTTAGTAGTACTACTATAGTAAATGACTGTTAAGTAGTACTACTGTAGTAAATGACTGTTAAGTAGTACTACTGTAGTAAATGACTGTTAAGTAGTACTACTGTAGTAAATGACTGTTAAGTAGTACTACTGTAGTAAATGACTGTTAAGTAGTACTACTGTAGTAAATTACTGTTAAGTAGTACTACTGTAGTAAATGACAATTAGTAATACTACTGTAGTAAATGACTGTTAGTAGTACTACTGTAGTAAATGACAGTTAGTAATACTACTGTAGTAAATGACTGTTAGTAGTACTACTGTAGGAAATAACTGTTAAGTAGTACTACTGTAGTAAATGACTGTTAGTAGTACTACTGTAGTAAATGTCTGTTAAGTAGTACTACTGTAGTAAATGACTGTTAAGTAGTACTACTGTAGTAAATGAATAAGTAGTACTACAGTAGTAAATTACTGTTAAGTAGTACTACTGTAGTAAATGACAGTTAGTAATACTACTGTAGTAAATGACTGTTAGTAGTACTACTGTAGTAAATGACAGTTAGTAATACTACTGTAGTAAATGACTGTTAGTAGTACTACTGTAGGAAATAACTGTTAAGTAGTACTACTGTAGTAAATGACAGTTAGTAGTACTACTGTAGTAAATGTCTGTTAAGTAGTACTACTGTAGTAAATGACTGTTAGTAGTACTACTGTAGTAAATGACAGTTAGTAATACTACTGTAGTAAATGACTGTTAGTAGTACTACTGTAGGAAATAACTGTTAAGTAGTACTACTGTAGTAAATGACAGTTAGTAGTACTACTGTAGTAAATGTCTGTTAAGTAGTACTACTGTAGTAAATGAATGTTAGTAGTACTACTGTAGTAAATCATTGTTAATTAGTACTACTGTAATAAATGACTGTTAGTAGTACTACTATAGTAAATGACTGTTAAGTAGTACTACTGTTGTGAATGACTGTTAAGTAGTACTACTGTAGTAAATTACTGTTAAGTAGTACTACTGTAGTAAATGACTGTTAGTAGTACTACTGTAGTAAATGACTGTTAGTAGTACTACTGTAGTAAATGACTGTTAGTAGTACTACTGTAGTAAATGTCTGTTAAGTAGTACTACTGTAGTAAATGACTGTTAAGTAGTACTACTGTAGTAAATGACTGTTAAGTAGTACTACTGTAGTAAATGACAGTTAGTAGAACTACTGTAGTAAATGTCTGTTAAGTAGTACTACTGTAGTAAATGACTGTTAAGTAGTACTACTGTAGTAAATGACTGTTAAGTAGTACTACTGTAGTAAATGACAGTTAGTAGAACTACTGTAGTAAATGTCTGTTAAGTAGTACTACTGTAGTAAATGTCTGTTAAGTAGTACTACTGTAGTAAATGACAGTAATACTACTGTAGTAAATGACTGTTAGTAGTACTACTGTAGTAAATGACTGTTATGTAGTACTACTGTAGTAAATGACTGTTAGTAGTACTACTGTAGTAAATGACTGTTAAGTAGTACTACTGTAGTAAATGACTGTTAGTAGTACTACTGTAGGAAATAACTGTTAAGTAGTACTACTGTAGTAAATGACAGTTAGTAGTACTACTGTAGTAAATGTCTGTTAAGTAGTACTACTGTAGTAAATGACTGTTAAGTAGTACTACTGTAGTAAATGAATAAGTAGTACTACAGTAGTAAATGAATGTTAGTAGTACTACTGTAGTACATCATTGTTAATTAGTACTACTGTAATAAATGACTGTTAGTAGTACTACTATAGTAAATGACTGTTAAGTAGTACTACTGTAGTAAATGACTGTTAAGTAGTACTACTGTAGTAAATGACTGTTAAGTAGTACTACTGTAGTAAATGACTGTTAAGTAGTACTACTGTAGTAAATGACTGTTAAGTAGTACTACTGTAGTAAATTACTGTTAAGTAGTACTACTGTAGTAAATGACAGTTAGTAATACTACTGTAGTAAATGACTGTTAGTAGTACTACTGTAGTAAATGACAGTTAGTAATACTACTGTAGTAAATGACTGTTAGTAGTACTACTGTAGGAAATAACTGTTAAGTAGTCCTACTGTAGTAAATGACTGTTAGTAGTACTACTGTAGTAAATGTCTGTTAAGTAGTACTACTGTAGTAAATGACTGTTAAGTAGTACTACTGTAGTAAATGAATAAGTAGTACTACAGTAGTAAATTACTGTTAAGTAGTACTACTGTAGTAAATGACAGTTAGTAATACTACTGTAGTAAATGACTGTTAGTAGTACTACTGTAGTAAATGACAGTTAGTAATACTACTGTAGTAAATGACTGTTAGTAGTACTACTGTAGGAAATAACTGTTAAGTAGTACTACTGTAGTAAATGACAGTTAGTAGTACTACTGTAGTAAATGTCTGTTAAGTAGTACTACTGTAGTAAATGACTGTTAGTAGTACTACTGTAGTAAATGACAGTTAGTAATACTACTGTAGTAAATGACTGTTAGTAGTACTACTGTAGGAAATAACTGTTAAGTAGTACTACTGTAGTAAATGACAGTTAGTAGTACTACTGTAGTAAATGTCTGTTAAGTAGTACTACTGTAGTAAATGAATGTTAGTAGTACTACTGTAGTAAATCATTGTTAATTAGTACTACTGTAATAAATGACTGTTAGTAGTACTACTATAGTAAATGACTGTTAAGTAGTACTACTGTTGTGAATGACTGTTAAGTAGTACTACTGTAGTAAATTACTGTTAAGTAGTACTACTGTAGTAAATGACTGTTAGTAGTACTACTGTAGTAAATGACTGTTAAGTAGTACTACTGTAGTAAATGACTGTTAAGTAGTACTACTGTAGTAAATGACAGTTAGTAGAACTAATGTAGTAAATGTCTGTTAAGTCATACTACTGTAGTAAATGACTGTCCAGTAATACTACTGTAGTAAATTACTGTTAAGTAGTACTACTGTAGTAAATTACTGTTAAGTAGTACTACTGTAGTAAATTACTGTTAAGTAGTACTACTTTAGTAAATGACAGTTAGTAATACTACTGTAGTAAATGACTGTTAGTAGTACTACTGTAGTAAATGACAGTTAGTAGTACTACTGTAGTAAATGACTGTTAAGTAGTATTACTGTAATAAATGACTGTTAGTAGTACTACTGTAGTAAATGTCTGTTAAGGAGTACTACTGTAGTAAATGACTGTTAGTAGTATTACTGTAGTAAATGACTGTTAAGTAGTACTACTCTAGTAAATGACAGTTAGTAATACTACTGTAGTAAATGACTGTTAGTAGTACTACTGTAGTAAATTACTGTTAGTAGTACTACTGTAGTAAATGACTGTTAAGTAGTACTACTGTAGTAAATGACTGTTAAGTAGTACTACTGTAGTAAATGACTGTTCGTAGTACTACTGTAGTAAATGACTGTTAAGTAGTACTACTGTAGTAAATGACTGTTAGTAGTACTACTGTAGCAAATGACAGTTAGTAATACTACTGTAGTAAATGACTGTTAGTAGTACTACTGTAGTAAATAACAGTTAGTAATACTACTGTAGTAAAAGACTGTTAGTAGTACTACTGTAGTAAATGTCTGTTAAGTAGTACTACTGTAGTAAATGACTGTTAAGTAGTATTACTGTAGTAAATGACAGTTAGTAATACTACTGTAGTAAATGACTGTTGAGTAGTACTACTGTAGTAAATGACTGTTAGTAATACTACTGTAGTAAATGACTGTTAGTAGTACTACTGTAGTAAATAATTGTTAAGTAGTACTACTGTAGTAAATGACTGTTAAGTAGTACTACTGTAGTAAATGACTGTTAGTAGTACTACTGTAGTAAATGACTGTTTAGTAATACTACTGTAGTAAATGACTGTTAGTAGTACTACTGTAGTAAATGACTATTAAGTAGTACTACTGTAGTAAATGACTGTTAAGTAGTACTACTGTAGTAATTTACTGTTAGTAGTACTACCGTAGTAAATGACTGTTAAGTAGTACTACTGTAGTAAATTACTGTTAGTAGTACTACTGTAGTAAATGACTGTTAAGTAGTACTACTGTAGTAAATGACAGTTAGTAATACTACTGTAGTAAATGACTGTTAGTAGTACTACTGTAGTAAATGACTGTTAAGTAGTACTACTGTAGTAAATGACAGTTAGTAATACTACTGTAGTAAATGACTGTTAGTAGTACTACTGTAGTAAATGACTCTTAAGTAGTACTACTGTAGTAAATGACTGTTAGTAGTACTACTGTAGTAAATGACTGTTAAGTAGTACTACTGTAGTAAATGACTGTTAAGTAGTACTACTGTAGTAAATGACAGTTAGTAATACTACTGTAGTAAATGACTGTTAGTAGTACTACTGTAGTAAATGACAGTTAGTAATACTACTGTAGTAAATGACTGTTAGTAGTACTACTGTAGGAAATAACTGTTAAGTAGTACTACTGTAGTAAATGACAGTTAGTAGTACTACTGTAGTAAATGTCTGTTAAGTAGTACTACTGTAGTAAATGACTGTTAGTAGTACTACTGTAGTAAATGACAGTTAGTAATACTACTGTAGTAAATGACTGTTAGTAGTACTACTGTAGGAAATAACTGTTAAGTAGTACTACTGTAGTAAATGACAGTTAGTAGTACTACTGTAGTAAATGTCTGTTAAGTAGTACTACTGTAGTAAATGAATGTTAGTAGTACTACTGTAGTAAATCATTGTTAATTAGTACTACTGTAATAAATGACTGTTAGTAGTACTACTATAGTAAATGACTGTTAAGTAGTACTACTGTTGTGAATGACTGTTAAGTAGTACTACTGTAGTAAATTACTGTTAAGTAGTACTACTGTAGTAAATGACTGTTAGTAGTACTACTGTAGTAAATGACTGTTAGTAGTACTACTGTAGTAAATGACTGTTAGTAGTACTACTGTAGTAAATGTCTGTTAAGTAGTACTACTGTAGTAAATGACTGTTAATTAGTACTACTGTAGTAAATGACTGTTAAGTAGTACTACTGTAGTAAATGACAGTTAGTAGAACTACTGTAGTAAATGTCTGTTAAGTAGTACTACTGTAGTAAATGACTGTTAAGTAGTACTACTGTAGTAAATGACTGTTAAGTAGTACTACTGTAGTAAATGACAGTTAGTAGAACTACTGTAGTAAATGTCTGTTAAGTAGTACTACTGTAGTAAATGTCTGTTAAGTAGTACTACTGTAGTAAATGACAGTAATACTACTGTAGTAAATGACTGTTAGTAGTACTACTGTAGTAAATGACTGTTATGTAGTACTACTGTAGTAAATGACTGTTAGTAGTACTACTGTAGTAAATGACTGTTAAGTAGTACTACTGTAGTAAATGACTGTTAGTAGTACTACTGTAGGAAATAACTGTTAAGTAGTACTACTGTAGTAAATGACAGTTAGTAGTACTACTGTAGTAAATGTCTGTTAAGTAGTACTACTGTAGTAAATGACTGTTAAGTAGTACTACTGTAGTAAATGAATAAGTAGTACTACAGTAGTAAATGAATGTTAGTAGTACTACTGTAGTACATCATTGTTAATTAGTACTACTGTAATAAATGACTGTTAGTAGTACTACTATAGTAAATTACTGTTAAGTAGTACTACTGTAGTAAATGACTGTTAAGTAGTACTACTGTAGTAAATGACTGTTAAGTAGTACTACTGTAGTAAATGACTGTTAAGTAGTACTACTGTAGTAAATTACTGTTAAGTAGTACTACTGTAGTAAATGACAGTTAGTAATACTACTGTAGTAAATGACTGTTAGTAGTACTACTGTAGTAAATGACAGTTAGTAATACTACTGTAGTAAATGACTGTTAGTAGTACTACTGTAGGAAATAACTGTTAAGTAGTCCTACTGTAGTAAATGACTGTTAGTAGTACTACTGTAGTAAATGTCTGTTAAGTAGTACTACTGTAGTAAATGACTGTTAAGTAGTACTACTGTAGTAAATGAATAAGTAGTACTACAGTAGTAAATTACTGTTAAGTAGTACTACTGTAGTAAATGACAGTTAGTAATACTACTGTAGTAAATGACTGTTAGTAGTACTACTGTAGTAAATGACAGTTAGTAATACTACTGTAGTAAATGACTGTTAGTAGTACTACTGTAGGAAATAACTGTTAAGTAGTACTACTGTAGTAAATGACAGTTAGTAGTACTACTGTAGTAAATGTCTGTTAAGTAGTACTACTGTAGTAAATGACTGTTAGTAGTACTACTGTAGTAAATGACAGTTAGTAATACTACTGTAGTAAATGACTGTTAGTAGTACTACTGTAGGAAATAACTGTTAAGTAGTACTACTGTAGTAAATGACAGTTAGTAGTACTACTGTAGTAAATGTCTGTTAAGTAGTACTACTGTAGTAAATGAATGTTAGTAGTACTACTGTAGTAAATCATTGTTAATTAGTACTACTGTAATAAATGACTGTTAGTAGTACTACTATAGTAAATGACTGTTAAGTAGTACTACTGTTGTGAATGACTGTTAAGTAGTACTACTGTAGTAAATTACTGTTAAGTAGTACTACTGTAGTAAATGACTGTTAGTAGTACTACTGTAGTAAATGACTGTTAAGTAGTACTACTGTAGTAAATGACTGTTAAGTAGTACTACTGTAGTAAATGACAGTTAGTAGAACTAATGTAGTAAATGTCTGTTAAGTCATACTACTGTAGTAAATGACTGTCCAGTAATACTACTGTAGTAAATTACTGTTAAGTAGTACTACTGTAGTAAATTACTGTTAAGTAGTACTACTGTAGTAAATTACTGTTAAGTAGTACTACTTTAGTAAATGACAGTTAGTAATACTACTGTAGTAAATGACTGTTAGTAGTACTACTGTAGTAAATGACAGTTAGTAGTACTACTGTAGTAAATGACTGTTAAGTAGTATTACTGTAATAAATGACTGTTAGTAGTACTACTGTAGTAAATGTCTGTTAAGGAGTACTACTGTAGTAAATGACTGTTAGTAGTATTACTGTAGTAAATGACTGTTAAGTAGTACTACTCTAGTAAATGACAGTTAGTAATACTACTGTAGTAAATGACTGTTAGTAGTACTACTGTAGTAAATTACTGTTAGTAGTACTACTGTAGTAAATGACTGTTAAGTAGTACTACTGTAGTAAATGACTGTTAAGTAGTACTACTGTAGTAAATGACTGTTCGTAGTACTACTGTAGTAAATGACTGTTAAGTAGTACTACTGTAGTAAATGACTGTTAGTAGTACTACTGTAGCAAATGACAGTTAGTAATACTACTGTAGTAAATGACTGTTAGTAGTACTACTGTAGTAAATAACAGTTAGTAATACTACTGTAGTAAAAGACTGTTAGTAGTACTACTGTAGTAAATGTCTGTTAAGTAGTACTACTGTAGTAAATGACTGTTAAGTAGTATTACTGTAGTAAATGACAGTTAGTAATACTACTGTAGTAAATGACTGTTGAGTAGTACTACTGTAGTAAATGACTGTTAGTAATA
This sequence comes from Telmatherina bonti, assembly GCF_933228915.1. NCBI lineage: Eukaryota > Metazoa > Chordata > Actinopteri > Atheriniformes > Telmatherinidae > Telmatherina > Telmatherina bonti. The sequence continues at coordinate 39,610,673 of NC_136623.1, forward strand.
CTACTGTAGTAAATGACTGTTAGTAGTACTACTGTAGTAAATAATTGTTAAGTAGTACTACTGTAGTAAATGACTGTTAAGTAGTACTACTGTAGTAAATGACTGTTAGTAGTACTACTGTAGTAAATGACTGTTTAGTAATACTACTGTAGTAAATGACTGTTAGTAGTACTACTGTAGTAAATGACTATTAAGTAGTACTACTGTAGTAAATGACTGTTAAGTAGTACTACTGTAGTAATTTACTGTTAGTAGTACTACCGTAGTAAATGACTGTTAAGTAGTACTACTGTAGTAAATTACTGTTAGTAGTACTACTGTAGTAAATGACTGTTAAGTAGTACTACTGTAGTAAATGACAGTTAGTAATACTACTGTAGTAAATGACTGTTAGTAGTACTACTGTAGTAAATGACTGTTAAGTAGTACTACTGTAGTAAATGACAGTTAGTAATACTACTGTAGTAAATGACTGTTAGTAGTACTACTGTAGTAAATGACTCTTAAGTAGTACTACTGTAGTAAATGACTGTTAGTAGTACTACTGTAGTAAATGACTGTTAAGTAGTACTACTGTAGTAAATGACTGTTAGTAGTACTACTGTAGTAAATGACTGTTAGTAGTACTACTGTAGTAAATGTCTGTTAAGTAGTACTACTGTAGTAAATGACAGTTAGTAGTACTACTGTAGTAAATGTCTGTTAAGTAGTACTACTGTAGTAAATGACTGTTAAGTAGTACTACTGTAGTAAATGACTGTTAGTAATACTACTGTAGTAAATGACTGTTAGTAGTACTACTGTAGTAAATGACAGTTAGTAATACTACTGTAGTAAATGACTGTTAGTAGTACTACTGTAGTAAATAACTGTTTAGTACTGCTGTAGTAAATGACTGTTAAGTAGTACTACTGTAGTAAATGACTGTTAGTAGTACTACTGTAGTAAATTACTGTTAAGTAGTACTACTGTAGTAAATGACTGTTAAGTAGTACTACTGTAATAAATGACTGTTAGTAGTACTACTGTAGTAAATGTCTGTTAAGGAGTACTACTGTAGTAAATGACTGTTAGTAGTATTACTGTAGTAAATGTCTGTTAAGTAGTACTACTGTAGTAAATGACTGTTAAGTAGTACTACTGTAGTAAATGACTGTTAAGTAGTACTACTGTAGTAAATGACTGTTAAGTAGTACTACTGTAGTAAATGACAGTTAGTAATACTACTGTAGTAAATGACTGTTAGTAGTACTACTGTAGTAAATGACTGTTAAGTAGTACTACAGTAGTAAATGACAGTTAGTAATACTACTGTAGTAAATGACTGTTAGTAGTACTACTGTAGTAAATGACTCTTAAGTAGTACTACTGTAGTAAATGACTGTTAGTAGTACTACTGTAGTAAATGACTGTTAAGTAGTACTACTGTAGTAAATGACTGTTAGTAGTACTACTGTAGTAAATGACTGTTAAGTAGTACTACTGTAATAAATGACTGTTAGTAGTACTGCTGTAGTAAATGACTGTTAAGTAGTACTACTGTAGTAAATGACAGTTAGTACTACTGTAGTAAATGTCTGTTAAGTAGTACTACTGTAGTAAATGACTGTTAAGTAGTACTACTGTAGTAAATGACAGTTAGTAATACAACTGTAGTAAATGACTGTTAGTAGTACTACTGTAGTAAATGACAGTTAGTAATACTACTGTAGTAAATGACTGTTAGTAGTACTACTGTAGTAAATTACTGTTAGTAGTACTACAGTAGTAAATGACTGTTAAGTAGTATTACTGTAGTAAATGACTGTTAAGTAGTACTACTGTAGTAAATGACAGTTAGTAATACTACTGTAGTAAATGACTGTTAGTAGTACTACTGTAGTAAATGACTGTTAGTAGTACTACTGTAGTAAATGTCTGTTAAGTAGTACTACTGTAGTAAATGACTGTTAAGTAGTACTACTGTAGTAAATGACTGTTAAGTAGTACTACTGTAGTAAATGACAGTTAGTAGAACTACTGTAGTAAATGTCTGTTAAGTAGTACTACTGTAGTAAATGACTGTTAAGTAGTACTACTGTAGTAAATGACTGTTAAGTAGTACTACTGTAGTAAATGACAGTTAGTAGAACTACTGTAGTAAATGTCTGTTAAGTAGTACTACTGTAGTAAATGACTGTTAAGTAGTACTACTGTAGTAAATGACTGTTAAGTAGTACTACTGTAGTAAATGACTGTTAAGTAGTACTACTGTAGTAAATGACTGTTAAGTAGTACTACTGTAGTAAATGACTGTTAAGTAGTATTACTGTAGTAAATGACTGTTAAGTAGTACTACTGTAGTAAATGACAGTTAGTAATACTACTGTAGTAAATGACAGTTAGTAATACGACTGTAGTAAATGACTGTTAGTAGTACTACTCTAGTAAATGACAGTTAGTAATACTACTGTAGTAAATGACTGTTAGTAGTACTACTGTAGGAAATAACTGTTAAGTAGTACTACTGTAGTAAATGACAGTTAGTAGTACTACTGTAGTAAATGTCTGTTAAGTAGTACTACTGTAGTAAATGACTGTTAAGTAGTACTACTGTAGTAAATGAATAAGTAGTACTACAGTAGTAAATGAATGTTAGTAGTACTACTGTAGTACATCATTGTTAATTAGTACTACTGTAATAAATGACTGTTAGTAGTACTACTATAGTAAATGACTGTTAAGTAGTACTACTGTAGTAAATGACTGTTAAGTAGTACTACTGTAGTAAATTACTGTTAAGTAGTACTACTGTAGTAAATGACTGTTAAGTAGTACTACTGTAGTAAATGACTGTTAAGTAGTACTACTGTAGTAAATTACTGTTAAGTAGTACTACTGTAGTAAATGACAGTTAGTAATACTACTGTAGTAAATGACTGTTAGTAGTACTACTGTAGTAAATGACAGTTAGTAATACTACTGTAGTAAATGACTGTTAGTAGTACGACTGTAGGAAATAACTGTTAAGTAGTACTACTGTAGTAAATGACAGTTAGTAGTACTACTGTAGTAAATGTCTGTTAAGTAGTACTACTGTAGTAAATGACTGTTAAGTAGTACTACTGTAGTAAATGAATAAGTAGTACTACAGTCGTAAATTACTGTTAAGTAGTACTACTGTAGTAAATGACAGTTAGTAATACTACTGTAGTAAATGACTGTTAGTAGTACTACTGTAGTAAATGACAGTTAGTAATACTACTGTAGTAAATGACTGTTAGTAGTACTACTGTAGGAAATAACTGTTAAGTAGTACTACTGTAGTAAATGAAAGTTAGTAGTACTACTGTAGTAAATGTCTGTTAAGTAGTACTACTGTAGTAAATGACTGTTAGTAGTACTACTGTAGTAAATGACAGTTAGTAATACTACTGTAGTAAATGACTGTTAGTAGTACTACTGTAGGAAATAACTGTTAAGTAGTACTACTGTAGTAAATGACAGTTAGTAGTACTACTGTAGTAAATGTCTGTTAAGTAGTACTACTGTAGTAAATGAATGTTAGTAGTACTACTGTAGTACATCATTGTTAATTAGTACTACTGTAATAAATGACTGTTAGTAGTACTACTATAGTAAATGACTGTTAAGTAGTACTACTGTTGTAAATAACTGTTAGTAGTACTACTGTAGTAAATGTCTGTTAAGTAGTACTACTTTAGTAAATGACTGTTAAGTAGTACTACTGTAGTAAATGACTGTTAAGTAGTACTACTGTAGTAAATGACAGTTAGTAGAACTACTGTAGTAAATGTCTGTTAAGTAGTACTACTGTAGTAAATGACTGTTAAGTAGTACTACTGTAGTAAATGACTGTTAAGTAGTACTACTGTAGTAAATGACAGTTAGTAGAACTACTGTAGTAAATGTCTGTTAAGTAGTACTACTGTAGTAAATGACTGTTAAGTAGTACTACTGTAGTAAATGACAGTAATACTACTGTAGTAAATGACTGTTAGTAGTACTACTGTAGTAAATGACTGTTATGTAGTACTACTGTATTAAATGACTGTTAGTAGTACTACTGTAGTAAATGACTGTTAAGTAGTACTACTGTAGTAAATGACTGTTAGTAGTACTACTGTAGGAAATAACTGTTAAGTAGTACTACTGTAGTAAATGACAGTTAGTAGTACTACTGTAGTAAATGTCTGTTAAGTAGTACTACTGTAGTAAATGACTGTTAAGTAGTACTACTGTAGTAAATGAATAAGTAGTACTACAGTAGTAAATGAATGTTAGTAGTACTACTGTAGTACATCATTGTTAATTAGTACTACTGTAATAAATGACTGTTAGTAGTACTACTATAGTAAATGACTGTTAAGTAGTACTACTGTAGTAAATGACTGTTAAGTAGTACTACTGTAGTAAATTACTGTTAAGTAGTACTACTGTAGTAAATTACTGTTAAGTAGTACTACTGTAGTAAATGACTGTTAAGTAGTACTACTGTAGTAAATTACTGTTAAGTAGTACTACTGTAGTAAATGACAGTTAGTAATACTACTGTAGTAAATGACTGTTAGTAGTACTACTGTAGTAAATGACAGTTAGTAATACTACTGTAGTAAATGACTGTTAGTAGTCCTACTGTAGGAAATAACTGTTAAGTAGTACTACTGTAGTAAATGACAGTTAGTAGTACTACTGTAGTAAATGTCTGTTAAGTAGTACTACTGTAGTAAATGACTAAGTAGTACTACTGTAGTAAATGAATAAGTAGTACTACAGTAGTAAATTACTGTTAAGTAGTACTACTGTAGTAAATGACAGTTAGTAATACTACTGTAGTAAATGACTGTTAGTAGTACTACTGTAGTAAATGACAGTTAGTAATACTACTGTAGTAAATGACTGTTAGTAGTACTACTGTAGGAAATAACTGTTAAGTAGTACTACTGTAGTAAATGACAGTTAGTAGTACTACTGTAGTAAATGTCTGTTAAGTAGTACTACTGTAGTAAATGACTGTTAGTAGTACTACTGTAGTAAATGACAGTTAGTAATACTACTGTAGTAAATGACTGTTAGTAGTACTACTGTAGGAAATAACTGTTAAGTAGTACTACTGTAGTAAATGACAGTTAGTAGTACTACTGTAGTAAATGTCTGTTAAGTAGTACTACTGTAGTAAATGAATGTTAGTAGTACTACTGTAGTAAATCATTGTTAATTAGTACTACTGTAATAAATGACTGTTAGTAGTACTACTATAGTAAATGACTGTTAAGTAGTACTACTGTTGTGAATGACTGTTAAGTAGTACTACTGTAGTAAATTACTGTTAAGTAGTACTACTGTAGTAAATGACTGTTAGTAGTACTACTGTAGTAAATGACTGTTAAGTAGTACTACTGTAGTAAATGACTGTTAAGTAGTACTACTGTAGTAAATGACAGTTAGTAGAACTAATGTAGTAAATGTCTGTTAAGTAATACTACTGTAGTAAATGACTGTCCAGTAGTACTACTGTAGTAAATTACTGTTAAGTAGTACTACTGTAGTAAATTACTGTTAAGTAGTACTACTGTAGTAAATTACTGTTAAGTAGTACTACTTTAGTAAATGACAGTTAGTAATACTACTGTAGTAAATGACTGTTAGTAGTACTACTGTAGTAAATGACTGTTAGTAGTACTACTGTAGTAAATTACTGTTAAGTAGTACTACTGTAGTAAATGACTGTTAAGTAGTATTACTGTAATAAATGACTGTTAGTAGTACTACTGTAGTAAATGTCTGTTAAGGAGTACTACTGTAGTAAATGACTGTTAGTAGTATTACTGTAGTAAATGACTGTTAAGTAGTACTACTCTAGTAAATGACAGTTAGTAATACTACTGTAGTAAATGACTGTTAGTAGTACTACTGTAGTAAATTACTGTTAGTAGTACTACTGTAGTAAATGACTGTTAAGTAGTACTACTGTAGTAAATGACTGTTAAGTAGTATTACTGTAGTAAATGACTGTTAAGTAGAACTACTGTAGTAAATGACTGTTAGTAGTACTACTGTAGTAAATTACTGTTAGTAGTACTACTGTAGTAAATGACTGTTAAGTAGTACTACTGTAGTAAATGACTGTTAGTAGTACTACTGTAGTAAATGACTGTTAAGTAGTACTACTGTAGTAAATGACTGTTAGTAGTACTACTGTAGCAAATGACAGTTAGTAATACTACTGTAGTAAATGACTGTTAGTAGTACTACTGTAGTAAATAACAGTTAGTAATACTACTGTAGTAAAAGACTGTTAGTAGTACTACTGTAGTAAATGTCTGTTAAGTAGTACTACTGTAGTAAATGACTGTTAAGTAGTATTACTGTAGTAAATGACAGTTAGTAATACTACTGTAGTAAATGACTGTTGAGTAGTACTACTGTAGTAAATGACTGTTAGTAATACTACTGTAGTAAATGACTGTTAGTAGTACTACTGTAGTAAATAACTGTTAAGTAGTACTACTGTAGTAAATGACTGTTAAGTAGTACTACTGTAGTAAATGACTGTTAGTAGTACTACTGTAGTAAATGACTGTTAAGTAGTATTACTGTAGTAAATGACTGTTAGTAGTACTACTGTAGTAAATGACTATTAAGTAGTACTACTGTAGTAAATTACTGTTAAGTAGTACTACTGTAGTAATTTACTGTTAGTAGTACTACCGTAGTAAATGACTGTTAAGTAGTACTACTGTAGTAAATTACTGTTAGTAGTACTACTGTAGTAAATGACTGTTAAGTAGTACTACTGTAGTAAATGACAGTTAGTAATACTACTGTAGTAAATGACTGTTAGTAGTACTACTGTAGTAAATGACTGTTAAGTAGTACTACTGTAGTAAATGACAGTAATACTACTGTAGTAAATGACTGTTAGTAGTACTACTGTAGTAAATGACTCTTAAGTAGTACTACTGTAGTAAATGACTGTTAAGTAGTACTACTGTAGTAAATGACTGTTAGTAGTACTACTGTAGTAAATGACTGTTAGTAGTACTACTGTAGTAAATGTCTGTTAAGTAGTACTACTGTAGTAAATGACAGTTAGTAGTACTACTGTAGTAAATGTCTGTTAAGTAGTACTACTGTAGTAAATGACTGTTAAGTAGTACTACTGTAGTAAATGACTGTTAGTAGTACTACTGTAGTAAATGACAGTTAGTAATACTACTGTAGTAAATGACTGTTAGTAGTACTACTGTAGTAAATAACTGTTAAGTAGTACTGCTGTAGTAAATGACTGTTAAGTAGTACTACTGTAGTAAATGACTGTTAGTAGTACTACTGTAGTAAATTACTGTTAAGTAGTACTACTGTAGTAAATGACTGTTAAGTAGTACTACTGTAATAAATGACTGTTAGTAGTACTACTGTAGTAAATGTCTGTTAAGGAGTACTACTGTAGTAAATGACTGTTAGTAGTATTACTGTAGTAAATGTCTGTTAAGTAGTACTACTGTAGTAAATGACTGTTAAGTAGTACTACTGTAGTAAATGACTGTTAAGTAGTACTACTGTAGTAAATGACTGTTAGTAGTACTACTGTAGTAAATGACAGTTAGTAATACTACTGTAGTAAATGACTGTTAGTAGTACTACTGTAGTAAATGACTGTTAAGTAGTACTACTGTAGTAAATGACAGTTAGTAATACTACTGTAGTAAATGACTGTTAGTAGTACTACTGTAGTAAATGACTCTTAAGTAGTACTACTGTAGTAAATGACTGTTAGTAGTACTACTGTAGTAAATGACTGTTAAGTAGTACTACTGTAGTAAATGACTGTTAGTAGTACTACTGTAGTAAATGACTGTTAAGTAGTACTACTGTAATAAATGACTGTTAGTAGTACTGCTGTAGTAAACGACTGTTAAGTAGTACTACTGTAGTAAATGACAGTTAGTACTACTGTAGTAAATGTCTGTTAAGTAGTACTACTGTAGTAAATGACTGTTAAGTAGTACTACTGTAGTAAATGACAGTTAGTAATACAACTGTAGTAAATGACTGTTAGTAGTACTACTGTAGTAAATGACAGTTAGTAATACTACTGTAGTAAATGACTGTTAGTAGTACTACTGTAGTAAATAACTGTTAAGTAGTACTGCTGTAGTAAATGACTGTTAAGTAGTATTACTGTAGTAAATGACTGTTAAGTAGTACTACTGTAGTAAATGACAGTTAGTAATACTACTGTAGTAAATGACTGTTAGTAGTACTACTGTAGTAAATGACTGTTAGTAGTACTACTGTAGTAAATGTCTGTTAAGTAGTACTACTGTAGTAAATGACTGTTAAGTAGTACTACTGTAGTAAATGACTGTTAAGTAGTACTACTGTAGTAAATGACAGTTAGTAGAACTACTGTAGTAAATGTCTGTTAAGTAGTACTACTGTAGTAAATGACTATTAAGTAGTACTACTGTAGTAAATGACTGTTAAGTAGTACTACTGTAGTAAATGACAGTTAGTAGAACTACTGTAGTAAATGTCTGTTAAGTAGTACTACTGTAGTAAATGACTGTTAAGTAGTACTACTGTAGTAAATGACAGTAATACTACTGTAGTAAATGACTGTTAGTAGTACTACTGTAGTAAATGACTGTTATGTAGTACTACTGTAGTAAATGACTGTTAGTAGTACTACCGTAGTAAATGACTGTTAAGTAGTACTACTGTAGTAAATGACTGTTAAGTAGTACTACTGTAGTAAATGACTGTTAAGTAGTACTACTGTAGTAAATGACTGTTAAGTAGTATTACTGTAGTAAATGACTGTTAAGTAGTACTACTGTAGTAAATGACTGTTAGTAGTACTACTGTAGTAAATGACAGTTAGTAATACTACTGTAGTAAATGACTGTTAGTAGTACTACTGTAGTACATGAATGTTAAGTAGTACTACTGTAGTAAATGACAGTTAGTAGTACTACTGTAGTAAATGACTGTTAGTAGTACTACTGTAGTAAATGTCTGTTAAGTAGTACTACTGTAGTAAATGACAGTTAGTAGTACTACTGTAGTAAATGTCTGTTAAGTAGTACTACTGTAGTAAATGACTGTTAAGTAGTACTACTGTAGTAAATGACTGTTAGTAGTACTACTGTAGTAAATGACAGTTAGTAATACTACTGTAGTAAATGACTGTTAGTAGTACTACTGTAGTAAATAACTGTTAAGTAGTACTGCTGTAGTAAATGACTGTTAAGTAGTACTACTGTAGTAAATGACTGTTAGTAGTACTACTGTAGTAAATTACTGTTAAGTAGTACTACTGTAGTAAATGACTGTTAAGTAGTACTACTGTAATAAATGACTGTTAGTAGTACTACTGTAGTAAATGTCTGTTAAGGAGTACTACTGTAGTAAATGACTGTTAGTAGTATTACTGTAGTAAATGTCTGTTAAGTAGTACTACTGTAGTAAATGACTGTTAAGTAGTACTACTGTAGTAAATGACTGTTAAGTAGTACTACTGTAGTAAATGACTGTTAGTAGTACTACTGTAGTAAATGACAGTTAGTAATACTACTGTAGTAAATGACTGTTAGTAGTACTACTGTAGTAAATGACTGTTAAGTAGTACTACTGTAGTAAATGACTGTTAGTAATACTACTGTAGTAAATGACTGTTAGTAGTACTACTGTAGTAAATGACTCTTAAGTAGTACTACTGTAGTAAATGACTGTTAGTAGTACTACTGTAGTAAATGACTGTTAAGTAGTACTACTGTAGTAAATGACTGTTAGTAGTACTACTGTAGTAAATGACTGTTAAGTAGTACTACTGTAATAAATGACTGTTAGTAGTACTGCTGTAGTAAACGACTGTTAAGTAGTACTACTGTAGTAAATGACAGTTAGTACTACTGTAGTAAATGTCTGTTAAGTAGTACTACTGTAGTAAATGACTGTTAAGTAGTACTACTGTAGTAAATGACAGTTAGTAATACAACTGTAGTAAATGACTGTTAGTAGTACTACTGTAGTAAATGACAGTTAGTAATACTACTGTAGTAAATGACTGTTAGTAGTACTACTGTAGTAAATAACTGTTAAGTAGTACTGCTGTAGTAAATGACTGTTAAGTAGTATTACTGTAGTAAATGACTGTTAAGTAGTACTACTGTAGTAAATGACAGTTAGTAATACTACTGTAGTAAATGACTGTTAGTAGTACTACTGTAGTAAATGACTGTTAGTAGTACTACTGTAGTAAATGTCTGTTAAGTAGTACTACTGTAGTAAATGACTGTTAAGTAGTACTACTGTAGTAAATGACTGTTAAGTAGTACTACTGTAGTAAATGACAGTTAGTAGAACTACTGTAGTAAATGTCTGTTAAGTAGTACTACTGTAGTAAATGACTATTAAGTAGTACTACTGTAGTAAATGACTGTTAAGTAGTACTACTGTAGTAAATGACAGTTAGTAGAACTACTGTAGTAAATGTCTGTTAAGTAGTACTACTGTAGTAAATGACTGTTAAGTAGTACTACTGTAGTAAATGACAGTAATACTACTGTAGTAAATGACTGTTAGTAGTACTACTGTAGTAAATGACTGTTATGTAGTACTACTGTAGTAAATGACTGTTAGTAGTACTACCGTAGTAAATGACTGTTAAGTAGTACTACTGTAGTAAATGACTGTTAAGTAGTACTACTGTAGTAAATGACTGTTAAGTAGTACTACTGTAGTAAATGACTGTTAAGTAGTATTACTGTAGTAAATGACTGTTAAGTAGTACTACTGTAGTAAATGACTGTTAGTAGTACTACTGTAGTAAATGACAGTTAGTAATACTACTGTAGTAAATGACTGTTAGTAGTACTACTGTAGTACATGAATGTTAAGTAGTACTACTGTAGTAAATGACAGTTAGTAGTACTACTGTAGTAAATGTCTGTTAAGTAGTACTACTGTAGTAAATGACTGTTAAGTAGTACTACTGTAGTAAATGAATAAGTAGTACTACAGTAGTAAATGAATGTTAGTAGTACTACTGTAGTACATCATTGTTAATTAGTACTACTGTAATAAATGACTGTTAGTAGTACTACTATAGTAAATGACTGTTAAGTAGTACTACTGTAGTAAATGACTGTTAAGTAGTACTACTGTAGTAAATTACTGTTAAGTAGTACTACTGTAGTAAATGACTGTTAAGTAGTACTACTGTAGTAAATTACTGTTAAGTAGTACTACTGTAGTAAATTACTGTTAAGTAGTACTACTGTAGTAAATGACAGTTAGTAATACTACTGTAGTAAATGACTGTTAAGTAGTACTACTGTAGTAAATGACAGTTAGTAATACTACTGTAGTAAATGACTGTTAGTAGTACTACTGTAGGAAATAACTGTTAAGTAGTACTACTGTAGTAAATGACAGTTAGTAGTACTACTGTAGTAAATGTCTGTTAAGTAGTACTACTGTAGTAAATGACTGTTAAGTAGTACTACTGTAGTAAATGAATAAGTAGTACTACAGTAGTAAATTACTGTTAAGTAGTACTACTGTAGTAAATGACAGTTAGTAATACTACTGTAGTAAATGACTGTTAGTAGTACTACTGTAGTAAATGACAGTTAGTAATACTACTGTAGTAAATGACTGTTAGTAGTACTACTGTAGGAAATAACTGTTAAGTAGTACTACTGTAGTAAATGACAGTTAGTAGTACTACTGTAGTAAATGTCTGTTAAGTAGTACTACTGTAGTAAATGACTGTTAGTAGTACTACTGTAGTAAATGACAGTTAGTAATACTACTGTAGTAAATGACTGTTAGTAGTACTACTGTAGGAAATAACTGTTAAGTAGTACTACTGTAGTAAATGACAGTTAGTAGTACTACTGTAGTAAATGTCTGTTAAGTAGTACTACTGTAGTAAATGAATGTTAGTAGTACTACTGTAGTACATCATTGTTAATTAGTACTACTGTAATAAATGACTGTTAGTAGTACTACTATAGTAAATGACTGTTAAGTAGTACTACTGTTGTAAATGACTGTTAAGTAGTACTACTGTAGTAAATTACTGTTAAGTAGTACTACTGTAGTAAATGACTGTTAGTAGTACTACTGTAGTAAATGACTGTTAGTAGTACTACTGTAGTAAATGACTGTTAAGTAGTACTACTGTAGTAAATGACAGTTAGTAGAACTACTGTAGTAAATGTCTGTTAAGTAATACTACTGTAGTAAATGACTGTCCAGAAGTACTACTGTAGTAAATTACTGTTAAGTAGTACTACTGTAGTAAATTACTGTTAAGTAGTACTACTGTAGTAAATTACTGTTAAGTAGTACTACTTTAGTAAATGACAGTTAGTAATACTACTGTAGTAAATGACTGTTAGTAGTACTACTGTAGTAAATGACTGTTAGTAGTACTACTGTAGTAAATTACTGTTAAGTAGTACTACTGTAGTAAATGAATGTTTAGTAGTATTACTGTAATAAATGACTGTTAGTAGTACTACTGTAGTAAATGTCTGTTAAGGAGTACTACTGTAGTAAATGACTGTTAGTAGTATTACTGTAGTAAATGACTGTTAAGTAGTACTACTCTAGTAAATGACAGTTAGTAATACTACTGTAGTAAATGACTGTTAGTAGTACTACTGTAGTAAATTACTGTTAGTAGTACTACTGTAGTAAATGACTGTTAAGTAGTACTACTGTAGTAAATGACTGTTAAGTAGTATTACTGTAGTAAATGACTGTTAAGTAGAACTACTGTAGTAAATGACTGTTAGTAGTACTACTGTAGTAAATTACTGTTAGTAGTACTACTGTAGTAAATGACTTAAGTAGTACTACTGTAGTAAATGACTGTTAGTAGTACTACTGTAGTAAATGACTGTTAAGTAGTACTACTGTAGTAAATGACTGTTAGTAGTACTACTGTAGTAAATGTCTGTTAAGTAGTACTACTGTAGTAAATGACTGTTAAGTAGTACTACTGTAGTAAATAACAGTTAGTAATACTACTGTAGTAAATGACTGTTGAGTAGTACTACTGTAGTAAATGACTGTTAGTAATACTACTGTAGTAAATGACTGTTAGTAGTACTACTGTAGTAAATAACTGTTAAGTAGTACTACTGTAGTAAATGACTGTTAAGTAGTACTACTGTAGTAAATGACTGTTAAGTAGTACTACTGTAGTAATGACTGTTAAGTAGTACTACTGTAGTAAATGACTGTTAAGTAGTACTACTGTAGTAAATGACTGTTAGTAGTACTACTGTAGTAAATGTCTGTTAAGTAGTACTACTGTAGCAAATGACTGTTAAGTAGTACTACTGTAGTAAATGACTGTTAGTAGTACTACTGTAGTAAATGACTGTTAAGTAGTATTACTGTAGTAAATGACTGTTAGTAGTACTACTGTAGTAAATGACTATTAAGTAGTACTACTGTAGTAAATTACTGTTAAGTAGTACTACTGTAGTAATTTACTGTTAGTAGTACTACCGTAGTAAATGACTGTTAAGTAGTACTACTGTAGTAAATTACTGTTAGTAGTACTACTGTAGTAAATGACTGTTTAGTACTACTGTAGTAAATGACAGTTAGTAATACTACTGTAGTAAATGACTGTTAGTAGTACTACTGTAGTAAATGACTGTTAAGTAGTACTACTGTAGTAAATGACAGTTAGTAATACTACTGTAGTAAATGACTGTTAGTAGTACTACTGTAGTAAATGACTCTTAAGTAGTACTACTGTAGTAAATGACTGTTAGTAGTACTACTGTAGTAAATGACTGTTAAGTAGTACTACTGTAGTAAATGAATGTTTAGTAGTATTACTGTAATAAATGACTGTTAGTAGTACTACTGTAGTAAATGTCTGTTAAGGAGTACTACTGTAGTAAATGACTGTTAGTAGTATTACTGTAGTAAATGACTGTTAAGTAGTACTACTCTAGTAAATGACAGTTAGTAATACTACTGTAGTAAATGACTGTTAGTAGTACTACTGTAGTAAATTACTGTTTGTAGTACTACTGTAGTAAATGACTGTTAAGTAGTACTACTGTAGTAAATGACTGTTAAGTAGTATTACTGTAGTAAATGACTGTTAAGTAGAACTACTGTAGTAAATGACTGTTAGTAGTACTACTGTAGTAAATTACTGTTAGTAGTACTACTGTAGTAAATGACTGTTAAGTAGTACTACTGTAGTAAATGACTGTTAGTAGTACTACTGTAGTAAATGACTGTTAAGTAGTACTACTGTAGTAAATGACTGTTAGTAGTACTACTGTAGTAAATGTCTGTTAAGTAGTACTACTGTAGTAAATGACTGTTAAGTAGTACTACTGTAGTAAATAACAGTTAGTAATACTACTGTAGTAAATGACTGTTGAGTAGTACTACTGTAGTAAATGACTGTTAGTAATACTACTGTAGTAAATGACTGTTAGTAGTACTACTGTAGTAAATAACTGTTAAGTAGTACTACTGTAGTAAATGACTGTTAAGTAGTACTACTGTAGTAAATGACTGTTAAGTAGTACTACTGTAGTAATGACTGTTAAGTAGTACTACTGTAGTAAATGACTGTTAAGTAGTACTACTGTAGTAAATGACTGTTAGTAGTACTACTGTAGTAAATGTCTGTTAAGTAGTACTACTGTAGCAAATGACTGTTAAGTAGTACTACTGTAGTAAATGACTGTTAGTAGTACTACTGTAGTAAATGACTGTTAAGTAGTATTACTGTAGTAAATGACTGTTAGTAGTACTACTGTAGTAAATGACTATTAAGTAGTACTACTGTAGTAAATTACTGTTAAGTAGTACTACTGTAGTAATTTACTGTTAGTAGTACTACCGTAGTAAATGACTGTTAAGTAGTACTACTGTAGTAAATTACTGTTAGTAGTACTACTGTAGTAAATGACTGTTTAGTACTACTGTAGTAAATGACAGTTAGTAATACTACTGTAGTAAATGACTGTTAGTAGTACTACTGTAGTAAATGACTGTTAAGTAGTACTACTGTAGTAAATGACAGTTAGTAATACTACTGTAGTAAATGACTGTTAGTAGTACTACTGTAGTAAATGACTCTTAAGTAGTACTACTGTAGTAAATGACTGTTAGTAGTACTACTGTAGTAAATGACTGTTAAGTAGTACTACTGTAGTAAATGAATGTTTAGTAGTATTACTGTAATAAATGACTGTTAGTAGTACTACTGTAGTAAATGTCTGTTAAGGAGTACTACTGTAGTAAATGACTGTTAGTAGTATTACTGTAGTAAATGACTGTTAAGTAGTACTACTCTAGTAAATGACAGTTAGTAATACTACTGTAGTAAATGACTGTTAGTAGTACTACTGTAGTAAATTACTGTTAGTAGTACTACTGTAGTAAATGACTGTTAAGTAGTACTACTGTAGTAAATGACTGTTAAGTAGTATTACTGTAGTAAATGACTGTTAAGTAGAACTACTGTAGTAAATGACTGTTAGTAGTACTACTGTAGTAAATTACTGTTAGTAGTACTACTGTAGTAAATGACTGTTAAGTAGTACTACTGTAGTAAATGACTGTTAGTAGTACTACTGTAGTAAATGACTGTTAAGTAGTACTACTGTAGTAAATGACTGTTAGTAGTACTACTGTAGTAAATGTCTGTTAAGTAGTACTACTGTAGTAAATGACTGTTAAGTAGTACTACTGTAGTAAATAACAGTTAGTAATACTACTGTAGTAAATGACTGTTGAGTAGTACTACTGTAGTAAATGACTGTTAGTAATACTACTGTAGTAAATGACTGTTAGTAGTACTACTGTAGTAAATAACTGTTAAGTAGTACTACTGTAGTAAATGACTGTTAAGTAGTACTACTGTAGTAAATGACTGTTAGTAGTACTACTGTAGTAAATGACTGTTAAGTAGTACTACTGTAGTAAATGACTGTTAGTAGTACTACTGTAGTAAATGACTGTTAGTAGTACTACTGTAGTAAATGTCTGTTAAGTAGTACTACTGTAGCAAATGACTGTTAAGTAGTACTACTGTAGTAAATGACTGTTAGTAGTACTACTGTAGTAAATGACTGTTAAGTAGTATTACTGTAGTAAATGACTGTTAGTAGTACTACTGTAGTAAATGACTATTAAGTAGTACTACTGTAGTAAATTACTGTTAAGTAGTACTACTGTAG
The DNA here is from genome assembly GCF_933228915.1 of Telmatherina bonti. Taxonomy (NCBI): domain Eukaryota; kingdom Metazoa; phylum Chordata; class Actinopteri; order Atheriniformes; family Telmatherinidae; genus Telmatherina; species Telmatherina bonti. The sequence goes on from NC_136623.1 coordinate 39,626,914, forward strand.
TAATTTACTGTTAGTAGTACTACCGTAGTAAATGACTGTTAAGTAGTACTACTGTAGTAAATTACTGTTAGTAGTACTACTGTAGTAAATGACTGTTAAGTAGTACTACTGTAGTAAATGACAGTTAGTAATACTACTGTAGTAAATGACTGTTAGTAGTACTACTGTAGTAAATGACTGTTAAGTAGTACTACTGTAGTAAATGACAGTTAGTAATACTACTGTAGTAAATGACTGTTAGTAGTACTACTGTAGTAAATGACTCTTAAGTAGTACTACTGTAGTAAATGACTGTTAGTAGTACTACTGTAGTAAATGACTGTTAAGTAGTACTACTGTAGTAAATGACTGTTAGTAGTACTACTGTAGTAAATGACTGTTAGTAGTACTACTGTAGTAAATGTCTGTTAAGTAGTACTACTGTAGTAAATGACAGTTAGTAGTACTACTGTAGTAAATGTCTGTTAAGTAGTACTACTGTAGTAAATGACTGTTAAGTAGTACTACTGTAGTAAATGACTGTTAGTAATACTACTGTAGTAAATGGCTGTTAGTAGTACTACTGTAGTAAATGACAGTTAGTAATATTACTGTAGTAAATGACTGTTAGTAGTACTACTGTAGTAAATAACTGTTAAGTAGTACTGCTGTAGTAAATGACTGTTAAGTAGTACTACTGTAGTAAATGACTGTTAGTAGTACTACTGTAGTAAATTACTGTTAAGTAGTACTACTGTAGTAAATGACTGTTAAGTAGTACTACTGTAATAAATGACTGTTAGTAGTACTACTGTAGTAAATGTCTGTTAAGGAGTACTACTGTAGTAAATGACAGTTAGTAATACTACTGTAGTAAATGACTGTTAGTAGTACTACTGTAGTAAATTACTGTTAGTAGTACTACTGTAGTAAATGACTGTTAAGTAGTACTACTGTAGTAAATGACTGTTAAGTAGTATTACTGTAGTAAATGACTGTTAAGTAGAACTACTGTAGTAAATGACAGTTAGTAGTACTACTGTACTAAATTACTGTTAGTAGTACTACTGTAGTAAATGACTGTTAAGTAGTACTACTGTAGTAAATGACTGTTAGTAGTACTACTGTAGTAAATGACTGTTAAGTAGTACTACTGTAGTAAATGACTGTTAGTAGTACTACTGTAGTAAATGACAGTTAGTAATACTACTGTAGTAAATGACTGTTAGTAGTACTACTGTAGTAAATAACAGTTAGTAATACTACTGTAGTAAAAGACTGTTAGTAGTACTACTGTAGTAAATGTCTGTTAAGTAGTACTACTGTAGTAAATGACTGTTAAGTAGTATTACTGTAGTAAATGACAGTTAGTGATACTACTGTAGTAAATGACTGTTGAGTAGTACTACTGTAGTAAATGACTGTTAGTAATACTACTGTAGTAAATGACTGTTAGTAGTACTACTGTAGTAAATAACTGTTAGTAGTACTACTGTAGTAAATGACAGTTAGTAATACTACTGTAGTAAATGACTGTTAGTAGTACTACTGTAGTAAATAACTGTTAAGTAGTACTGCTGTAGTAAATGACTGTTAAGTAGTACTACTGTAGTAAATGACTGTTAGTAGTACTACTGTAGTAAATTACTGTTTAGTAGTACTACTGTAGTAAATGACTGTTAAGTAGTACTACTGTAATAAATGACTGTTAGTAGTACTACTGTAGTAAATGTCTGTTAAGGAGTACTACTTTAGTAAATGACTGTTAGTAGTATTACTGTAGTAAATGACTGTTAAGTAGTACTACTGTAGTAAATGACAGTTAGTAATTCTACTGTAGTAAATGACTGTTAGTAGTACTACTGTAGTAAATTACTGTTAGTAGTACTACTGTAGTAAATGACAGTTAGTAATACTACTGTAGTAAATGACTGTTAGTAGTACTACTGTAGTAAATAACTGTTAAGTAGTACTGCTGTAGTAAATGACTGTTAAGTAGTACTACTGTAGTAAATGACAGTTAGTAGTACTACTGTAGTAAATGTCTGTTAAGTAGTACTACTGTAGTAAATGACTGTTAAGTAGTACTACTGTAGTAAATGACTGTTAAGTAGTATTACTGTAGTAAATGACTGTTAAGTAGTACTACTGTAGTAAATTACAGTTAGTAATACTACTGTAGTAAATGACTGTTAGTAGTACTACTGTAGTAAATGACTGTTAGTAGTACTACTGTAGTAAATGTCTGTTAAGTAGTACTACTGTAGTAAATGACTGTTAAGTAGTACTACTGTAGTAAATGACTGTTAAGTAGTACTACTGTAGTAAATGACAGTTAGTAGTACTACTGTAGTAAATGTCTGTTAAGTAGTACTACTGTAGTAAATGACTGTTAAGTAGTACTACTGTAGTAAATGACAGTTAGTAATACTACTGTAGTAAATGACAGTTAGTAATACTACTGTAGTAAATGACTGTTAAGTAGTACTACTGTAGTAAATGACTGTTAGTAGTACTACTGTAGTAAATGACTGTTAAGTAGTACTACTGTAGTAAATGACTGTTAGTAGTACTACTGTAGTAAATGACTGTTAGTAGTACTACTGTAGTAAATGTCTGTTAAGTAGTACTACTGTAGTAAATGACTGTTAAGTAGTACTACTGTAGTAAATGACTGTTAAGTAGTACTACTGTAGTAAATGACAGTTAGTAGTACTACTGTAGTAAATGTCTGTTAAGTAGTACTACTGTAGTAAATGACTGTTAAGTAGTACTACTGTAGTAAATGACAGTTAGTAATACTACTGTAGTAAATGACTGTTAGTAGTACTACTGTAGTAAATGACAGTTAGTAATACTACTGTAGTAAATGACTGTTGGTAGTACTACTGTAGTAAATAACTTAAGTAGTACTGCTGTAGTAAATGACTGTTAGTAGTACTGCTGTAGTAAATGACTGTTAGTAGTACTACTGTAGTAAATGTCTGTTAAGTAGTACTACTGTAGTAAATGACTGTTAAGTAGTACTACTGTAGTAAATGACAGTTAGTAATACTACTGTAGTAAATGACAGTTAGTAATACTACTGTAGTAAATGACTGTTAAGTAGTACTACTGTAGTAAATGACTGTTAGTAGTACTACTGTAGTAAATGACTGTTAAGTAGTACTACTGTAGTAAATGACTGTTAAGTAGTACTACTGTAGTAAATGACTGTTAAGTAGTACTACTGTAGTAAATGACTGTTAAGTAGTATTACTGTAGTAAATGACTGTTAAGTAGTACTACTGTAGTAAATGACAGTTAGTAATAATACTGTAGTAAATGACTGTTAGTAGTACTACTGTAGTAAATGACTGTTAGTAGTACTACTGTAGTAAATGTCTGTTATGTAGTACTACTGTAGTAAATGACTTAAGTAGTACTACTGTAGTAAATGACTGTTAAGTAGTACTACTGTAGTAAATGACAGTTAGTAGTACTACTGTAGTAAATGTCTGTTAAGTAGTACTACTGTAGTAAATGACTGTTAAGTAGTACTACTGTAGTAAATGACAGTTAGTAATACTACTGTAGTAAATGACTGTTAGTAGTACTACTGTAGTAAATGACAGTTAGTAATACTACTGTAGTAAATGACTGTTAGTAGTACTACTGTAGTAAATAACTGTTAAGTAGTACTGCTGTAGTAAATGACTGTTAAGTAGTACTACTGTAGTAAATGACAGTTAGTAGTACTACTGTAGTAAATGTCTGTTAAGTAGTACTACTGTAGTAAATGACTGTTAAGTAGTACTACTGTAGTAAATGACTGTTAAGTAGTACTACTGTAGTAAATGAATAAGTAGTACTACAGTAGTAAATGAATGTTAGTAGTAGTACTAGTGTAGTAAATGACAGTAATACTACTGTAGTAAATGACTGTTAAGTAGTACTACTGTAGTAAATTACTGGTAAGTATTATTACTGAAGTACATGAGTGTTAAGTAGTATTACTGTGGTACATGACTGTTAGTAGTACTACTGTAGTACATGAATGTTAAGTAGTACTACTGTAGTACATGACTGTTAGTAGTACTACTGTAGTACATGAATGTTAGTATTACTACTTTAGTACATCATTGTTAAGTAGTACTGCTGTAGTAAATGACTAAGTAGCACTACTGTAGTAAATGACTGTTAGTAGTACTACTGTAGTAAATGACTGTTAAGTAGTACTACTGTAGTAAATGACTGTTAAGTAGTACTACTGTAGTAAATGACTGTTAGCAGTACTACTGTAGTAAATTACTGGTAAGTAGTACTACTGTAGTAAATGACTGTTAAGTAGTACTGCTGTAGTAAATGACTGTTAAGTAGTACTACTGTAGTAAATGACAGTTAGTAGTACTACTGTAGTAAATGTCTGTTAAGTAGTACTACTGTAGTAAATGACTGTTAAGTAGTACTACTGTAGTAAATGACTGTTAAGTAGTACTACTGTAGTAAATGAATAAGTAGTACTACAGTAGTAAATGAATGTAAGTAGTACTACTGTAGTACATCATTGTTTATTAGTACTACTGTAATAAATGACTGTTAGTAGTACTACTATAGTAAATGACTGTTAAGTAGTACTGCTGTAGTAAATGACTGTTAAGTAGTACTATTGTAGTAAATGACAGTTAGTAGTACTACTGTAGTAAATGTCTGTTAAGTAGTACTACTGTAGTAAATGACTGTTAAGTAGTACTACTGTAGTAAATGACTGTTAAGTAGTATTACTGTAGTAAATGACTGTTAGTAGTACTACTGTAGTAAATGACAGTTAGTAATACTACTGTAGTAAATGACTGTTAGTAGTACTACTGTAGTAAATGACTGTTAGTAGTACTACTGTAGTAAATGTCTGTTAAGTAGTACTACTGTAGTAAATGACTGTTAAGTAGTACTACTGTAGTAAATGACTGTTAAGTATTACTACTGTAGTAAATGACTGTTAGTAGAACTACTGTAGTAAATGTCTGTTAAGTAGTACTACTGTAATAAATGTCTGTTAAGTAGTACTACTGTAGTAAATGACTGTTAAGTAGTACTACTGTAGTAAATGACAGTTAGTAGAACTACTGTAGTAAATGTCTGTTAAGTAGTACTACTGTAGTAAATGACTGTTAAGTAGTACTACTGTAGTAAATGACAGTAATACTACTGTAGTAAATGACTGTTAGTAGTACTACTGTAGTAAATGACTGTTAAGTAGTACTACTGTAGTAAATGACTGTTAGTAGTACTACTGTAGTAAATGACTGTTAAGTAGTATTACTGTAGTAAATGACTGTTAAGTAGTACTACTGTAGTAAATTACAGTTAGTAATACTACTGTAGTAAATGACTGTTAGTAGTACTACTGTAGTAAATGACTGTTAGTAGTACTACTGTAGTAAATGTCTGTTAAGTAGTACTACTGTAGTAAATGACTGTTAAGTAGTACTACTGTAGTAAATGACTGTTAAGTAGTACTACTGTAGTAAATGACAGTTAGTAGTACTACTGTAGTAAATGTCTGTTAAGTAGTACTACTGTAGTAAATGACTGTTAAGTAGTACTACTGTAGTAAATGACAGTTAGTAATACTACTGTAGTAAATGACAGTTAGTAATACTACTGTAGTAAATGACTGTTAAGTAGTACTAATGTAGTAAATGACTGTTAGTAGTACTACTGTAGTAAATGACTGTTAAGTAGTACTACTGTAGTAAATGACTGTTAAGTAGTACTACTGTAGTAAATGACTGTTAAGTAGTACTACTGTAGTAAATGACTGTTAAGTAGTATTACTGTAGTAAATGACTGTTAAGTAGTACTACTGTAGTAAATGACAGTTAGTAATACTACTGTAGTAAATGACTGTTAGTAGTACTACTGTAGTAAATGACTGTTAGTAGTACTACTGTAGTAAATGTCTGTTATGTAGTACTACTGTAGTAAATGACTTAAGTAGTACTACTGTAGTAAATGACTGTTAAGTAGTACTACTGTAGTAAATGACAGTTAGTAGTACTACTGTAGTAAATGTCTGTTAAGTAGTACTACTGTAGTAAATGACTGTTAAGTAGTACTACTGTAGTAAATGACAGTTAGTAATACTACTGTAGTAAATGACTGTTAGTAGTACTACTGTAGTAAATGACAGTTAGTAATACTACTGTAGTAAATGACTGTTAGTAGTACTACTGTAGTAAGTAACTGTTAAGTAGTACTGCTGTAGTAAATGACTGTTAAGTAGTACTACTGTAGTAAATGACAGTTAGTAGTACTACTGTAGTAAATGACTGTTAAGTAGTACTACTGTAGTAAATGACTGTTAAGTAGTACTACTGTAGTAAATGACTGTTAAGTAGTACTACTGTAGTAAATGAATAAGTAGTACTACAGTAGTAAATGAATGTTAGTAGTAGTCCTAGTGTAGTAAATGACAGTAATACTACTGTAGTGAATGACTGTTAAGTAGTACTACTGTAGTAAATTACTGGTAAGTATTATTACTGAAGTACATGAGTGTTAAGTAGTATTACTGTGGTACATGACTGTTAGTAGTACTACTGTAGTACATGAATGTTAAGTAGTACTACTGTAGTACATGACTGTTAGTAGTACTACTGTAGTACATGAATGTTAGTATTACTACTTTAGTACATCATTGTTAAGTAGTACTGCTGTAGTAAATGACTAAGTAGCACTACTGTAGTAAATGACTGTTAGTAGTACTACTGTAGTAAATGACTGTTAAGTAGTACTACTGTAGTAAATGACTGTTAAGTAGTACTACTGTAGTAAATGACTGTTAGCAGTACTACTGTAGTAAATTACTGGTAAGTAGTACTACTGTAGTAAATGACTGTTAAGTAGTACTGCTGTAGTAAATGACTGTTAAGTAGTACTACTGTAGTAAATGACAGTTAGTAGTACTACTGTAGTAAATGTCTGTTAAGTAGTACTACTGTAGTAAATGACTGTTAAGTAGTACTACTGTAGTAAATGACTGTTAAGTAGTACTACTGTAGTAAATGAATAAGTAGTACTACAGTAGTAAATGAATGTAAGTAGTACTACTGTAGTACATCATTGTTTATTAGTACTACTGTAATAAATGACTGTTAGTAGTACTACTATAGTAAATGACTGTTAAGTAGTACTGCTGTAGTAAATGACTGTTAAGTAGTACTATTGTAGTAAATGACAGTTAGTAGTACTACTGTAGTAAATGTCTGTTAAGTAGTACTACTGTAGTAAATGACTGTTAAGTAGTACTACTGTAGTAAATGACTGTTAAGTAGTATTACTGTAGTAAATGACTGTTAAGTAGTACTACTGTAGTAAATGACAGTTAGTAATACTACTGTAGTAAATGACTGTTAGTAGTACTACTGTAGTAAATGACTGTTAGTAGTACTACTGTAGTAAATGTCTGTTAAGTAGTACTACTGTAGTAAATGACTGTTAAGTAGTACTACTGTAGTAAATGACTGTTAAGTATTACTACTGTAGTAAATGACAGTTAGTAGAACTACTGTAGTAAATGTCTGTTAAGTAGTACTACTGTAGTAAATGTCTGTTAAGTAGTACTACTGTAGTAAATGACTGTTAAGTAGTACTACTGTAGCAAATGACAGTTAGTAGTACTACTGTAGTAAATGTCTGTTAAGTAGTACTACTGTAGTAAATGACTGTTAAGTAGTACTACTGTAGTAAATGACTGTTAAGTAGTACTACTGTAGTAAATGAATAAGTAGTACTACAGTAGTAAATGAATGTTAGTAGTACTACTGTAGTACATCATTGTTAATTAGTACTACTGTAATAAATGACTGTTAGTAGTACTACTATAGTAAATGACTGTTAAGTAGTACTACTGTAGTAAATGACTGTTAAGTAGTACTACTGTAGTAAATGACAGTTAGTAGTACTACTGTAGTAAATGTCTGTTAAGTAGTACTACTGTAGTAAATGACTGTTAAGTAGTACTACTGTAGTAAATGACAGTTAGTAATACTACTGTAGTAAATGACAGTTAGTAATACTACTGTAGTAAATGACTGTTAGTAGTACTACTGTAGTAAATTACTGTTAGTAGTACTACTGTAGTAAATGACTGTTAAGTAGTACTACTGTAGTAAATTACTGTTAAGTAGTACTACTTTAGTAAATGACAGTTAGTAATACTACTGTAGTAAATGACTGTTAGTAGTACTACTGTAGTAAATGACTGTTAGTAGTACTACTGTAGTAAATGACTGTTAAGTAGTACTACTGTAGTAAATGACTGTTAAGTAGTACTACTGTAATAAATGACTGTTAGTAGTACTACTGTAGTAAATGTCTGTTAAGGAGTACTACTGTAGTAAATGACTGTTAGTAGTATTACTGTAGTAAATGACTGTTAAGTAGTACTACTCTAGTAAATGACAGTTAGTAATACTACTGTAGTAAATGACTGTTAGTAGTACTACTGTAGTAAATTACTGTTAGTAGTACTACTGTAGTAAATGACTGTTAAGTAGTACTACTGTAGTAAATGACTGTTAGTAGTACTACTGTAGTAAATGACAGTTAGTAATACTACTGTAGTAAATGACTGTTAGTAGTACTACTGTAGTAAATGACAGTTAGTAATACTACTGTAGTAAAAGACTGTTAGTAGTACTACTGTAGTAAATGTCTGTTAAGTAGTACTACTGTAGTAAATGACTGTTAAGTAGTATTACTGTAGTAAATGACAGTTAGTAATACTACTGTAGTAAATGACTGTTAAGTAGTACTACTGTAGTAAATGACAGTTAGTAGTACTACTGTAGTAAATGTCTGTTAAGTAGTACTACTGTAGTAAATGACTGTTAAGTAGTACTACTGTAGTAAATGACTGTTAAGTAGTACTACTGTAGTAAATGAATAAGTAGTACTACAGTAGTAAATGAATGTTAGTAGTACTACTGTAGTACATCATTGTTAATTAGTACTACTGTAATAAATGACTGTTAGTAGTACTACTATAGTAAATGACTGTTAAGTAGTACTACTGTAGTAAATGACTGTTAAGTAGTACTACTGTAGTAAATTACTGTTAAGTAGTACTACTGTAGTAAATGACTGTTAAGTAGTACTACTGTAGTAAATTACTGTTAAGTAGTACTACTGTAGTAAATTACTGTTAAGTAGTACTACTGTAGTAAATGACAGTTAGTAATACTACTGTAGTAAATGACTGTTAAGTAGTACTACTGTAGTAAGTTACTGTTAAGTAGTACTACTGTAGTAAATGACTGTTAAGTAGTACTACTGTAGTAAATTACTGTTAAGTAGTACTACTTTAGTAAATGACAGTTAGTAATACTACTGTAGTAAATGACTGTTAGTGGTACTACTGTAGTAAATGACTGTTAGTAGTACTACTGTAGTAAATTACTGTTAAGTAGTACTACTGTAGTAAATGACTGTTAAGTAGTACTACTGTAATAAATGACTGTTAGTAGTACTACTGTAGTAAATGTCTGTTAAGGAGTAGTACTGTAGTAAATGACTGTTAGTAGTATTACTGTAGTAAATGACTGTTAAGTAGTACTACTGTAGTAAATGACAGTTAGTAATACTACTGTAGTAAATGACTGTTAGTAGTACTACTGTAGTAAATTACTGTTAGTAGTACTACTGTAGTAAATGACTGTTAAGTAGTACTACTGTAGTAAATGACTGTTAAGTAGTATTACTGTAGTAAATGACTGTTAAGTAGTACTACTGTAGAAAATGACCGTTAGTAGTACTACTGTAGTAAATTACTGTTAGTAGTACTACTGTAGTAAATGACTGTTAAGTAGTACTACTGTAATTAATGACTGTTAGTAGTACTACTGTAGTAAATGTCTGTTAAGGGGTACTACTGTAGTAAATGACTGTTAGTAGTATTACTGTAGTAAATGACTGTTAAGTAGTACTACTGTAGTAAATGACAGTTAGTAATACTACTGTAGTAAATGACTGTTAGTAGTACTACTGTAGTAAATTACTGTTAGTAGTACTACTGTAGTAAATGACTGTTAAGTAGTACTACTGTAGTAAATTACTGTTAAGTAGTACTACTTTAGTAAATGACAGTTAGTAATACTACTGTAGTAAATGACTGTTAGTAGTACTACTGTAGTAAATGACTGTTAGTAGTACTACTGTAGTAAATTACTGTTAAGTAGTACTACTGTAGTAAATGACTGTTAAGTAGTACTACTGTAATAAATGACTGTTAGTAGTACTACTGTAGTAAATGTCTGTTAAGGAGTACTACTGTAGTAAATGACTGTTAGTAGTATTACTGTAGTAAATGACTGTTAAGTAGTACTACTGTAGTAAATGACAGTTAGTAATACTACTGTAGTAAATGACTGTTAGTAGTACTACTGTAGTAAATTACTGTTAGTAGTACTACTGTAGTAAATTACTGTTAAGTAGTACTACTGTAGTAAATGACTGTTAAGTAGTATTACTGTAGTAAATGACTGTTAAGTAGTACTACTGTAGTAAATGACTGTTAGTAGTACTACTGTAGTAAATTACTGTTAGTAGTACTACTGTAGTAAATGACTGTTAAGTAGTACTACTGTAATAAATGACTGTTAGTAGTACTACTGTAGTAAATGTCTGTTAAGGGGTACTACTGTAGTAAATGACTGTTAGTAGTATTACTGTAGTAAATGACTGTTAAGTAGTACTACTGTAGTAAATGACAGTTAGTAATACTACTGTAGTAAATGACTGTTAGTAGTACTACTGTAGTAAATTACTGTTAGTAGTACTACTGTAGTAAATGACTGTTAAGTAGTACTACTGTAGTAAATTACTGTTAAGTAGTACTACTTTAGTAAATGACAGTTAGTAATACTACTGTAGTAAATGACTGTTAGTAGTACTACTGTAGTAAATGACTGTTAGTAGTACTACTGTAGTAAATGACTGTTAAGTAGTACTACTGTAGTAAATGACTGTTAAGTAGTACTACTGTAATAAATGACTGTTAGTAGTACTACTGTAGTAAATGTCTGTTAAGGAGTACTACTGTAGTAAATGACTGTTAGTAGTATTACTGTAGTAAATGACTGTTAAGTAGTACTACTGTAGTAAATGACAGTTAGTAATACTACTGTAGTAAATGACTGTTAGTAGTACTACTGTAGTAAATTACTGTTAGTAGTACTACTGTAGTAAATTACTGTTAAGTAGTACTACTGTAGTAAATGACTGTTAAGTAGTATTACTGTAGTAAATGACTGTTAAGTAGTACTACTGTAGTAAATGACTGTTAGTAGTATTACTGTAGTAAATTACTGTTAGTAGTACTACTGTAGTAAATGACTGTTAAGTAGTACTACTGTAATAAATGACTGTTAGTAGTACTACTGTAGTAAATGACAGTTAGTAATACTACTGTAGTAAATGACAGTTAGTAATACTACTGTAGTAAATGACTGTTAGTAGTACTACTGTAGTAAATGACAGTTAGTAATACTACTGTAGTAAATGACTGTTAGTAGTACTGCTGTAGTAAATATCTGTTAAGTAGTACTGCTGTAGTATATGACTGTTAAGTAGTACTACTGTAGTAAATTACTGTTAAGTAGTACTACTGTAGTAAATTACTGTTAAGTAGTACAACTGTAGTAAATGACAGTTAGTAATACTACTGTAGTAAATGACTGTTAAGTAGTACTACTGTAGTAAATGACAGTTAGTAGTACTACTGTAGTAAATGTCTGTTAAGTAGTACTACTGTAGTAAATGACTGTTAAGTAGTACTACTGTAGTAAATGACTGTTAAGTAGTTCTACTGTAGTAAATGAATAAGTAGTACTACAGTAGTAAATGAATGTTAGTAGTACTACTGTAGTGCATCATTGTTAATTAGTACTACTGTAATAAATGACTGTTAGTAGTACTACTATAGTAAATGACTGTTAAGTAGTACTACTGTAGTAAATGACTGTTAAGTAGTACTACTGTAGTAAATGACAGTTAGTAATACTACTGTAGTAAATGACTGTTAAGTAGTACTACTGTAGTAAGTTACTGTTAAGTAGTACTACTGTAGTAAATGACTGTTAAGTAGTACTACTGTAGTAAATTACTGTTAAGTAGTACTACTTTAGTAAATGACAGTTAGTAATACTACTGTAGTAAATGACTGTTAGTGGTACTACTGTAGTAAATGACTGTTAGTAGTACTACTGTAGTAAATTACTGTTAAGTAGTACTACTGTAGTAAATGACTGTTAAGTAGTACTACTGTAATAAATGACTGTTAGTAGTACTACTGTAGTAAATGTCTGTTAAGGAGTAGTACTGTAGTAAATGACTGTTAGTAGTATTACTGTAGTAAATGACTGTTAAGTAGTACTACTGTAGTAAATGACAGTTAGTAATACTACTGTAGTAAATGACTGTTAGTAGTACTACTGTAGTAAATTACTGTTAGTAGTACTACTGTAGTAAATGACTGTTAAGTAGTACTACTGTAGTAAATGACTGTTAAGTAGTACTACTGTAGTAAATGACCGTTAGTAGTACTACTGTAGTAAATTACTGTTAGTAGTACTACTGTAGTAAATGACTGTTAAGTAGTACTACTGTAATAAATGACTGTTAGTAGTACTACTGTAGTAAATGTCTGTTAAGGGGTACTACTGTAGTAAATGACTGTTAGTAGTATTACTGTAGTAAATGACTGTTAAGTAGTACTACTGTAGTAAATGACAGTTAGTAATACTACTGTAGTAAATGACTGTTAGTAGTACTACTGTAGTAAATTACTGTTAGTAGTACTACTGTAGTAAATGACTGTTAAGTAGTACTACTGTAGTAAATTACTGTTAAGTAGTACTACTTTAGTAAATGACAGTTAGTAATACTACTGTAGTAAATGACTGTTAGTAGTACTACTGTAGTAAATGACTGTTAGTAGTACTACTGTAGTAAATTACTGTTAAGTAGTACTACTGTAGTAAATGACTGTTAAGTAGTACTACTGTAATAATTGACTGTTAGTAGTACTACTGTAGTAAATGTCTGTTAAGGAGTACTACTGTAGTAAATGACTGTTAGTAGTATTACTGTAGTAAATGACTGTTAAGTAGTACTACTGTAGTAAATGACAGTTAGTAATACTACTGTAGTAAATGACTGTTAGTAGTACTACTGTAGTAAATTACTGTTAGTAGTACTACTGTAGTAAATTACTGTTAAGTAGTACTACTGTAGTAAATGACTGTTAAGTAGTATTACTGTAGTAAATGACTGTTAAGTAGTACTACTGTAGTAAATGACTGTTAGTAGTACTACTGTAGTAAATTACTGTTAGTAGTACTACTGTAGTAAATGACTGTTAAGTAGTACTACTGTAATAAATGACTGTTAGTAGTACTACTGTAGTAAATGTCTGTTAAGGGGTACTACTGTAGTAAATGACTGTTAGTAGTATTACTGTAGTAAATGACTGTTAAGTAGTACTACTGTAGTAAATGACAGTTAGTAATACTACTGTAGTAAATGACTGTTAGTAGTACTACTGTAGTAAATTACTGTTAGTAGTACTACTGTAGTAAATGACTGTTCAGTAGTACTACTGTAGTAAATTACTGTTAAGTGGTACTACTTTAGTAAATGACAGTTAGTAATACTACTGTAGTAAATGACTGTTAGTAGTACTACTGTAGTAAATGACTGTTAGTAGTACTACTGTAGTAAATTACTGTTAAGTAGTACTACTGTAGTAAATGACTGTTAAGTAGTACTACTGTAATAAATGACTGTTAGTAGTACTACTGTAGTAAATGTCTGTTAAGGAGTACTACTGTAGTAAATGACTGTTAGTAGTATTACTGTAGTAAATGACTGTTAAGTAGTACTACTGTAGTAAATGACAGTTAGTAATACTACTGTAGTAAATGACTGTTAGTAGTACTACTGTAGTAAATTACTGTTAGTAGTACTACTGTAGTAAATTACTGTTAAGTAGTACTACTGTAGTAAATGACTGTTAAGTAGTATTACTGTAGTAAATGACTGTTAAGTAGTACTACTGTAGTAAATGACTGTTAGTAGTACTACTGTAGTAAATTACTGTTAGTAGTACTACTGTAGTAAATGACTGTTAAGTAGTACTACTGTAATAAATGACTGTTAGTAGTACTACTGTAGTAAATGACAGTTAGTAATACTACTGTAGTAAATGACAGTTAGTAATACTACTGTAGTAAATGACTGTTAGTAGTACTACTGTAGTAAATGACAGTTAGTAATACTACTGTAGTAAATGACTGTTAGTAGTACTGCTGTAGTAAATATCTGTTAAGTAGTACTGCTGTAGTATATGACTGTTAAGTAGTACTACTGTAGTAAATTACTGTTAAGTAGTACTGCTTTAGTAAATTACTGTTAAGTAGTACAACTGTAGTAAATGACAGTTAGTAATACTACTGTAGTAAATGACTGTTAAGTAGTACTACTGTAGTAAATGACAGTTAGTAGTACTACTGTAGTAAATGTCTGTTAAGTAGTACTACTGTAGTAAATGACTGTTAAGTAGTACTACTGTAGTAAATGACTGTTAAGTAGTTCTACTGTAGTAAATGAATAAGTAGTACTACAGTAGTAAATGAATGTTAGTAGTACTACTGTAGTGCATCATTGTTAATTAGTACTACTGTAATAAATGACTGTTAGTAGTACTACTATAGTAAATGACTGTTAAGTAGTACTACTGTAGTAAATGACTGTTAAGTAGTACTACTGTAGTAAATTACTGTTAAGTAGTACTACTGTAGTAAATGACTGTTAAGTAGTACTACTGTAGTAAATGACTGTTAAGTAGTACTACTGTAGTAAATTACTGTTAAGTAGTACTACTATAGTAAATTACTGTTAAGTAGTACTACTGTTGTAAATTACTGTTAAGTAGTACTACTTTAGTAAATGACAGTTAGTAATACTACTGTAGTAAATGACTGTTAGTAGTACTACTGTAGTAAATGACTGTTAGTAGTACTACTGTAGTAAATTACTGTTAAGTAGTACTACTGTAGTAAATGACTGTTAAGTAGTACTACTGTAATAAATGACTGTTAGTAGTACTACTGTAGTAAATGTCTGTTAAGGAGTACTACTGTAGTAAATGACTGTTAGTAGTATTACTGTAGTAAATGACTGTTAAGTAGTACTACTGTAGTAAATGACAGTTAGTAATACTACTGTAGTAAATGACAGTTAGTAATACTACTGTAGTAAATGACTGTTAGTAGTACTACTGTAGTAAATTACTGTTAGTAGTACTACTGTAGTAAATGACTGTTAAGTAGTACTACTGTAGTAAATTACTGTTAAGTAGTACTACTTTAGTAAATGACAGTTAGTAATACTACTGTAGTAAATGACTGTTAGTAGTACTACTGTAGTAAATGACTGTTAGTAGTACTACTGTAGTAAATTACTGTTAAGTAGTACTACTGTAGTAAATGACTGTTAAGTAGTACTACTGTAATAAATGACTGTTAGTAGTACTACTGTAGTAAATGTCTGTTAAGGAGTACTACTGTAGTAAATGACTGTTAGTAGTATTACTGTAGTAAATGACTGTTAAGTAGTACTACTCTAGTAAATGACAGTTAGTAATACTACTGTAGTAAATGACTGTTAGTAGTACTACTGTAGTAAATTACTGTTAGTAGTACTACTGTAGTAAATGACTGTTAAGTAGTACTACTGTAGTAAATGACTGTTAAGTAGTATTACTGTAGTAAATGACTGTTAAGTAGTACTACTGTAGTAAATGACTGTTAGTAGTACTACTGTAGTAAATTACTGTTAGTAGTACTACTGTAGTAAATGACTGTTAAGTAGTACTACTGTAATAAATGACTGTTAGTAGTACTACTGTAGTAAATGTCTGTTAAGGGGTACTACTGTAGTAAATGACTGTTAGTAGTATTACTGTAGTAAATGACTGTTAAGTAGTACTACTGTAGCAAATGACAGTTAGTAATACTACTGTAGTAAATGACTGTTAGTAGTACTACTGTAGTAAATTACTGTTAGTAGTACTACTGTAGTAAATGACTGTTAAGTAGTACTACTGTAGTAAATGACTGTTAGTAGTACTACTGTAGTAAATGACAGTTAGTAATACTACTGTAGTAAATGACTGTTAGTAGTACTACTGTAGTAAATGACAGTTAGTAATACTACTGTAGTAAATGACTGTTAGTAGTACTACTGTAGTAAATGACAGTTAGTAATACTACTGTAGTAAAAGACTGTTAGTAGTACTACTGTAGTAAATGTCTGTTAAGTAGTACTACTGTAGTAAATGACTGTTAAGTAGTATTACTGTAGTAAATGACAGTTAGTAATACTACTGTAGTAAATGACTGTTAAGTAGTACTACTGTAGTAAATGACAGTTAGTAGTACTACTGTAGTAAATGTCTGTTAAGTAGTACTACTGTAGTAAATGACTGTTAAGTAGTACTACTGTAGTAAATGACTGTTAAGTAGTACTACTGTAGTAAATGAATAAGTAGTACTACAGTAGTAAATGAATGTTAGTAGTACTACTGTAGTACATCATTGTTAATTAGTACTACTGTAATAAATGACTGTTAGTAGTACTACTATAGTAAATGACTGTTAAGTAGTACTACTGTAGTAAATGACTGTTAAGTAGTACTACTGTAGTAAATGACAGTTAGTAGTACTACTGTAGTAAATGACTGTTAGTAGTACTACTATAGTAAATGACTGTTAAGTAGTACTACTGTAGTAAATGACTGTTAAGTAGTACTACTGTAGTAAATGACAGTTAGTAGTACTACTGTAGTAAATGTCTGTTAAGTTGTACTACTGTAGTAAATGACTGTTAAGTAGTACTACTGTAGTAAATGACAGTTAGTAATACTACTGTAGTAAATGACAGTTAGTAATACTACTGTAGTAAATGACTGTTAGTAGTACTACTGTAGTAAATTACTGTTAGTAGTACTACTGTAGTAAATGACTTTTAAGTAGTACTACTGTAGTAAATTACTGTTAAGTAGTACTACTTTAGTAAATGACAGTTAGTAATACTACTGTAGTAAATGACTGTTAGTAGTACTACTGTAGTAAATGACTGTTAGTAGTACTACTGTAGTAAATTACTGTTAAGTAGTACTACTGTAGTAAATGACTGTTAAGTAGTACTACTGTAATAAATGACTGTTAGTAGTACTACTGTAGTAAATGTCTGTTAAGGAGTACTACTGTAGTAAATGACTGTTAGTAGTATTACTGTAGTAAATGACTGTTAAGTAGTACTACTCTAGTAAATGACAGTTAGTAATACTACTGTAGTAAATGACTGTTAGTAGTACTACTGTAGTAAATTACTGTTAGTAGTACTACTGTAGTAAATGACTGTTAAGTAGTACTACTGTAGTAAATGACTGTTAAGTAGTATTACTGTAGTAAATGAATGTTAAGTAGTACTACTGTAGTAAATGACTGTTAGTAGTACTACTGTAGTAAATTACTGTTAGTAGTACTACTGTAGTAAATGACTGTTAAGTAGTACTACTGTAATAAATGACTGTTAGTAGTACTACTGTAGTAAATGTCTGTTAAGGGGTACTACTGTAGTAAATGACTGTTAGTAGTATTACTGTAGTAAATGACTGTTAAGTAGTACTACTGTAGCAAATGACAGTTAGTAATACTACTGTAGTAAATGACTGTTAGTAGTACTACTGTAGTAAATTACTGTTAGTAGTACTACTGTAGTAAATGACTGTTAAGTAGTACTACTGTAGTAAATGACTGTTAGTAGTACTACTGTAGTAAATGACAGTTAGTAATACTACTGTAGTAAATGACTGTTAGTAGTACTACTGTAGTAAATGACAGTTAGTAATACTACTGTAGTAAAAGACTGTTAGTAGTACTACTGTAGTAAATGTCTGTTAAGTAGTACTACTGTAGTAAATGACTGTTAAGTAGTATTACTGTAGTAAATGACAGTTAGTAATACTACTGTAGTAAATGACTGTTAAGTAGTACTACTGTAGTAAATGACAGTTAGTAGTACTACTGAAGTAAATGTCTGTTAAGTAGTACTACTGTAGTAAATGACTGTTAAGTAGTACTACTGTAGTAAATGACTGTTAAGTAGTACTACTGTAGTAAATGAATAAGTAGTACTACAGTAGTAAATGAATGTTAGTAGTACTACTGTAGTAC
This sequence comes from Telmatherina bonti, assembly GCF_933228915.1. Classification (NCBI taxonomy): domain Eukaryota; kingdom Metazoa; phylum Chordata; class Actinopteri; order Atheriniformes; family Telmatherinidae; genus Telmatherina; species Telmatherina bonti. The sequence continues at coordinate 39,645,174 of NC_136623.1, forward strand.
ATCATTGTTAATTAGTACTACTGTAATAAATGACTGTTAGTAGTACTACTATAGTAAATGACTGTTAAGTAGTACTACTGTAGTAAATGACTGTTAAGTAGTACTACTGTAGTAAATTACTATTAAGTAGTACTACTGTAGTAAATGACTGTTAAGTAGTACTACTGTAGTAAATTACTGTTAAGTAGTACTACTGTAGTAAATTACTGTTAAGTAGTACTACTGTAGTAAATGACAGTTAGTAATACTACTGTAGTAAATGACTGTTAAGTAGTACTACTGTAGTAAGTTACTGTTAAGTAGTACTACTGTAGTAAATGACTGTTAAGTAGTACTACTGTAGTAAATTACTGTTAAGTAGTACTACTTTAGTAAATGACAGTTAGTAATACTACTGTAGTAAATGACTGTTAGTGGTACTACTGTAGTAAATGACTGTTAGTAGTACTACTGTAGTAAATTACTGTTAAGTAGTACTACTGTAGTAAATGACTGTTAAGTAGTACTACTGTAATAAATGACTGTTAGTAGTACTACTGTAGTAAATGTCTGTTAAGGAGTAGTACTGTAGTAAATGACTGTTAGTAGTATTACTGTAGTAAATGACTGTTAAGTAGTACTACTGTAGTAAATGACAGTTAGTAATACTACTGTAGTAAATGACTGTTAGTAGTACTACTGTAGTAAATTACTGTTAGTAGTACTACTGTAGTAAATGACTGTTAAGTAGTACTACTGTAGTAAATGACTGTTAAGTAGTATTACTGTAGTAAATGACTGTTAAGTAGTACTACTGTAGTAAATGACCGTTAGTAGTACTACTGTAGTAAATTACTGTTAGTAGTACTACTGTAGTAAATGACTGTTAAGTAGTACTACTGTAATAAATGACTGTTAGTAGTACTACTGTAGTAAATGTCTGTTAAGGGGTACTACTGTAGTAAATGACTGTTAGTAGTATTACTGTAGTAAATGACTGTTAAGTAGTACTACTGTAGTAAATGACAGTTAGTAATACTACTGTAGTAAATGACTGTTAGTAGTACTACTGTAGTAAATTACTGTTAGTAGTACTACTGTAGTAAATGACTGTTAAGTAGTACTACTGTAGTAAATTACTGTTAAGTAGTACTACTTTAGTAAATGACAGTTAGTAATACTACTGTAGTAAATGACTGTTAGTAGTACTACTGTAGTAAATTACTGTTAAGTAGTACTACTGTAGTAAATGACTGTTAAGTAGTACTACTGTAATAAATGACTGTTAGTAGTACTACTGTAGTAAATGTCTGTTAAGGAGTACTACTGTAGTAAATGACTGTTAGTAGTATTACTGTAGTAAATGACTGTTAAGTAGTACTACTGTAGTAAATGACAGTTAGTAATACTACTGTAGTAAATGACTGTTAGTAGTACTACTGTAGTAAATTACTGTTAGTAGTACTACTGTAGTAAATTACTGTTAAGTAGTACTACTGTAGTAAATGACTGTTAAGTAGTATTACTGTAGTAAATGACTGTTAAGTAGTACTACTGTAGTAAATGACTGTTAGTAGTACTACTGTAGTAAATTACTGTTAGTAGTACTACTGTAGTAAATGACTGTTAAGTAGTACTACTGTAATAAATGACTGTTAGTAGTACTACTGTAGTAAATGTCTGTTAAGGGGTACTACTGTAGTAAATGACTGTTAGTAGTATTACTGTAGTAAATGACTGTTAAGTAGTACTACTGTAGTAAATGACAGTTAGTAATACTACTGTAGTAAATGACTGTTAGTAGTACTACTGTAGTAAATTACTGTTAGTAGTACTACTGTAGTAAATGACTGTTAAGTAGTACTACTGTAGTAAATGACTGTTAGTAGTACTACTGTAGTAAAAGACTGTTAGTAGTACTACTGTAGTAAATGTCTGTTAAGTAGTACTACTGTAGTAAATTACTGTTAAGTAGTATTACTGTAGTAAATGACAGTTAGTAATACTACTGTAGTAAATGACTGTTGAGTAGTACTGCTGTAGTAAATGACTGTTACTAATACTACTGTAGTAAATGACTGTTAGTAGTACTACTGTAGTAAATAACTGTTAAGTAGTACTACTGTAGTAAATGACTGTTAAGTAGTACTACTGTAGTAAATGACTGTTAAGTAGTACTACTGTAGTAATGACTGTTAAGTAGTACTACTGTAGTAAATGACTGTTAAGTAGTACTACTGTAGTAAATGACTGTTAGTAGTACTACTGTAGTAAATGTCTGTTAAGTAGTACTACTGTAGTAAATGACTGTTAAGTAGTACTACTGTAGTAAATGACTGTTGAGTAGTACTACTGTAGTAAATGACTGTTAAGTAGTATTACTGTAGTAAATGACTGTTAGTAGTACTACTGTAGTAAATGACTGTTAAGTAGTACTACTGTAGTAAATTACTGTTGAGTAGTACTACTGTAGTAAATTACTGTTAGTAGTACTACCGTAGTAAATGACTGTTAAGTAGTACTACTGTAGTAAATTACTGTTAGTAGTACTACTGTAGTAAATTACTGTTAGTAGTACTACTGTAGTAAATGTCTGTTAAGTAGTACTACTGTAGTAAATGACAGTTAGTAGTACTACTGTAGTAAATGTCTGTTAAGTAGTACTACTGTAGTAAATGACTGTTAAGTAGTACTACTGTAGTAAATGACAGTTAGTAATACTACTGTAGTAAATGACTGTTAGTAGTACTACTGTAGTAAATAACTGTTAAGTAGTACTACTGTAGTAAATGACTGTTAAGTAGTACTACTGTAGTAAATGACAGTTAGTAATACTACTGTAGTAAATGACTGTTAGTAGGACTACTGTAGTAAATAACAGTTAGTAATACTACTGTAGTAAAAGACTGTTAGTAGTACTACTGTAGTAAATGTCTGTTAAGTAGTACTACTGTAGTAAATGACTGTTAAGTAGTATTACTGTAGTAAATGACAGTTAGTAATACTACTGTAGTAAATGACTGTTGAGTAGTACTACTGTAGTAAATGACTGTTAGTAATACTACTGTAGTAAATGACTGTTAGTAGTACTACTGTAGTAAATGTCTGTTAAGTAGTACTACTGTAGTAAATGACTGTTAAGTAGTATTACTGTAGTAAATGACAGTTAGTAATACTACTGTAGTAAATGACTGTTGAGTAGTACTACTGTAGTAAATGACTGTTAGTAATACTACTGTAGTAAATGACTGTTGAGTAGTACTACTGTAGTAAATGACTGTTAGTAATACTACTGTAGTAAATGACTGTTAGTAGTACTACTGTAGTAAATAACTGTTAAGTAGTACTACTGTAGTAAATTACTGTTAAGTAGTACTACTGTAGTAATGACTGTTAAGTAGTACTACTGTAGTAAATGTCTGTTAAGTAGTACTACTGTAGTAAATGACTGTTAGTAGTACTACTGTAGTAAATGACTGTTAGTAGTACTACTGTAGTAAATGTCTGTTAGTAGTACTACTGTAGTAAATGACTGTTAAGTAGTACTACTGTAGTAAATGACTGTTAGTAGTACTACTGTAGTAAATGACTGTTAAGTAGTATTACTGTAGTAAATGACTGTTAGTAGTACTACTGTAGTAAATGACTGTTAAGTAGTACTACTGTAGTAAATTACTGTTAGTAGTACTACCGTAGTAAATGACATATAAGTAGTACTACTGTAGTAAATTACTGTTAGTAGTACTACTGTAGTAAATGACTGTTAGTAGTACTACTGTAGTAAATGTCTGTTAAGTAGTACTACTGTAGTAAATGTCTGTTAAGTAGTACTACTGTAGTAAATGACAGTTAAGTAGTACTACTGTAGTAAATGACAGTTAGTAATACTACTGTAGTAAATGACTGTTAGTAGTACTACTGTAGTAAATGACAGTTAGTAATACTACTGTAGTAAATGACTGTTAGTAGTACTACTGTAGTAAATAACTGTTAAGTAGTACTACTGTAGTAAATGACTGTTAAGTAGTACTACTGTAGTAAATGACAGTTAGTAGTACTACTGTAGTAAATGTCTGTTAAGTAGTACTACTGTAGTAAATGACTGTTAAGTAGTACTACTGTAGTAAATGACTGTTAAGTAGTATTACTGTAGTAAATGACTGTTAAGTAGTACTACTGTAGTAAATGACAGTTAGTAATACTACTGTAGTAAATGACTGTTAGTAGTACTACTGTGGTAAATGACTGTTAGTAGTACTACTGTAGTAAATGTCTGTTAAGTAGTACTACTGTAGTAAATGACTGTTAAGTAGTACTACTGTAGTAAATGACTGTTAAGTAGTACTACTGTAGTAAATGACAGTTAGTAGTACTACTGTAGTAAATGACTGTTAGTAGTACTACTGTAGTAAATGACTGTTAAGTAGTACTACTGTAGTAAATGACTGTTAAGTAGTACTACTGTAGTAAATGACTGTTAAGTAGTACTACTGTAGTAAATGACTGTTAAGTAGTACTACTGTAGTAAATGACTGTTAAGTAGTATTACTGTAGTAAATGACTGTTAAGTAGTACTACTGTAGTAAATGACAGTTAGTAATACTACTGTAGTAAATGACTGTTAGTAGTACTACTGTAGTAAATGACTGTTAGTAGTACTACTGTAGTAAATGTCTGTTAAGTAGTACTACTGTAGTAAATGACTGTTAAGTAGTACTACTGTAGTAAATGACTGTTAAGTAGTACTACTGTAGTAAATGACAGTTAGTAGTACTACTGTAGTAAATGTCTGTTAAGTAGTACTACTGTAGTAAATGACTGTTAGTAGTACTACTGTAGTAAATGACTGTTAGTAGTACTACTGTAGTAAATGTCTGTTAAGTAGTACTACTGTAGTAAATGACTGTTAAGTAGTACTACTGTAGTAAATGACTGTTAAGTAGTACTACTGTAGTAAATGACAGTTAGTAGTACTACTGTAGTAAATGTCTGTTAAGTAGTACTACTGTAGTAAATGACTGTTAAGTAGTACTACTGTAGTAAATGACAGTAATACTACTGTAGTAAATGACTGTTAGTAGTACTACTGTAGTAAATGACAGTTAGTAATACTACTGTAGTAAATGACTGTTAGTAGTACTACTGTAGGAAATAACTGTTAAGTAGTACTGCTGTAGTAAATGACTGTTAAGTAGTACTACTGTAGTAAATGACTGTTAAGTAGTACTACTGTAGTAAATGACTGTTAAGTAGTACTACTGTAGTAAATGAGAGTTAGTAGAGCTACTGTAGTAAATGTCTGTTAAGTAGTACTACTGTAGTAAATGACTGTTAAGTAGTACTACTGTAGTAAATGACAGTAATACTACTGTAGTAAATGACTGTTAGTAGTACTACTGTAGTAAATGACTGTTAAGTAGTACTACTGTAGTAAATGACTGTTAGTAGTACTACTGTAGTAAATTACTGTTAAGTAGTACTACTGTAGTAAATGACTGTTAAGTAGTACTACTGTAGTAAATGACTGTTAAGTAGTATTACTGTAGTAAATGACTGTTAAGTAGTACTACTGTAGTAAATTACAGTTAGTAATACTACTGTAGTAAATGACAGTTAGTAATACTACTGTAGTAAATGACTGTTAGTAGTACTACTGTAGTAAATGAATGTTAGTAATACTACTGTAGTAAATGACTGTTAGTAGTACTACTGTAGTAAATAACTGTTAAGTAGTACTGCTGTAGTAAATGACTGTTAAGTAGTACTACTGTAGTAAATTACTGTTAAGTAGTACTACTGTAGTAAATTACTGTTAAGTAGTACTACTGTAGTAAATGACAGTTAGTAATACTACTGTAGTAAATGACTGTTAAGTAGTACTACTGTAGTAAATGACAGTTAGTAGTACTACTGTAGTAAATGTCTGTTAAGTAGTACTACTGTAGTAAATGACTGTTAAGTAGTACTACTGTAGTAAATGACTGTTAAGTAGTACTACTGTAGTAAATGAATAAGTAGTACTACAGTAGTAAATGAATGTTAGTAGTACTACTGTAGTACATCATTGTTAATTAGTACTACTGTAATAATTGACTGTTAGTAGTACTACTATAGTAAATGACTGTTAAGTAGTACTACTGTAGTAAATGACTGTTAAGTAGTACTACTGTAGTAAATTACTGTTAAGTAGTACTACTGTAGTAAATGACTGTTAAGTAGAACTACTGTAGTAAATGACTGTTAAGTAGTACTACTGTAGTAAATTACTGTTAAGTAGTACTACTGTAGTAAATGACAGTTAGTAATACTACTGTAGTAAATGACTGTTAAGTAGTACTACTGTAGTAAGTTACTGTTAAGTAGTACTACTGTAGTAAATTACTGTTAAGTAGTACTACTGTAGTAAATTACTGTTTAGTACTACTTTAGTAAATGACAGTTAGTAATACTGCTGTAGTAAATGACTGTTAGTAGTACTACTGTAGTAAATGACTGTTAGTAGTACTACTGTAGTAAATTACTGTTAAGTAGTACTACTGTAGTAAATGACTGTTAAGTAGTACTACTGTAATAAATGACTGTTAGTAGTACTACTGTAGTAAATGTCTGTTAAGGAGTACTACTGTAGTAAATGACTGTTAGTAGTATTACTGTAGTAAATGACTGTTAAGTAGTACTACTGTAGTAAATGACAGTAATACTACTGTAGTAAATGACTGTTAGTAGTACTACTGTAGTAAATTACTGTTAGTAGTACTACTGTAGTAAATGACTGTTAAGTAGTACTACTGTAGTAAATGACTGTTAAGTAGTATTACTGTAGTAAATGACTGTTAAGTAGTACTACTGTAGTAAATGACTGTTAGTAGTACTACTGTAGTAAATTACTGTTAGTAGTACTACTGTAGTAAATGACTGTTAAGTAGTACTACTGTAGTAAATGACTGTTAGTAGTACTACTGTAGTAAATGTCTGTTAAGGGGTACTACTGTAGTAAATGACTGTTAGTAGTATTACTGTAGTAAATAACTGTTAAGTAGTACTACTGTAGTAAATGACTGTTAAGTAGTACTACTTTAGTAAATGACAGTTAGTAATACTACTGTAGTAAATGACTGTTAGTAGTACTACTGTAGTAAATGACTGTTAGTAGTACTACTGTAGTAAATTACTGTTAAGTGGTACTACTGTAGTAAATGACTGTTAAGTAGTACTACTGTAATAAATGACTGTTAGTAGTACTACTGTAGTAAATGTCTGTTAAGGAGTACTACTGTAGTAAATGACTGTTAGTAGTATTACTGTAGTAAATGACTGTTAAGTAGTACTACTGTAGTAAATGACAGTTAGTAATACTACTGTAGTAAATGACTGTTAGTAGTACTACTGTAGTAAATTACTGTTAGTAGTACTACTGTAGTAAATGACTGTTAAGTTGTACTACTGTAGTAAATGACTGTTAAGTAGTATTACTGTAGTAAATGACTGTTAAGTAGTACTACTGTAGTAAATGACTGTTAGTAGTACTACTGTAGTAAATTACTGTTAGTAGTACTACTGTAGTAAATGACTGTTAAGTAGTACTACTGTAATAAATGACTGTTAGTAGTACTACTGTAGTAAATGTCTGTTAAGGGGTACTACTGTAGTAAATGACTGTTAGTAGTATTACTGTAGTAAATGACTGTTAAGTAGTACTACTGTAGTAAATGACAGTTAGTAATACTACTGTAGTAAATGACTGTTAGTAGTACTACTGTAGTAAATTACTGTTAGTAGTACTACTGTAGTAAATGACTGTTAAGTAGTACTACTGTAGTAAATGACTGTTAGTAGTACTACTGTAGTAAATGACAGTTAGTAATACTACTGTAGTAAATGACTGTTAGTAGTACTACTGTAGTAAATGACAGTTAGTAATACTACTGTAGTAAAAGACTGTTAGTAGTACTACTGTAGTAAATGTCTGTTAAGTAGTACTACTGTAGTAAATAACTGTTAAGTAGTACTACTGTAGTAAATGACTGTTAAGTAGTACTACTGTAGTAAATGACTGTTAAGTAGTACTACTGTAGTAAATGACTGTTAAGTAGTACTACTGTAGTAAATGACAGTTAGTAATACTACTGTAGTAAATGACTGTTAGTAGTACTACTGTAGTAAATTACTGTTAGTAGTACTACTGTAGTAAATTACTGTTAAGTAGTACTACTGTAGTAAATGACTGTTAAGTAGTATTACTGTAGTAAATGACTGTTAAGTAGTACTACTGTAGTAAATGACTGTTAGTAGTACTACTGTAGTAAATTACTGTTAGTAGTACTACTGTAGTAAATGACTGTTAAGTAGTACTACTGTAATAAATGACTGTTAGTAGTACTACTGTAGTAAATGTCTGTTAAGGGGTACTACTGTAGTAAATGACTGTTAGTAGTATTACTGTAGTAAATGACTGTTAAGTAGTACTACTGTAGTAAATGACAGTTAGTAATACTACTGTAGTAAATGACTGTTAGTAGTACTACTGTAGTAAATTACTGTTAGTAGTACTACTGTAGTAAATGACTGTTAAGTAGTACTACTGTAGTAAATGACTGTTAGTAGTACTACTGTAGTAAAAGACTGTTAGTAGTACTACTGTAGTAAATGTCTGTTAAGTAGTACTACTGTAGTAAATTACTGTTAAGTAGTATTACTGTAGTAAATGACAGTTAGTAATACTACTGTAGTAAATGACTGTTGAGTAGTACTGCTGTAGTAAATGACTGTTACTAATACTACTGTAGTAAATGACTGTTAGTAGTACTACTGTAGTAAATAACTGTTAAGTAGTACTACTGTAGTAAATGACTGTTAAGTAGTACTACTGTAGTAAATGACTGTTAAGTAGTACTACTGTAGTAATGACTGTTAAGTAGTACTACTGTAGTAAATGACTGTTAAGTAGTACTACTGTAGTAAATGACTGTTAGTAGTACTACTGTAGTAAATGTCTGTTAAGTAGTACTACTGTAGTAAATGACTGTTAAGTAGTACTACTGTAGTAAATGACTGTTGAGTAGTACTACTGTAGTAAATGACTGTTAAGTAGTATTACTGTAGTAAATGACTGTTAGTAGTACTACTGTAGTAAATGACTGTTAAGTAGTACTACTGTAGTAAATTACTGTTGAGTAGTACTACTGTAGTAAATTACTGTTAGTAGTACTACCGTAGTAAATGACTGTTAAGTAGTACTACTGTAGTAAATTACTGTTAGTAGTACTACTGTAGTAAATTACTGTTAGTAGTACTACTGTAGTAAATGTCTGTTAAGTAGTACTACTGTAGTAAATGACAGTTAGTAGTACTACTGTAGTAAATGTCTGTTAAGTAGTACTACTGTAGTAAATGACTGTTAAGTAGTACTACTGTAGTAAATGACAGTTAGTAATACTACTGTAGTAAATGACTGTTAGTAGTACTACTGTAGTAAATAACTGTTAAGTAGTACTACTGTAGTAAATGACTGTTAAGTAGTACTACTGTAGTAAATGACAGTTAGTAATACTACTGTAGTAAATGACTGTTAGTAGGACTACTGTAGTAAATAACAGTTAGTAATACTACTGTAGTAAAAGACTGTTAGTAGTACTACTGTAGTAAATGTCTGTTAAGTAGTACTACTGTAGTAAATGACTGTTAAGTAGTATTACTGTAGTAAATGACAGTTAGTAATACTACTGTAGTAAATGACTGTTGAGTAGTACTACTGTAGTAAATGACTGTTAGTAATACTACTGTAGTAAATGACTGTTAGTAGTACTACTGTAGTAAATGTCTGTTAAGTAGTACTACTGTAGTAAATGACTGTTAAGTAGTATTACTGTAGTAAATGACAGTTAGTAATACTACTGTAGTAAATGACTGTTGAGTAGTACTACTGTAGTAAATGACTGTTAGTAATACTACTGTAGTAAATGACTGTTGAGTAGTACTACTGTAGTAAATGACTGTTAGTAATACTACTGTAGTAAATGACTGTTAGTAGTACTACTGTAGTAAATAACTGTTAAGTAGTACTACTGTAGTAAATTACTGTTAAGTAGTACTACTGTAGTAATGACTGTTAAGTAGTACTACTGTAGTAAATGTCTGTTAAGTAGTACTACTGTAGTAAATGACTGTTAGTAGTACTACTGTAGTAAATGACTGTTAGTAGTACTACTGTAGTAAATGTCTGTTAGTAGTACTACTGTAGTAAATGACTGTTAAGTAGTACTACTGTAGTAAATGACTGTTAGTAGTACTACTGTAGTAAATGACTGTTAAGTAGTATTACTGTAGTAAATGACTGTTAGTAGTACTACTGTAGTAAATGACTGTTAAGTAGTACTACTGTAGTAAATTACTGTTAGTAGTACTACCGTAGTAAATGACATATAAGTAGTACTACTGTAGTAAATTACTGTTAGTAGTACTACTGTAGTAAATGACTGTTAGTAGTACTACTGTAGTAAATGTCTGTTAAGTAGTACTACTGTAGTAAATGTCTGTTAAGTAGTACTACTGTAGTAAATGACAGTTAAGTAGTACTACTGTAGTAAATGACAGTTAGTAATACTACTGTAGTAAATGACTGTTAGTAGTACTACTGTAGTAAATGACAGTTAGTAATACTACTGTAGTAAATGACTGTTAGTAGTACTACTGTAGTAAATAACTGTTAAGTAGTACTACTGTAGTAAATGACTGTTAAGTAGTACTACTGTAGTAAATGACAGTTAGTAGTACTACTGTAGTAAATGTCTGTTAAGTAGTACTACTGTAGTAAATGACTGTTAAGTAGTACTACTGTAGTAAATGACTGTTAAGTAGGATTACTGTAGTAAATGACTGTTAAGTAGTACTACTGTAGTAAATGACAGTTAGTAATACTACTGTAGTAAATGACTGTTAGTAGTACTACTGTGGTAAATGACTGTTAGTAGTACTACTGTAGTAAATGTCTGTTAAGTAGTACTACTGTAGTAAATGACTGTTAAGTAGTACTACTGTAGTAAATGACTGTTAAGTAGTACTACTGTAGTAAATGACAGTTAGTAGTACTACTGTAGTAAATGACTGTTAGTAGTACTACTGTGGTAAATGACTGTTAAGTAGTACTACTGTAGTAAATGACTGTTAAGTAGTACTACTGTAGTAAATGACTGTTAAGTAGTACTACTGTAGTAAATGACTGTTAAGTAGTACTACTGTAGTAAATGACTGTTAAGTAGTATTACTGTAGTAAATGACTGTTAAGTAGTACTACTGTAGTAAATGACAGTTAGTAATACTACTGTAGTAAATGACTGTTAGTAGTACTACTGTAGTAAATGACTGTTAGTAGTACTACTGTAGTAAATGTCTGTTAAGTAGTACTACTGTAGTAAATGACTGTTAAGTAGTACTACTGTAGTAAATGACTGTTAAGTAGTACTACTGTAGTAAATGACAGTTAGTAGTACTACTGTAGTAAATGTCTGTTAAGTAGTACTACTGTAGTAAATGACTGTTAGTAGTACTACTGTAGTAAATGACTGTTAGTAGTACTACTGTAGTAAATGTCTGTTAAGTAGTACTACTGTAGTAAATGACTGTTAAGTAGTACTACTGTAGTAAATGACTGTTAAGTAGTACTACTGTAGTAAATGACAGTTAGTAGTACTACTGTAGTAAATGTCTGTTAAGTAGTACTACTGTAGTAAATGACTGTTAAGTAGTACTACTGTAGTAAATGACAGTTAGTAATACTACTGTAGTAAATGACTGTTAGTAGTACTACTGTAGTAAATGACAGTTAGTAATACTACTGTAGTAAATGACTGTTAGTAGTACTACTGTAGGAAATAACTGTTAAGTAGTACTGCTGTAGTAAATGACTGTTAAGTAGTACTACTGTAGTAAATGACTGTTAAGTAGTACTACTGTAGTAAATGACTGTTAAGTAGTACTACTGTAGTAAATGAGAGTTAGTAGAGCTACTGTAGTAAATGTCTGTTAAGTAGTACTACTGTAGTAAATGACTGTTAAGTAGTACTACTGTAGTAAATGACAGTAATACTACTGTAGTAAATGACTGTTAGTAGTACTACTGTAGTAAATGACTGTTAAGTAGTACTACTGTAGTAAATGACTGTTAGTAGTACTACTGTAGTAAATTACTGTTAAGTAGTACTACTGTAGTAAATGACTGTTAAGTAGTACTACTGTAGTAAATGACTGTTAAGTAGTATTACTGTAGTAAATGACTGTTAAGTAGTACTACTGTAGTAAATTACAGTTAGTAATACTACTGTAGTAAATGACAGTTAGTAATACTACTGTAGTAAATGACTGTTAGTAGTACTACTGTAGTAAATGAATGTTAGTAATACTACTGTAGTAAATGACTGTTAGTAGTACTACTGTAGTAAATAACTGTTAAGTAGTACTGCTGTAGTAAATGACTGTTAAGTAGTACTACTGTAGTAAATTACTGTTAAGTAGTACTACTGTAGTAAATTACTGTTAAGTAGTACTACTGTAGTAAATGACAGTTAGTAATACTACTGTAGTAAATGACTGTTAAGTAGTACTACTGTAGTAAATGACAGTTAGTAGTACTACTGTAGTAAATGTCTGTTAAGTAGTACTACTGTAGTAAATGACTGTTAAGTAGTACTACTGTAGTAAATGACTGTTAAGTAGTACTACTGTAGTAAATGAATAAGTAGTACTACAGTAGTAAATGAATGTTAGTAGTACTACTGTAGTACATCATTGTTAATTAGTACTACTGTAATAATTGACTGTTAGTAGTACTACTATAGTAAATGACTGTTAAGTAGTACTACTGTAGTAAATGACTGTTAAGTAGTACTACTGTAGTAAATTACTGTTAAGTAGTACTACTGTAGTAAATGACTGTTAAGTAGTACTACTGTAGTAAATGACTGTTAAGTAGTACTACTGTAGTAAATTACTGTTAAGTAGTACTACTGTAGTAAATGACAGTTAGTAATACTACTGTAGTAAATGACTGTTAAGTAGTACTACTGTAGTAAGTTACTGTTAAGTAGTACTACTGTAGTAAATTACTGTTAAGTAGTACTACTGTAGTAAATTACTGTTAAGTAGTACTACTTTAGTAAATGACAGTAATACTGCTGTAGTAAATGACTGTTAGTAGTACTACTGTAGTAAATGACTGTTAGTAGTACTACTGTAGTAAATTACTGTTAAGTAGTACTACTGTAGTAAATGACTGTTAAGTAGTACTACTGTAATAAATGACTGTTAGTAGTACTACTGTAGTAAATGTCTGTTAAGGAGTACTACTGTAGTAAATGACTGTTAGTAGTATTACTGTAGTAAATGACTGTTAAGTAGTACTACTGTAGTAAATGACAGTTAGTAATACTACTGTAGTAAATGACTGTTAGTAGTACTACTGTAGTAAATTACTGTTAGTAGTACTACTGTAGTAAATGACTGTTAAGTAGTACTACTGTAGTAAATGACTGTTAAGTAGTATTACTGTAGTAAATGACTGTTAAGTAGTACTACTGTAGTAAATGACTGTTAGTAGTACTACTGTAGTAAATTACTGTTAGTAGTACTACTGTAGTAAATGACTGTTAAGTAGTACTACTGTAGTAAATGACTGTTAGTAGTACTACTGTAGTAAATGTCTGTTAAGGGGTACTACTGTAGTAAATGACTGTTAGTAGTATTACTGTAGTAAATAACTGTTAAGTAGTACTACTGTAGTAAATGACTGTTAAGTAGTACTACTTTAGTAAATGACAGTTAGTAATACTACTGTAGTAAATGACTGTTAGTAGTACTACTGTAGTAAATGACTGTTAGTAGTACTACTGTAGTAAATTACTGTTAAGTAGTACTACTGTAGTAAATGACTGTTAAGTAGTACTACTGTAATAAATGACTGTTAGTAGTACTACTGTAGTAAATGTCTGTTAAGGAGTACTACTGTAGTAAATGACTGTTAGTAGTATTACTGTAGTAAATGACTGTTAAGTAGTACTACTGTAGTAAATGACAGTTAGTAATACTACTGTAGTAAATGACTGTTAGTAGTACTACTGTAGTAAATTACTGTTAGTAGTACTACTGTAGTAAATGACTGTTAAGTTGTACTACTGTAGTAAATGACTGTTAAGTAGTATTACTGTAGTAAATGACTGTTAAGTAGTACTACTGTAGTAAATGACTGTTAGTAGTACTACTGTAGTAAATTACTGTTAGTAGTACTACTGTAGTAAATGACTGTTAAGTAGTACTACTGTAATAAATGACTGTTAGTAGTACTACTGTAGTAAATGTCTGTTAAGGGGTACTACTGTAGTAAATGACTGTTAGTAGTATTACTGTAGTAAATGACTGTTAAGTAGTACTACTGTAGTAAATGACAGTTAGTAATACTACTGTAGTAAATGACTGTTAGTAGTACTACTGTAGTAAATTACTGTTAGTAGTACTACTGTAGTAAATGACTGTTAAGTAGTACTACTGTAGTAAATGACTGTTAGTAGTACTACTGTAGTAAATGACAGTTAGTAATACTACTGTAGTAAATGACTGTTAGTAGTACTACTGTAGTAAATGACAGTTAGTAATACTACTGTAGTAAAAGACTGTTAGTAGTACTACTGTAGTAAATGTCTGTTAAGTAGTACTACTGTAGTAAATGACTGTTAAGTAGTATTACTGTAGTAAATGACAGTTAGTAATACTACTGTAGTAAATGACTGTTGAGTAGTACTGCTGTAGTAAATGACTGTTAGTAATACTACTGTAGTAAATGACTGTTAGTAGTACTACTGTAGTAAATAACTGTTAAGTAGTACTACTGTAGTAAATGACTGTTAAGTAGTACTACTGTAGTAAATGACTGTTAAGTAGTACTACTGTAGTAATGACTGTTAAGTAGTACTACTGTAGTAAATGACTGTTAAGTAGTACTACTGTAGTAAATGACTGTTAGTAGTACTACTGTAGTAAATGTCTGTTAAGTAGTACTACTGTAGTAAATGACTGTTAAGTAGTACTACTGTAGTAAATGACTGTTAGTAGTACTACTGTAGTAAATGACTGTTAAGTAGTATTACTGTAGTAAATGACTGTTAGTAGAACTACTGTAGTAAATGACTGTTAAGTAGTACTGCTGTAGTAAATTACTGTTAAGTAGTACTACTGTAGTAAATTACTGTTAGTAGTACTACCGTAGTAAATGACTGTTAAGTAGTACTACTGTAGTAAATTACTGTTAGTAGTACTACTGTAGTAAATGACTGTTAGTAGTACTACTGTAGTAAATGTCTGTTAAGTAGTACTACTGTAGTAAATGACAGTTAGTAGTACTACTGTAGTAAATGTCTGTTAAGTAGTACTACTGTAGTAAATGACTGTTAAGTAGTACTACTGTAGTAAATGACAGTTAGTAATACTACTGTAGTAAATGACTGTTAGTAGTACTACTGTAGTAAATGACTGTTAGTAGTACTACTGTAGTAAATGACTGTTAGTAATACTACTGTAGTAAATAACTGTTAAGTAGTACTACTGTAGTAAGTGACTGTTAAGTAGTACTACTGTAGTAAATGACAGTTAGTAATACTACTGTAGTAAATGACTGTTAGTAGTACTACTGTAGTAAATGACAGTTAGTAATACTACTGTAGTAAAAGACTGTTAGTAGTACTACTGTAGTAAATGTCTGTTAAGTAGTACTACTGTAGTAAATGACTGTTAAGTAGTATTACTGTAGTAAATGACAGTTAGTAATACTACTGTAGTAAATGACTGTTGAGTAGTACTACTGTAGTAAATGACTGTTAGTAATACTACTGTAGTAAATGACTGTTAGTAGTACTACTGTAGTAAATAACTGTTAAGTAGTACTACTGTAGTAAATTACTGTTAAGTAGTACTACTGTAGTAAATGACTGTTAAGTAGTACTACTGTACTAATGACTGTTAAGTAGTACTACTGTAGTAAATGACTGTTAAGTAGTACTACTGTAGTAAATTACTGTTAGAAGTACTACTGTAGTAAATGACTGTTAGTAGTATTACTGTAGTAAATGACTGTTAAGTAGTACTACTGTAGTAAATGACAGTTAGTAATACTACTGTAGTAAATGACTGTTAGTAGTACTACTATAGTAAATTACTGTTAGTAGTACTACTGTAGTAAATGACTGTTAAGTAGTACTACTGTAGTAAATTACTGTTAAGTAGTACTACTTTAGTAAATGACAGTTAGTAATACTACTGTAGTAAATGACTGTTAGTAGTACTACTGTAGTAAATGACTGTTAGTAGTACTACTGTAGTAAATTACTGTTAAGTAGTACTACTGTAGTAAATGACTGTTAAGTAGTACTACTGTAATAAATGACTGTTAGTATTACTACTGTAGTAAATGTCTGTTAAGGAGTACTACTGTAGTAAATGACTGTTAGTAGTATTACTGTAGTAAATGACTGTTAAGTAGTACTACTGTAGTAAATGACAGTTAGTAATACTACTGTAGTAAATGACTGTTAAGTAGTATTACTGTAGTAAATTACTGTTAGTAGTACTACTGTAGTAAATGACTGTTAAGTAGTACTACTGTAGTAAATGACTGTTAAGTAGTATTACTGTAGTAAATGACTGTTAAGTAGTACTACTGTAGTAAATGACTGTTAGTAGTACTACTGTAGTAAATTACTGTTAGTAGTACTACTGTAGTAAATGACTGTTAAGTAGTACTACTGTAATAAATGACTGTTAGTAGTACTACTGTAGTAAATGTCTGTTAAGGGGTACTACTGTAGTAAATGACTGTTAAGTAGTACTACTGTAATAAATGACTGTTAGTAGTACTACTGTAGTAAATGTCTGTTAAGGGGTACTACTGTAGTAAATGACTGTTAGTAGTATTACTGTAGTAAATGACTGTTAAGTAGTACTACTGTAGTAAATGACAGTTAGTAATACTACTGTAGTAAATGACTGTTAGTAGTACTACTGTAGTAAATTACTGTTAGTAGTACTACTGTAGTAAATGACTGTTAAGTAGTACTACTGTAGTAAATGACTGTTAGTAGTACTACTGTAGTAAATGACAGTTAGTAATACTACTGTAGTAAATGACTGTTAGTAGTACTACTGTAGTAAATGACAGTTAGTAATACTACTGTAGTAAAAGATTGTTAGTAGTACTACTGTAGTAAATGTCTGTTAAGTAGTACTACTGTAGTAAATGACTGTTAAGTAGTATTACTGTAGTAAATGACAGTTAGTAATACTACTGTAGTAAATGACTGTTAGTAGTACTACTGTAGTAAATGACTGTTAGTAGTACTACTGTAGTAAATTACTGTTAAGTAGTACTACTGTAGTAAATGACTGTTAGTAGTACTACTGTAGTAAATGTCTGTTAAGGAGTACTACTGTAGTAAATGACTGTTAGTAGTATTACTGTAGTAAATGACTGTTAAGTAGTACTACTGGAGTAAATGACAGTTAGTAATACTACTGTAGTAAATGACTGTTAGTAGTACTACTGTAGTAAATTACTGTTAGTAGTACTACTGTAGTAAATGACTGTTAAGTAGTACTACTGTAGTAAATGACTGTTAAGTAGTATTACTGTAGTAAATGACTGTTAAGTAGTACTACTGTAGTAAATGACTGTTAGTGGGACTACTGTAGTAAATTACTGTTAGTAGTACTACTGTAGTAAATGACTGTTAAGTAGTACTACTGTAATAAATGACTGTTAGTAGTACTACTGTAGTAAATGTCTGTTAAGGGGTACTACTGTAGTAAATGACTGTTAGTAGTTTTACTGTAGTAAATGACTGTTAAGTAGTACTACTGTAGTAAATGACAGTTAGTAATACTACTGTAGTAAATGACTGTTAGTAGTACTACTGTAGTAAATTACTGTTAGTAGTACTACTGTAGTAAATGACTGTTAAGTAGTACTACTGTAGTAAATGACTGTTAGTAGTACTACTGTAGTAAATGACAGTTAGTAATACTACTGTAGTAAATGACTGTTAGTAGTACTACTGTAGTAAATGACAGTTAGTAATACTACTGTAGTAAAAGACTGTTAGTAGTACTACTGTAGTAAATGTCTGTTAAGTAGTACTACTGTAGTAAATGACTGTTAAGTAGTATTACTGTAGTAAATGACAGTTAGTAATACTACTGTAGTAAATGACTGTTGAGTAGTACTGCTGTAGTAAATGACTGTTAGTAATACTACTGTAGTAAATGACTGTTAGTAGTACTACTGTAGTAAATAACTGTTAAGTAGTACTACTGTAGTAAATGACTGTTAAGTAGTACTACTGTAGTAAATGACTGTTAAGTAGTACTACTGTAGTAATGACTGTTAAGTAGTACTACTGTAGTAAATGACTGTTAAGTAGTACTACTGTAGTAAATGACTGTTAGTAGTACTACTGTAGTAAATGTCTGTTAAGTAGTACTACTGTAGTAAATGACTGTTAAGTAGTACTACTGTAGTAAATGACTGTTAGTAGTACTACTGTAGTAAATGACTGTTAAGTAGTATTACTGTAGTAAATGACTGTTAGTAGTACTACTGTAGTAAATGACTGTTAAGTAGTACTACTGTAGTAAATTACTGTTAAGTAGTACTACTGTAGTAAATTACTGTTAGTAGTACTACCGTAGTAAATGACTGTTAAGTAGTACTACTGTAGTAAATTACTGTTAGTAGTACTACTGTAGTAAATGACTGTTAGTAGTACTACTGTAGTAAATGTCTGTTAAGTAGTACTACTGTAGTAAATGACAGTTAGTAGTACTACTGTAGTAAATGTCTGTTAAGTAGTACTACTGTAGTAAATGACTGTTAAGTAGTACTACTGTAGTAAATGACAGTTAGTAATACTACTGTAGTAAATGACTGTTAGTAGTACTACTGTAGTAAATGACAGTTAGTAATACTACTGTAGTAAATGACTGTTAGTAATACTACTGTAGTAAATAACTGTTAAGTAGTACTACTGTAGTAAATGACTGTTAGTAGTACTACTGTAGTAAATTACTGTTAGTAGTACTACTGTAGTAAATGACTGTTAAGTAGTACTACTGTAGTAAATGACTGTTAGTAGTACTACTGTAGTAAATGACAGTTAGTAATACTACTGTAGTAAATGACTGTTAGTAGTACTACTGTAGTAAATGACAGTTAGTAATACTACTGTAGTAAAAGATTGTTAGTAGTACTACTGTAGTAAATGTCTGTTAAGTAGTACTACTGTAGTAAATGACTGTTAAGTAGTATTACTGTAGTAAATGACAGTTAGTAATACTACTGTAGTAAATGACTGTTAGTAGTACTACTGTAGTAAATGACTGTTAGTAGTACTACTGTAGTAAATTACTGTTAAGTAGTACTACTGTAGTAAATGACTGTTAGTAGTACTACTGTAGTAAATTACTGTTAAGGAGTACTACTGTAGTAAATGACTGTTAGTAGTATTACTGTAGTAAATGACTGTTAAGTAGTACTACTGGAGTAAATGACAGTTAGTAATACTACTGTAGTAAATGACTGTTAGTAGTACTACTGTAGTAAATTACTGTTAGTAGTACTACTGTAGTAAATGACTGTTAAGTAGTACTACTGTAGTAAATGACTGTTAAGTAGTATTACTGTAGTAAATGACTGTTAAGTAGTACTACTGTAGTAAATGACTGTTAGTGGGACTACTGTAGTAAATTACTGTTAGTAGTACTACTGTAGTAAATGACTGTTAAGTAGTACTACTGTAATAAATGACTGTTAGTAGTACTACTGTAGTAAATGTCTGTTAAGGGGTACTACTGTAGTAAATGACTGTTAGTAGTATTACTGTAGTAAATGACTGTTAAGTAGTACTACTGTAGTAAATGACAGTTAGTAATACTACTGTAGTAAATGACTGTTAGTAGTACTACTGTAGTAAATTACTGTTAGTAGTACTACTGTAGTAAATGACTGTTAAGTAGTACTACTGTAGTAAATGACTGTTAGTAGTACTACTGTAGTAAATGACAGTTAGTAATACTACTGTAGTAAATGACTGTTAGTAGTACTACTGTAGTAAATGACAGTTAGTAATACTACTGTAGTAAAAGACTGTTAGTAGTACTACTGTAGTAAATGTCTGTTAAGTAGTACTACTGTAGTAAATGACTGTTAAGTAGTATTACTGTAGTAAATGACAGTTAGTAATACTACTGTAGTAAATGACTGTTGAGTAGTACTGCTGTAGTAAATAACTGTTAGTAATACTACTGTAGTAAATGACTGTTAGTAGTACTACTGTAGTAAATAACTGTTAAGTAGTACTACTGTAGTAAATGACTGTTAAGTAGTACTACTGTAGTAAATGACTGTTAAGTAGTACTACTGTAGTAATGACTGTTAAGTAGTACTACTGTAGTAAATGACTGTTAAGTAGTACTACTGTAGTAAATGACTGTTAGTAGTACTACTGTAGTAAATGTCTGTTAAGTAGTACTACTGTAGTAAATGACTGTTAAGTAGTACTACTGTAGTAAATGACTGTTAGTAGTACTACTGTAGTAAATGACTGTTAAGTAGTATTACTGTAGTAAATGACTGTTAGTAGTACTACTGTAGTAAATGACTGTTAAGTAGTACTACTGTAGTAAATTACTGTTAAGTAGTACTACTGTAGTAAATTACTGTTAGTAGTACTACCGTAGTAAATGACTGTTAAGTAGTACTACTGTAGTAAATTACTGTTAGTAGTACTACTGTAGTAAATGACTGTTAGTAGTACTACTGTAGTAAATGTCTGTTAAGTAGTACTACTGTAGTAAATGACAGTTAGTAGTACTACTGTAGTAAATGTCTGTTAAGTAGTACTACTGTAGTAAATGACTGTTAAGTAGTACTACTGTAGTAAATGACAGTTAGTAATACTACTGTAGTAAATGACTGTTAGTAGTACTACTGTAGTAAATGACAGTTAGTAATACTACTGTAGTAAATGACTGTTAGTAATACTACTGTAGTAAATAACTGTTAAGTAGTACTACTGTAGTAAATGACTGTTAAGTAGTACTACTGTAGTAAATGACAGTTAGTAATACTACTGTAGTAAATGACTGTTAGTAGTACTACTGTAGTAAATGACAGTTAGTAATACTACTGTAGTAAAAGACTGTTAGTAGTACTACTGTAGTAAATGTCTGTTAAGTAGTACTACTGTAGTAAATGACTGTTAAGTAGTATTACTGTAGTAAATGACAGTTAGTAATACTACTGTAGTAAATGACTGTTGAGTAGTACTACTGTAGTAAATGACTGTTAGTAATACTACTGTAGTAAATGACTGTTAGTAGTACTACTGTAGTAAATAACTGTTAAGTAGTACTACTGTAGTAAATTACTGTTAAGTAGTACTACTGTAGTAAATGACTGTTAAGTAGTACTACTGTAGTAATGACTGTTAAGTAGTACTACTGTAGTAAATGACTGTTAAGTAGTACTACTGTAGTAAATGACTGTTAGTAGTACTACTGTAGTAAATGACTGTTAGTAGTATTACTGTAGTAAATGACTGTTAAGTAGTACTACTGTAGTAAATGACAGTTAGTAATACTACTGTAGTAAATGACTGTTAGTAGTACTACTGTAGTAAATTACTGTTAGTAGTACTACTGTAGTAAATGACTGTTAAGTAGTACTACTGTAGTAAATTACTGTTAAGTAGTACTACTTTAGTAAATGACAGTTAGTAATACTACTGTAGTAAATGACTGTTATTAGTACTACTGTAGTAAATGACTGTTAGTAGTACTACTGTAGTAAATTACTGTTAAGTAGTACTACTGTAGTAAATGACTGTTAAGTAGTACTACTGTAATAAATGACTGTTAGTAGTACTACTGTAGTAAATGTCTGTTAAGGAGTACTACTGTAGTAAATGACAGTTAGTAATACTACTGTAGTAAATGACTGTTAGTAGTACTACTGTAGTAAATGACAGTTAGTAATACTACTGTAGTAAAAGACTGTTAGTAGTACTACTGTAGTAAATGTCTGTTAAGTAGTACTACTGTAGTAAATGACTGTTAAGTAGTATTACTGTAGTAAATGACAGTTAGTAATACTACTGTAGTAAATGACTGTTGAGTAGTACTGCTGTAGTAAATGACTGTTAGTAATACTACTGTAGTAAATGACTGTTAGTAGTACTACTGTAGTAAATAACTGTTAAGTAGTACTACTGTAGTAAATGACTGTTAAGTAGTACTACTGTAGTAAATGACTGTTAAGTAGTACTACTGTAGTAATGACTGTTAAGTAGTACTACTGTAGTAAATGACTGTTAAGTAGTACTACTGTAGTAAATGACTGTTAGTAGTACTACTGTAGTAAATGTCTGTTAAGTAGTACTACTGTAGTAAATGACTGTTAAGTAGTACTACTGTAGTAAATGACTGTTAGTAGTACTACTGTAGTAAATGACTGTTAAGTAGTATTACTGTAGTAAATGACTGTTAGTAGTACTACTGTAGTAAATGACTGTTAAGTAGTACTACTGTAGTAAATTACTGTTAAGTAGTACTACTGTAGTAAATTACTGTTAGTAGTACTACCGTAGTAAATGACTGTTAAGTAGTACTACTGTAGTAAATTACTGTTAGTAGTACTACTGTAGTAAATGACTGTTAGTAGTACTACTGTAGTAAATGTCTGTTAAGTAGTACTACTGTAGTAAATGACAGTTAGTAGTACTACTGTAGTAAATGTCTGTTAAGTAGTACTACTGTAGTAAATGACTGTTAAGTAGTACTACTGTAGTAAATGACAGTTAGTAATACTACTGTAGTAAATGACTGTTAGTAGTACTACTGTAGTAAATGACAGTTAGTAATACTACTGTAGTAAATGACTGTTAGTAATACTACTGTAGTAAATAACTGTTAAGTAGTACTACTGTAGTAAATGACTGTTAAGTAGTACTACTGTAGTAAATGACAGTTAGTAATACTACTGTAGTAAATGACTGTTAGTAGTACTACTGTAGTAAATGACAGTTAGTAATACTACTGTAGTAAATGACTGTTAGTAGTACTACTGTAGTAAATTACTGTTAGTAGTACTACTGTAGTAAATGACTGTTAAGTAGTACTACTGTAGTAAATGACTGTTAGTAGTACTACTGTAGTAAATGACAGTTAGTAATACTACTGTAGTAAATGACTGTTAGTAGTACTACTGTAGTAAATGACAGTTAGTAATACTACTGTAGTAAAAGATTGTTAGTAGTACTACTGTAGTAAATGTCTGTTAAGTAGTACTACTGTAGTAAATGACTGTTAAGTAGTATTACTGTAGTAAATGACAGTTAGTAATACTACTGTAGTAAATGACTGTTAGTAGTACTACTGTAGTAAATGACTGTTAGTAGTACTACTGTAGTAAATTACTGTTAAGTAGTACTACTGTAGTAAATGACTGTTAGTAGTACTACTGTAGTAAATGTCTGTTAAGGAGTACTACTGTAGTAAATGACTGTTAGTAGTATTACTGTAGTAAATGACTGTTAAGTAGTACTACTGGAGTAAATGACAGTTAGTAATACTACTGTAGTAAATGACTGTTAGTAGTACTACTGTAGTAAATTACTGTTAGTAGTACTACTGTAGTAAATGACTGTTAAGTAGTACTACTGTAGTAAATGACTGTTAAGTAGTATTACTGTAGTAAATGACTGTTAAGTAGTACTACTGTAGTAAATGACTGTTAGTGGGACTACTGTAGTAAATTACTGTTAGTAGTACTACTGTAGTAAATGACTGTTAAGTAGTACTACTGTAATAAATGACTGTTAGTAGTACTACTGTAGTAAATGTCTGTTAAGGGGTACTACTGTAGTAAATGACTGTTAGTAGTATTACTGTAGTAAATGACTGTTAAGTAGTACTACTGTAGTAAATGACAGTTAGTAATACTACTGTAGTAAATGACTGTTAGTAGTACTACTGTAGTAAATTACTGTTAGTAGTACTACTGTAGTAAATGACTGTTAAGTAGTACTACTGTAATAAATGACTGTTAGTAGTACTACTGTAGTAAATGACAGTTAGTAATACTACTGTAGTAAATGACTGTTAGTAGTACTACTGTAGTAAATGACAGTTAGTAATACTACTGTAGTAAAAGACTGTTAGTAGTACTACTGTAGTAAATGTCTGTTAAGTAGTACTACTGTAGTAAATGACTGTTAAGTAGTATTACTGTAGTAAATGACAGTTAGTAATACTACTGTAGTAAATGACTGTTGAGTAGTACTGCTGTAGTAAATGACTGTTAGTAATACTACTGTAGTAAATGACTGTTAGTAGTACTACTGTAGTAAATAACTGTTAAGTAGTACTACTGTAGTAAATGACTGTTAAGTAGTACTACTGTAGTAAATGACTGTTAAGTAGTACTACTGTAGTAATGACTGTTAAGTAGTACTACTGTAGTAAATGACTGTTAAGTAGTACTACTGTAGTAAATGACTGTTAGTAGTACTACTGTAGTAAATGTCTGTTAAGTAGTACTACTGTAGTAAATGACTGTTAAGTAGTACTACTGTAGTAAATGACTGTTAGTAGTACTACTGTAGTAAATGACTGTTAAGTAGTATTACTGTAGTAAATGACTGTTAGTAGTACTACTGTAGTAAATGACTGTTAAGTAGTACTACTGTAGTAAATTACTGTTAAGTAGTACTACTGTAGTAAATTACTGTTAGTAGTACTACCGTAGTAAATGACTGTTAAGTAGTACTACTGTAGTAAATTACTGTTAGTAGTACTACTGTAGTAAATGACTGTTAGTAGTACTACTGTAGTAAATGTCTGTTAAGTAGTACTACTGTAGTAAATGACAGTTAGTAGTACTACTGTAGTAAATGTCTGTTAAGTAGTACTACTGTAGTAAATGACTGTTAAGTAGTACTACTGTAGTAAATGACAGTTAGTAATACTACTGTAGTAAATGACTGTTAGTAGTACTACTGTAGTAAATGACAGTTAGTAATACTACTGTAGTAAATGACTGTTAGTAATACTACTGTAGTAAATAACTGTTAAGTAGTACTACTGTAGTAAATGACTGTTAAGTAGTACTACTGTAGTAAATGACAGTTAGTAATACTACTGTAGTAAATGACTGTTAGTAGTACTACTGTAGTAAATGACAGTTAGTAATACTACTGTAGTAAAAGACTGTTAGTAGTACTACTGTAGTAAATGTCTGTTAAGTAGTACTACTGTAGTAAATGACTGTTAAGTAGTATTACTGTAGTAAATGACAGTTAGTAATACTACTGTAGTAAATGACTGTTGAGTAGTACTACTGTAGTAAATGACTGTTAGTAATACTACTGTAGTAAATGACTGTTAGTAGTACTACTGTAGTAAATAACTGTTAAGTAGTACTACTGTAGTAAATTACTGTTAAGTAGTACTACTGTAGTAAATGACTGTTAAGTAGTACTACTGTAGTAATGACTGTTAAGTAGTACTACTGTAGTAAATGACTGTTAAGTAGTACTACTGTAGTAAATGACTGTTAGTAGTACTACTGTAGTAAATGACTGTTAGTAGTATTACTGTAGTAAATGACTGTTAAGTAGTACTACTGTAGTAAATGACAGTTAGTAATACTACTGTAGTAAATGACTGTTAGTAGTACTACTGTAGTAAATTACTGTTAGTAGTACTACTGTAGTAAATGACTGTTAAGTAGTACTACTGTAGTAAATTACTGTTAAGTAGTACTACTTTAGTAAATGACAGTTAGTAATACTACTGTAGTAAATGACTGTTATTAGTACTACTGTAGTAAATGACTGTTAGTAGTACTACTGTAGTAAATTACTGTTAAGTAGTACTACTGTAGTAAATGACTGTTAAGTAGTACTACTGTAATAAATGACTGTTAGTAGTACTACTGTAGTAAATGTCTGTTAAGGAGTACTACTGTAGTAAATGACTGTTAGTAGTATTACTGTAGTAAATGACTGTTAAGTAGTACTACTGTTGTAAATGAGAGTTAGTAATACTACTGTAGTAAATGACTGTTAAATAGTATTACTGTAGTAAATTACTGTTAGTAGTACTACTGTAGTAAATGACTGTTAAGTAGTACTACTGTAGTAAATGACTGTTAAGTAGTATTACTGTAGTAAATGACTGTTAAGTAGTACTACTGTAGTAAATGACTGTTAGTAGTACTACTGTAGTAAATTACTGTTAGTAGTACTACTGTAGTAAATGACTGTTAAGTAGTACTACTGTAATAAATGACTGTTAGTAGTACTACTGTAGTAAATGTCTGTTAAGGGGTACTACTGTAGTAAATGACTGTTAGTAGTATTACTGTAGTAAATGACTGTTAAGTAGTACTACTGTAGTAAATGACAGTTAGTAATACTACTGTAGTAAATGACTGTTAGTAGTACTACTGTAGTAAATTACTGTTAGTAGTACTACTGTAGTAAATGACTGTTAAGTAGTACTACTGTAGTAAATGACTGTTAGTAGTACTACTGTAGTAAATGACAGTTAGTAATACTACTGTAGTAAATGACTGTTAGTAGTACTACTGTAGTAAATGACAGTTAGTAATACTACTGTAGTAAAAGATTGTTAGTAGTACTACTGTAGTAAATGTCTGTTAAGTAGTACTACTGTAGTAAATGACTGTTAAGTAGTATTACTGTAGTAAATGACAGTTAGTAATACTACAGTAGTAAATGACTGTTGAGTAGTACTGCTGTAGTAAATGACTGTTAGTAGTACTACTGTAGTAAATGACTGTTAGTAGTACTACTGTAGTAAATAACTGTTAAGTAGTACTACTGTAGGAAATGACTGTTAAGTAGTACTACTGTAGTAAATGACTGTTAAGTAGTACTACTGTAGTAATGACTGTTAAGTAGTACTACTGTAGTAAATGACTGTTAAGTAGTACTACTGTAGTAAATGACTGTTAGTAGTACTACTGTAGTAAATGTCTGTTAAGTAGTACTACTGTAGTAAATGACTGTTAAGTAGTACTACTGTAGTAAATGACTGTTAGTAGTACTACTGTAGTAAATGACTGTTAAGTAGTATTACTGTAGTAAATGACTGTTAGTAGTACTACTGTAGTAAATGACTGTTAAGTAGTACTACTGTAGTAAATTACTGTTAAGTAGTACTACTGTAGTAAATTACTGTTAGTAGTACTACCGTAGTAAATGACTGTTAAGTAGTACTACTGTAGTAAATTACTGTTAGTAGTACTACTGTAGTAAATGACTGTTAGTAGTACTACTGTAGTAAATGTCTGTTAAGTAGTACTACTGTAGTAAATGACAGTTAGTAGTACTACTGTAGTAAATGTCTGTTAAGTAGTACTACTGTAGTAAATGACTGTTAAGTAGTACTACTGTAGTAAATGACAGTTAGTAATACTACTGTAGTAAATGACTGTTAGTAGTACTACTGTAGTAAATGACAGTTAGTAATACTACTGTAGTAAATGACTGTTAGTAGTACTACTGTAGTAAATAACTGTTAAGTAGTACTACTGTAGTAAATGACTGTTAATTAGTACTACTGTAGTAAATGACAGTTAGTAATACTGCTGTAGTAAATGACTGTTAGTAGTACTACTGTAGTAAATGACAGTTAGTAATACTACTGTAGTAAAAGACTGTTAGTAGTACTACTGTAGTAAATGTCTGTTAAGTAGTACTACTGTAGTAAATGACTGTTAAGTAGTATTACTGTAGTAAATGACAGTTAGTAATACTACTGTAGTAAATGACTGTTGAGTAGTACTACTGTAGTAAATGACTGTTAGTAATACTACTGTAGTAAATGACTGTTAGTAGTACTACTGTAGTAAATAACTGTTAAGTAGTACTACTGTAGTAAATTACTGTTAAGTAGTACTACTGTAGTAAATGACTGTTAAGTAGTACTACTGTAGTAATGACTGTTAAGTAGTACTACTGTAGTAAATGACTGTTAAGTAGTACTACTGTAGTAAATGACTGTTAGTAGTACTACTGTAGTAAATGTCTGTTAAGTAGTACTACTGTAGTAAATGACTGTTAAGTAGTACTACTGTAGTAAATGACTGTTAGTAGTACTACTGTAGTAAATGACTGTTAAGTAGTATTACTGTAGTAAATGACTGTTAGTAGTACTACTGTAGTAAATGACTGTTAAGTAGTACTACTGTAGTAAATTACTGTTAAGTAGTACTATTGTAGTAAATTACTGTTAGTAGTACTACCGTAGTAAATGACTGTTAAGTAGTACTACTGTAGTAAATGACTGTTAGCTGTACTACTGTAGTAAATGACTGTTAGTAGTACTACTGTAGTAAATGTCTGTTAAGTAGTACTACTGTAGTAAATGACTGTTAGTAGTACTACTGTAGTAAATTACTGTTAAGTAGTACTACTGTAGTAAATGACTGTTAGTAGTACTACTGTAGTAAATGTCTGTTAAGGAGTACTACTGTAGTAAATGACTGTTAGTAGTATTACTGTAGTAAATGACTGTTAAGTAGTACTACTGGAGTAAATGACAGTTAGTAATACTACTGTAGTAAATGACTGTTAGTAGTACTACTGTAGTAAATTACTGTTAGTAGTACTACTGTAGTAAATGACTGTTAAGTAGTACTACTGTAGTAAATGACTGTTAAGTAGTATTACTGTAGTAAATGACTGTTAAGTAGTACTACTGTAGTAAATGACTGTTAGTGGGACTACTGTAGTAAATTACTGTTAGTAGTACTACTGTAGTAAATGACTGTTAAGTAGTACTACTGTAATAAATGACTGTTAGTAGTACTACTGTAGTAAATGTCTGTTAAGGGGTACTACTGTAGTAAATGACTGTTAGTAGTATTACTGTAGTAAATGACTGTTAAGTAGTACTACTGTAGTAAATGACAGTTAGTAATACTACTGTAGTAAATGACTGTTAGTAGTACTACTGTAGTAAATTACTGTTAGTAGTACTACTGTAGTAAATGACTGTTAAGTAGTACTACTGTAGTAAATGACTGTTAGTAGTACTACTGTAGTAAATGACAGTTAGTGATACTACTGTAGTAAATGACTGTTAGTAGTACTACTGTAGTAAATGACAGTTAGTAATACTACTGTAGTAAAAGACTGTTAGTAGTACTACTGTAGTAAATGTCTGTTAAGTAGTACTACTGTAGTAAATGACTGTTAAGTAGTATTACTGTAGTAAATGACAGTTAGTAATACTACTGTAGTAAATGACTGTTGAGTAGTACTGCTGTAGTAAATGACTGTTAGTGATACTACTGTAGTAAATGACTGTTAGTAGTACTACTGTAGTAAATAACTGTTAAGTAGTACTACTGTAGTAAATGACTGTTAAGTAGTACTACTGTAGTAAATGACTGTTAAGTAGTACTACTGTAGTAATGACTGTTAAGTAGTACTACTGTAGTAAATGACTGTTAAGTAGTACTACTGTAGTAAATGACTGTTAGTAGTACTACTGTAGTAAATGTCTGTTAAGTAGTACTACTGTAGTAAATGACTGTTAAGTAGTACTACTGTAGTAAATGACTGTTAGTAGTACTACTGTAGTAAATGACTGTTAAGTAGTATTACTGTAGTAAATGACTGTTAGTAGTACTACTGTAGTAAATGACTGTTAAGTAGTACTACTGTAGTAAATTACTGTTAAGTAGTACTACTGTAGTAAATTACTGTTAGTAGTACTACCGTAGTAAATGACTGTTAAGTAGTACTACTGTAGTAAATTACTGTTAGTAGTACTACTGTAGTAAATGACTGTTAGTAGTACTACTGTAGTAAATGTCTGTTAAGTAGTACTACTGTAGTAAATGACAGTTAGTAGTACTACTGTAGTAAATGTCTGTTAAGTAGTACTACTGTAGTAAATGACTGTTAAGTAGTACTACTGTAGTAAATGACAGTTAGTAATACTACTGTAGTAAATGACTGTTAGTAGTACTACTGTAGTAAATGACAGTTAGTAATACTACTGTAGTAAATGACTGTTAGTAATACTACTGTAGTAAATAACTGTTAAGTAGTACTACTGTAGTAAATGACTGTTAAGTAGTACTACTGTAGTAAATGACAGTTAGTAATACTACTGTAGTAAATGACTGTTAGTAGTACTACTGTAGTAAATGACAGTTAGTAATACTACTGTAGTAAAAGACTGTTAGTAGTACTACTGTAGTAAATGTCTGTTAAGTAGTACTACTGTAGTAAATGACTGTTAAGTAGTATTACTGTAGTAAATGACAGTTAGTAATACTACTGTAGTAAATGACTGTTGAGTAGTACTACTGTAGTAAATGACTGTTAGTAATACTACTGTAGTAAATGACTGTTAGTAGTACTACTGTAGTAAATAACTGTTAAGTAGTACTACTGTAGTAAATTACTGTTAAGTAGTACTACTGTAGTAAATGACTGTTAAGTAGTACTACTGTAGTAATGACTGTTAAGTAGTACTACTGTAGTAAATGACTGTTAAGTAGTACTACTGTAGTAAATGACTGTTAGTAGTACTACTGTAGTAAATGACTGTTAGTAGTATTACTGTAGTAAATGACTGTTAAGTAGTACTACTGTAGTAAATGACAGTTAGTAATACTACTGTAGTAAATGACTGTTAGTAGTACTACTGTAGTAAATTACTGTTAGTAGTACTACTGTAGTAAATGACTGTTAAGTAGTACTACTGTAGTAAATTACTGTTAAGTAGTACTACTTTAGTAAATGACAGTTAGTAATACTACTGTAGTAAATGACTGTTATTAGTACTACTGTAGTAAATGACTGTTAGTAGTACTACTGTAGTAAATTACTGTTAAGTAGTACTACTGTAGTAAATGACTGTTAAGTAGTACTACTGTAATAAATGACTGTTAGTAGTACTACTGTAGTAAATGTCTGTTAAGGAGTACTACTGTAGTAAATGACTGTTAGTAGTATTACTGTAGTAAATGACTGTTAAGTAGTACTACTGTTGTAAATGAGAGTTAGTAATACTACTGTAGTAAATGACTGTTAAATAGTATTACTGTAGTAAATTACTGTTAGTAGTACTACTGTAGTAAATGACTGTTAAGTAGTACTACTGTAGTAAATGACTGTTAAGTAGTATTACTGTAGTAAATGACTGTTAAGTAGTACTACTGTAGTAAATGACTGTTAGTAGTACTACTGTAGTAAATTACTGTTAGTAGTACTACTGTAGTAAATGACTGTTAAGTAGTACTACTGTAATAAATGACTGTTAGTAGTACTACTGTAGTAAATGTCTGTTAAGGGGTACTACTGTAGTAAATGACTGTTAGTAGTATTACTGTAGTAAATGACTGTTAAGTAGTACTACTGTAGTAAATGACAGTTAGTAATACTACTGTAGTAAATGACTGTTAGTAGTACTACTGTAGTAAATTACTGTTAGTAGTACTACTGTAGTAAATGACTGTTAAGTAGTACTACTGTAGTAAATGACTGTTAGTAGTACTACTGTAGTAAATGACAGTTAGTAATACTACTGTAGTAAATGACTGTTAGTAGTACTACTGTAGTAAATGACAGTTAGTAATACTACTGTAGTAAAAGATTGTTAGTAGTACTACTGTAGTAAATGTCTGTTAAGTAGTACTACTGTAGTAAATGACTGTTAAGTAGTATTACTGTAGTAAATGACAGTTAGTAATACTACAGTAGTAAATGACTGTTGAGTAGTACTGCTGTAGTAAATGACTGTTAGTAGTACTACTGTAGTAAATGACTGTTAGTAGTACTACTGTAGTAAATAACTGTTAAGTAGTACTACTGTAGTAAATGACTGTTAAGTAGTACTACTGTAGTAAATGACTGTTAAGTAGTACTACTGTAGTAATGACTGTTAAGTAGTACTACTGTAGTAAATGACTGTTAAGTAGTACTACTGTAGTAAATGACTGTTAGTAGTACTACTGTAGTAAATGTCTGTTAAGTAGTACTACTGTAGTAAATGACTGTTAAGTAGTACTACTGTAGTAAATGACTGTTAGTAGTACTACTGTAGTAAATGACTGTTAAGTAGTATTACTGTAGTAAATGACTGTTAGTAGTACTACTGTAGTAAATGACTGTTAAGTAGTACTACTGTAGTAAATTACTGTTAAGTAGTACTACTGTAGTAAATTACTGTTAGTAGTACTACCGTAGTAAATGACTGTTAAGTAGTACTACTGTAGTAAATTACTGTTAGTAGTACTACTGTAGTAAATGACTGTTAGTAGTACTACTGTAGTAAATGTCTGTTAAGTAGTACTACTGTAGTAAATGACAGTTAGTAGTACTACTGTAGTAAATGTCTGTTAAGTAGTACTACTGTAGTAAATGACTGTTAAGTAGTACTACTGTAGTAAATGACAGTTAGTAATACTACTGTAGTAAATGACTGTTAGTAGTACTACTGTAGTAAATGACAGTTAGTAATACTACTGTAGTAAATGACTGTTAGTAGTACTACTGTAGTAAATAACTGTTAAGTAGTACTACTGTAGTAAATGACTGTTAATTAGTACTACTGTAGTAAATGACAGTTAGTAATACTACTGTAGTAAATGACTGTTAGTAGTACTACTGTAGTAAATGACAGTTAGTAATACTACTGTAGTAAAAGACTGTTAGTAGTACTACTGTAGTAAATGTCTGTTAAGTAGTACTACTGTAGTAAATGACTGTTAAGTAGTATTACTGTAGTAAATGACAGTTAGTAATACTACTGTAGTAAATGACTGTTGAGTAGTACTACTGTAGTAAATGACTGTTAGTAATACTACTGTAGTAAATGACTGTTAGTAGTACTACTGTAGTAAATAACTGTTAAGTAGTACTACTGTAGTAAATTACTGTTAAGTAGTACTACTGTAGTAAATGACTGTTAAGTAGTACTACTGTAGTAATGACTGTTAAGTAGTACTACTGTAGTAAATGACTGTTAAGTAGTACTACTGTAGTAAATGACTGTTAGTAGTACTACTGTAGTAAATGTCTGTTAAGTAGTACTACTGTAGTAAATGACTGTTAAGTAGTACTACTGTAGTAAATGACTGTTAGTAGTACTACTGTAGTAAATGACTGTTAAGTAGTATTACTGTAGTAAATGACTGTTAGTAGTACTACTGTAGTAAATGACTGTTAAGTAGTACTACTGTAGTTAATTACTGTTAAGTAGTACTATTGTAGTAAATTACTGTTAGTAGTACTACCGTAGTAAATGACTGTTAAGTAGTACTACTGTAGTAAATGACTGTTAGCTGTACTACTGTAGTAAATGACTGTTAGTAGTACTACTGTAGTAAATGTCTGTTAAGTAGTACTACTGTAGTAAATGACTGTTAGTAGTACTACTGTAGTAAATGTCTGTTAAGTAGTACTACTGTAGTAAATGACTGTTAAGTAGTACTACTGTAGTAAATGACAGTTAGTAATACTACTGTAGTAAATGACTGTTAGTAGTACTACTGTAGTAAATGACAGTTAGTAATACTACTGTAGTAAATGACTGTTAGTAGTACTACTGTAGTAAATGACAGTTAGTAATACTACTGTAGTAAATGACTGTTAAGTAGTATTACTGTAGTAAATTACTGTTAGTAGTACTACTGTAGTAAATGACTGTTAAGTAGTACTACTGTAATAAATGACTGTTAGTAGTACTACTGTAGTAAATGTCTGTTAAGGGGTACTACTGTAGTAAATGACTTTTAGTAGTACTACTGTAGTAAATTACTGTTAAGTAGTACTACTGTAGTAAATGACAGTTAGTAGTACTACTGTAGTAAATGTCTGTTAAGTAGTACTACTGTAGTAAATGACTGTTAAGTAGTACTACTGTAGTAAATGACAGTTAGTAATACTACTGTAGTAAATGACTGTTAGTAGTACTACTGTAGTAAATGACAGTTAGTAATACTACTGTAGTAAATGACTGTTAGTAGTACTACTGTAGTAAATAACTGTTAAGTAGTACTACTGTAGTAAATGACTGTTAAGTAGTACTACTGTAGTAAATGACAGTTAGTAATACTACTGTAGTAAATGACTGTTAGTAGTACTACTGTAGTAAATTACTGTTAGTAGTACTACTGTAGTAAATGACTGTTAAGTAGTACTACTGTAGTAAATGACTGTTAGTAGTACTACTGTAGTAAATGACAGTTAGTAATACTACTGTAGTAAATGACTGTTAGTAGTACTACTGTAGTAAATGACAGTTAGTAATACTACTGTAGTAAAAGACAGTTAGTAGTACTACTGTAGTAAACGTCTGTTAAGTAGTACTACTGTAGTAAATGACTGTTAAGTAGTATTACTGTAGTAAATGACAGTTAGTAATACTACTGTAGTAAATGACTGTTTAGTACTACTGTAGTAAATAACTGTTAGTAATACTACTGTAGTAAATGACTGTTAGTAGTACTACTGTAGTAAATAACTGTTAAGTAGTACTACTGTAGTAAATGACTGTTAAGTAGTGCTACTGTAGTAAATGACTCTTAAGTAGTACTACTGTAGTAATGACTGTTAAGTAGTACTACTGTAGTAAATGACTGTTAAGTAGTACTACTGTAGTAAATGACTGTTAGTAGTACTACTGTAGTAAATGTCTGTTAAGTAGTACTACTGTAGTAAATGACTGTTAAGTAGTACTACTGTAGTAAATGACTGTTAGTAGTACTACTGCAGTAAATGACTGTTAAGTAGTATTACTGTAGTAAATGACTGTTAGTAGTACTACTGTAGTAAATGACTGTTAAGTAGTACTACTGTAGTAAATTACTGTTAAGTAGTACTACTGTAGTAAATTACTGTTAGTAGTACTACCGTAGTAAATGACTGTTAAGTAGTACTACTGTAGTAAATTACTGTTAGTAGTACTACTGTAGTAAATGACTGTTAGTAGTACTACTGTAGTAAATGTCTGTTAAGTAGTACTACTGTAGTAAATGACAGTTAGTAGTACTACTGTAGTAAATGTCTGTTAAGTAGTACTACTGTAGTAAATGACTGTTAAGTAGTACTACTGTAGTAAATGACAGTTAGTAATACTACTGTAGTAAATGACTGTTAGTAGTACTACTGTAGTAAATGACAGTTAGTAATACTACTGTAGTAAATGACTGTTAGTAGTACTACTGTAGTAAATAACTGTTAAGTAGTACTACTGTAGTAAATGACTGTTAAGTAGTACTACTGTAGTAAATGACAGTTAGTAGTACTACTGTAGTAAATGTCTGTTAAGTAGTACTACTGTAGTAAATGACTGTTAAGTAGTACTACTGTAGTAAATGACTGTTAAGTAGTATTACTGTAGTAAATGACTGTTAAGTAGTACTACTGTAGTAAATGACAGTTAGTAATACTACTGTAGTAAATGACTGTTAGTAGTACTACTGTAGTAAATGACTGTTAGTAGTACTACTGTAGGAAATGTCTGTTAAGTAGTACTACTGTAGTAAATGACTGTTAGTAGTACTACTGTAGTAAATGACTGTTAGTAGTACTACTGTAGGAAATGTCTGTTAAGTAGTACTACTGTAGTAAATGACTGTTAAGTAGTACTACTGTAGTAAATGACTGTTAAGTAGTACTACTTTAGTAAATGACAGTTAGTAGTACTACTGTAGTAAATGTCTGTTAAGTAGTACTACTGTAGTAAATGACTGTTAAGTAGTACTACTGTAGTAAATGACAGTTAGTAATACTACTGTAGTAAATGACTGTTAGTAGTACTACTGTACTAAATGACTGTTAAGTAGTACTACTGTAGTAAATGACTGTTAAGTAGTACTACTGTAGTAAATGACTGTTAAGTAGTACTACTGTAGTAAATGACTGTTAAGTAGTACTACTGTAGTAAATGACTGTTAAGTAGTATTACTGTAGTAAATGACTGTTAAGTAGTACTACTGTAGTAAATGACAGTTAGTAATACTACTGTAGTAAATGACTGTTAGTAGTACTACTGTAGTAAATGACTGTTAGTAGTACTACTGTAGTAAATGTCTGTTAAGTAGTACTACTGTAGTAAATGACTGTTAAGTAGTACTACTGTAGTAAATAACTGTTAAGTAGTACTACTGTAGTAAATGACAGTTAGTAGTACTACTGTAGTAAATGTCTGTTAAGTAGTACTACTGTAGTAAATGACTGTTAAGTAGTACTACTGTAGTAAATGACAGTTAGTAATACTACTGTAGTAAATGACTGTTAGTAGTACTACTGTAGTAAATGACAGTTAGTAATACTACTGTAGTAAATGACTGTTAGTAGTACTACTGTAGTAAATAACTGTTAAGTAGTACTGCTGTAGTAAATGACTGTTAAGTAGTACTACTGTAGTAAATGACAGTTAGTAGTACTACTGTAGTAAATGTCTGTTAAGTAGTACTACTGTAGTAAATGACTGTTAAGTAGTACTACTGTAGTAAATGACTGTTAAGTAGTACTACTGTAGTAAATGAATAAGTAGTACTACAGTAGTAAATGAATGTTAGTAGTACTACTGTAGTACATCATTGTTAATTAGTACTACTGTAATAAATGACAGTTAGTAGTACTACTATAGTAAATGACTGTTAAGTAGTACTACTGTAGTAAATCATTGTTAAGTATTATTACTGTAGTAAATGACTGTTAAGTATTATTACTGTAGTAAATTACTGTTAGTAGTACTACTGTAGTAAATTACTGTTAAGTAGTACTACTGTAGTAAATGAATAAGTAGTACTACTGTAGTAAATTACTGTTAGTAGTAGTACTACTGTAGTAAATGACAGTAATACTACTGTAGTAAATGACTGTTAAGTAGTACTACTGTAGTAAATTACTGGTAAGTATTATTACTGAAGTACATGAGTGTTAAGTAGTATTACTGTGGTACATGACTGTTAGTAGTACTACTGTAGTACATGAATGTTAAGTAGTACTACTGTAGTACATGACTGTTAGTAGTACTACTGTAGTACATGAATGTTAGTATTACTACTTTAGTACATCATTGTTAAGTAGTACTGCTGTAGTAAATGACTAAGTAGCACTACTGTAGTAAATGACTGTTAGTAGTACTAGTGTAGTAAATTACTGGTAAGTAGTACTACTGTAGTAAATGACTGTTAGCAGTACTAGTGTAGTAAATTACTGGGATGTAGTACTACTGTAGTAAATGACTGTTAGCAGTACTAGTGTAGTAAATTACTGGTAAGTAGTACTACTGTAGTAAATGACTGTTAGCAGTACTAGTGTAGTAAATTACTGGTAAGTAGTACTACTGTAGTAAATGACTGTTAGCAGTACTAGTGTAGTAAATTACTGGTAAGTAGTACTACTGTAGTACATGACTGTTAAGTACTACTACTGAAGTAAATGACTGTTAACTAGTTCTACACTAATAAATGACTGTTGGTGGTACAACTGTAGTAAATGACTGTTAGTAGTACTACTGTAGTAAATGACTGTTAAGTATTATTACTGTAGTACAAGATTGTTAGGTAGCACTAATGTCGTAAATTACTGGTAAGTGGTAGTACTGTAGTACATGACTAAGTATTACCACTGTAGTAAATGACTGTTAACTAGTTCTACTCTAGTAAATGACTGTTGGTAGTACTACGGTAGTACATGACTGTTAAGTAGTACTACTGTAGTAAATGACTGTTAGTACTACTATTGTAGTACATGATTGTAAGTATTACTACTGTAGTAAATGACTGTTAGCAGTGCTTGTGTAGTAAATTACTGGTAAGTAGTACTACTGTAGTAAATGACTGTTAAGTAGTATTACTGTGGTACATGACTGTTAAGTAGTACTTCTGTGGTAAATTACTGGTAAGTAGTAATACTGTAGTAAATGACTGTTAAGTAGTACTACTGTAGTAAATGACCGTTAACTAGTTCTACTGTAGTAAATGACTGTTAAGTAGTACTACTGTAATAAATGACAGTTAGTAATACTACTGTAGTAAATTACTGTTAGTAGTACTACTGTAGTAAATGACTGTTAAGTATTATTACTGTAGTACAAGACTGTTAGGTAGTATTATTGTAGTAAATTACTGGGAAGTAGTACTACTGTAGTATATGACTTAGTAGTACTACTGTAGTACATGACTGTTAAGTAGTACTACCGTAGTAAATGTTAGTTTCTTTCCTCTTATCCATATCACGTCCACTACAATGTAAACACAGAAGCGAGTGAACCATGTGACGTGTGGCGTGACGTTGTGGGTTACAGCAAGCATAGTGCGTCTAAACCGATCTTAACAATAAATTTCTTTTGAGGTGACTTCTTAATTTTTCTTTTATTAAGATGAGCAAATATAAGCTGTAATATGTGGTGAAGTAGTGGGAAGGCACACTGGTTGCCGGTAAAAGTCCTGGTACACACCATACGCTGAAAAAAATAGTCCCGATACGCAAAGGGATAGAATTTAAAAGTGCTGGTACTGTGTACTGCTGCGCACCGGCCCACTTAAAGCACTGGTTATGATCTATTTTTATGCGTTCATCATAGTTTTCAGCAGCTGTTGTCATGGAGATGTTTTTTTTCAGATTTTGCGCAGCGGGAGTAAACTAGCCTGGTAAAAACCCTTTCTGTCGCGTGGCCCCCTTTATGAACGCTGTGGCTACGCCCGTGCTGGTTCAACCTTCAGGCTGCTTTACTTTGAAGGGGCTGACCGGAAGTCCACGTGAGCTCGCGGAGCTTGGCAGTCAGTCCGCGTGCACAGCAGCAGGTCAGCTTGCTTTCTGCTCCATCGCTTCCTCTTGGCGCTGCGGGGCGCTGCGGGAGGCGTGAGGAGCCCGAGGAGCCCGACTCCCGCCCCCCCCCCCCCCCCGCCCCCCCCCCCCCATGGCGGAGCGGATCAGACGGAGCCGCTCCTGATGGGACACCATGTTGGCTGAACTTTTCTGCTCGGACCCGGACATCTTGTCCCTCCGGACCGGGTCGTAGCGCACTTTGTTCTGGTCTCGTGCTCCAGCAGGACGCGCGGCCGCCTGCGTCAGGCGGGTTTGGTCCCGCACGGTCCCGCAGCGGCTCCACGCAGAGCGACCAGAGCATGGGGGCGAAGCAGAGCAGCTCTCCTGCTAGCCCAGCTGCTAACGGACGGACCAGAGCATACTCCGGGTCCGACCTGCCCTCCTCCACGTCCGGCAGCGGCGTCCGGAGCGCCGCCGCCGCGGGGGTCATCTCCCCCGGACACGCCGCCTCCAGAGGCTCCGGAGCCGCGTCCGGCAGCAGCCAGCCAGGACTGGGGGCCAGGGCCAGGTCTGCGGGGGGCTCCGGGACCAGTACCAGACCTCAGTCCAGCATCCACATCCCGAACAGTTCGCCGGAGTCCGGAGGCAGCAGCCCGGAGGAGGCGGCGGGCAGGGGGCGCGCGGGCGGCGTGCACGAGGCTCCGCGGCTGCTGGTGGGCTCCTTACCAGCTCACCTGTCCCCTCATCTGTTCGCAGGTAAGACCTGCTGGGTCAGACAGGTCACGGCACCTCAGACTGGTCAGTTCCCAGTTCCTCCACCGGTTTTAAACTGGTTTATAAACCCGAAGTGTGAACAGCGTGATCCGGATCCTGCTGCTGGTTTCTCAGCTGCTTTTCTACTGGTTTCAGGTCTGAACCTTAGCTCAGGGACTGGTGTCAGGG
This sequence comes from Telmatherina bonti, assembly GCF_933228915.1. Lineage (NCBI taxonomy): Eukaryota > Metazoa > Chordata > Actinopteri > Atheriniformes > Telmatherinidae > Telmatherina > Telmatherina bonti. Next base: position 39,684,956 of record NC_136623.1, read on the forward strand.
ACTGGTCTCAGGAACTGGTGTCAGGAACTGGTCTCAGGAACTGGTCTCAGGGACTGGTCTCAGGAACTGGTCTCAGGAACTGGTGTCAGGAACTGGTGTCAGGGACTGGTGTCAGGGACTGGTCTCAGGAACTGGTCTCAGGAACTGGTGTCAGGGACTGGTGTCAGGGACTGGTCTCAGGAACTGGTGTCAGGGACTGGTGTCAGGGACTGGTCTCAGGAACTGGTCTCAGGGACTGGTCTCAGGAACTGGTCTCAGGGACTGGTCTCAGGAACTGGTGTCAGGGACTGGTCTCAGGAACTGGTCTCAGGGACTGGTGTCAGGGACTGGTCTCAGGAACTGGTCTCAGGGACTGGTGTCAGGGACTGGTCTCAGGAACTGGTGTCAGGGACTGGTGTCAGGGACTGGTCTCAGGGACTGGTGTCAGGGACTGGTCTCAGGAACTGGTGTCAGGGACTGGTGTCAGGGACTGGTCTCAGGGACTGGTGTCAGGAACTGGTCTCAGGAACTGGTCTCAGGGACTGGTGTCAGGGACTGGTCTCAGGAACTGGTGTCAGGAACTGGTGTCAGGAACTGGTGTCAGGGACTGGTGTCAGGGACTGGTCTCAGGAACTGGTCTCAGGGACTGGTGTCAGGGACTGGTCTCAGGAACTGGTGTCAGGGACTGGTCTCAGGGACTGGTGTCAGGGACTGGTGTCAGGGACTGGTCTCAGGAACTGGTCTCAGGGACTGGTGTCAGGGACTGGTCTCAGGAACTGGTGTCAGGGACTGGTCTCAGGGACTGGTGTCAGGGACTGGTGTCAGGGACTGGTGTCAGGGACTGGTCTCAGGGACTGGTGTCAGGGACTGGTCTCAGGAACTGGTGTCAGGGACTGGTCTCAGGGACTGGTGTCAGGGACTGGTGTCAGGGACTGGTCTCAGGAACTGGTCTCAGGGACTGGTGTCAGGGACTGGTCTCAGGAACTGGTGTCAGGGACTGGTCTCAGGGACTGGTGTCAGGGACTGGTGTCAGGGACTGGTCTCAGGAACTGGTCTCAGGGACTGGTGTCAGGGACTGGTCTCAGGAACTGGTCTCAGGAACTGGTGTCAGGGACTGGTCTCAGGAACTGGTCTCAGGAACTGGTGTCAGGGACTGGTGTCAGGAACTGGTCTCAGGGACTGGTCTCAGGAACTGGTGTCAGGGACTGGTCTCAGGGACTGGTCTCAGGAACTGGTGTCAGGAACTGGTGTCAGGGACTGGTGTCAGGGACTGGTCTCAGGAACTGGTGTCAGGGACTGGTCTCAGGAACTGGTGTCAGGGACTGGTGTCAGGGACTGGTGTCAGGGACTGGTCTCAGGAACTGGTGTCAGGGACTGGTGTCAGGGACTGGTCTCAGGAACTGGTCTCAGGGACTGGTGTCAGGGACTGGTGTCAGGAACTGGTCTCAGGAACTGGTCTCAGGAACTGGTGTCAGGGACTGGTGTCAGGAACTGGTCTCAGGAACTGGTCTCAGGGACTGGTCTCAGGAACTGGTGTCAGGAACTGGTGTCAGGGACTGGTCTCAGGAACTGGTGTCAGGAACTGGTGTCAGGGACTGGTCTCAGGAACTGGTGTCAGGGACTGGTCTCAGGAACTGGTCTCAGGAACTGGTGTCAGGAACTGGTCTCAGGAACTGGTCTCAGGGACTGGTGTCAGGGACTGGTGTCAGGAACTGGTCTCAGGAACTGGTGTCAGGAACTGGTCTCAGGAACTGGTCTCAGGGACTGGTGTCAGGGACTGGTGTCAGGAACTGGTCTCAGGAACTGGTCTCAGGAACTGGTGTCAGGGACTGGTGTCAGGAACTGGTCTCAGGAACTGGTCTCAGGAACTGGTGTCAGGAACTGGTCTCAGGGACTGGTCTCAGGGACTGGTCTCAGGAACTGGTGTCAGGAACTGGTCTCAGGAACTGGTCTCAGGGACTGGTGTCAGGAACTGGTCTCAGGAACTGGTGTCAGGAACTGGTCTCAGGAACTGGTCTCAGGGACTGGTCTCAGGAACTGGTCTCAGGGACTGGTGTCAGGAACTGGTCTCAGGAACTGGTCTCAGGGACTGGTCTCAGGGACTGGTGTCAGGGACTGGTCTCAGGAACTGGTGTCAGGAACTGGTGTCAGGAACTGGTCTCAGGGACTGGTCTCAGGAACTGGTGTCAGGAACTGGTCTCAGGGACTGGTGTCAGGAACTGGTCTCAGGAACTGGTCTCAGGAACTGGTCTCAGGGACTGGTGTCAGGGACTGGTGTCAGGAACTGGTCTCAGGGACTGGTCTCAGGAACTGGTCTCAGGAACTGGTGTCAGGAACTGGTCTCAGGAACTGGTGTCAGGAACTGGTCTCAGGGACTGGTCTCAGGAACTGGTGTCAGGGACTGGTGTCAGGGACTGGTCTCAGGAACTGGTGTCAGGGACTGGTGTCAGGGACTGGTGTCAGGGACTGGTCTCAGGAACTGGTCTCAGGAACTGGTGTCAGGAACTGGTCTCAGGGACTGGTGTCAGGGACTGGTGTCAGGGACTGGTCTCAGGAACTGGTGTCAGGAACTGGTGTCAGGAACTGGTCTCAGGGACTGGTCTCAGGAACTGGTCTCAGGGACTGGTGTCAGGGACTGGTCTCAGGAACTGGTCTCAGGGACTGGTGTCAGGGACTGGTGTCAGGAACTGGTCTCAGGAACTGGTGTCAGGGACTGGTCTCAGGAACTGGTCTCAGGAACTGGTGTCAGGGACTGGTCTCAGGGACTGGTCTCAGGGACTGGTGTCAGGAACTGGTCTCAGGAACTGGTCTCAGGGACTGGTGTCAGGAACTGGTCTCAGGAACTGGTGTCAGGGACTGGTCTCAGGAACTGGTCTCAGGAACTGGTGTCAGGGACTGGTCTCAGGAACTGGTCTTAGGAACTGGTGTCAGGGACTGGTCTCAGGAACTGGTCTCAGGAACTGGTGTCAGGGACTGGTCTCAGGAACTGGTGTCAGGAACTGGTCTCAGGAACTGGTCTCAGGGACTGGTGTCAGGGACTGGTCTCAGGAACTGGTCTCAGGAACTGGTGTCAGGAACTGGTCTCAGGGACTGGTCTCAGGAACTGGTCTCAGGGACTGGTCTCAGGAACTGGTGTCAGGAACTGGTCTCAGGGACTGGTGTCAGGAACTGGTCTCAGGGACTGGTGTCAGGAACTGGTCTCAGGGACTGGTGTCAGGAACTGGTCTCAGGGACTGGTGTCAGGGACTGGTCTCAGGGACTGGTGTCAGGAACTGGTGTCAGGAACTGGTGTCAGGGACTGGTGTCAGGAACTGGTGTCAGGGACTGGTCTCAGGAACTGGTCTCAGGAACTGGTCTCAGGAACTGGTGTCAGGGACTGGTCTCAGGAACTGGTGTCAGGGACTGGTGTCAGGGACTGGTGTCAGGAACTGGTGTCAGGAACTGGTCTCAGGGACTGGTCTCAGGAACTGGTGTCAGGGACTGGTGTCAGGGACTGGTCTCAGGAACTGGTGTCAGGGACTGGTGTCAGGGACTGGTCTCAGGAACTGGTCTCAGGAACTGGTGTCAGGAACTGGTCTCAGGGACTGGTGTCAGGGACTGGTCTCAGGAACTGGTCTCAGGAACTGGTGTCAGGAACTGGTCTCAGGGACTGGTGTCAGGGACTGGTCTCAGGGACTGGTCTCAGGAACTGGTCTCAGGGACTGGTGTCAGGGACTGGTCTCAGGAACTGGTCTCAGGGACTGGTCTCAGGGACTGGTGTCAGGGACTGGTCTCAGGGACTGGTGTCAGGGACTGGTGTCAGGGACTGGTCTCAGGAACTGGTGTCAGGGACTGGTCTCAGGAACTGGTCTCAGGAACTGGTGTCAGGGACTGGTCTCAGGGACTGGTGTCAGGGACTGGTCTCAGGAACTGGTCTCAGGAACTGGTCTCAGGGACTGGTGTCAGGAACTGGTCTCAGGAACTGGTCTCAGGGACTGGTGTCAGGGACTGGTCTCAGGAACTGGTCTCAGGAACTGGTGTCAGGGACTGGTCTCAGGAACTGGTCTCAGGAACTGGTGTCAGGGACTGGTCTCAGGAACTGGTGTCAGGAACTGGTCTCAGGAACTGGTCTCAGGGACTGGTCTCAGGAACTGGTCTCAGGAACTGGTGTCAGGAACTGGTCTCAGGGACTGGTCTCAGGGACTGGTCTCAGGAACTGGTCTCAGGAACTGGTCTCAGGGACTGGTGTCAGGAACTGGTCTCAGGGACTGGTGTCAGGAACTGGTGTCAGGGACTGGTCTCAGGAACTGGTGTCAGGGACTGGTCTCAGGAACTGGTCTCAGGAACTGGTGTCAGGGACTGGTCTCAGGGACTGGTCTCAGGAACTGGTGTCAGGAACTGGTCTCAGGGACTGGTGTCAGGAACTGGTCTCAGGGACTGGTGTCAGGGACTGGTCTCAGGGACTGGTGTCAGGAACTGGTGTCAGGAACTGGTCTCAGGGACTGGTCTCAGGAACTGGTGTCAGGAACTGGTGTCAGGGACTGGTGTCAGGAACTGGTGTCAGGAACTGGTCTCAGGGACTGGTGTCAGGAACTGGTCTCAGGAACTGGTCTCAGGGACTGGTGTCAGGGACTGGTCTCAGGAACTGGTCTCAGGAACTGGTGTCAGGGACTGGTCTCAGGAACTGGTCTCAGGGACTGGTCTCAGGGACTGGTGTCAGGGACTGGTCTCAGGGACTGGTGTCAGGGACTGGTGTCAGGAACTGGTCTCAGGAACTGGTGTCAGGGACTGGTCTCAGGAACTGGTGTCAGGGACTGGTGTCAGGAACTGGTGTCAGGAACTGGTCTCAGGGACTGGTCTCAGGAACTGGTCTCAGGGACTGGTGTCAGGGACTGGTCTCAGGAACTGGTCTCAGGGACTGGTGTCAGGGACTGGTCTCAGGAACTGGTGTCAGGAACTGGTCTCAGGGACTGGTGTCAGGAACTGGTCTCAGGAACTGGTCTCAGGAACTGGTGTCAGGAACTGGTGTCAGGAACTGGTCTCAGGGACTGGTCTCAGGAACTGGTGTCAGGAACTGGTGTCAGGGACTGGTGTCAGGAACTGGTGTCAGGAACTGGTCTCAGGGACTGGTGTCAGGAACTGGTCTCAGGAACTGGTGTCAGGGACTGGTCTCAGGAACTGGTGTCAGGAACTGGTGTCAGGGACTGGTCTCAGGAACTGGTCTCAGGAACTGGTCTCAGGGACTGGTGTCAGGGACTGGTCTCAGGAACTGGTCTCAGGGACTGGTGTCAGGGACTGGTCTCAGGAACTGGTGTCAGGAACTGGTGTCAGGGACTGGTGTCAGGAACTGGTCTCATAGGAGACCACTTTAACCACACAACTAGCAGGTTACGTGTTTCTGTCCATAAATACTCTTCATGATTATTGATTATTGGCACGTCCCACTTTGAGCTGCATCATGTTTCTATTTTACACACTTATAAACATGAAATGAGGGTCATTCAGCTTTCAGAACATTGTCTTGGTTTCATTTATTCATCCTCACCACTTAGTCCGAGTAAGGGTGGCGGGGAGCTGGAGCCTATCCCAGCTGGCTCTGGGTGAGAGGCAGGGGACACCCTGGACAGCTCGCCGGGACACACAGACACACACAGGGACACACAGGGACACACAGACACACAGAGACACACAGTGACACACAGACACACAGAGACACACAGGGACACACAGGGACACACAGAGACACACAGGGACACACAGAGACACACAGGGACACACAGGGACACACAGGGACACACAGAGACACACAGGGACACACAGGGACACACAGAGACACACAGGGACACACAGAGACACACAGGGACACACAGGGACACACAGACACACAGAGACACACAGGGACACACAGAGACACACAGGGACACACAGGGACACACAGAGACACACAGGGACACACAGACACACAGAGACACACAGGGACACACAGAGACACACAGAGACACACAGGGACACACAGAGACACACAGAGACACACAGGGACACACAGACACACAGAGACACACAGGGACACACAGAGACACACAGGGACACACAGAGACACACAGAGACACACAGGGACACACAGAGACACACAGAGACACACAGACACACAGAGACACACAGACACACAGGGACACACAGGGACACACAGACACACAGAGACACACAGGGACACACAGAGACACACAGGGACACACAGAGACACACAGGGACACACAGACACACACAGACACACAGGGACACACAGGGACACACAGACACACAGAGACACACAGGGACACACAGAGACACAGAGACACACAGGGACACACAGAGACACACAGAGACACACAGGGACACACAGACACACAGAGACACACAGAGACACACAGGGACACACAGAGACACACAGGGACACACAGAGACACACAGAGACACACAGGGACACACAGAGACACACAGAGACACACAGGGACACACAGAGACACAGAGACACACAGAGACACACAGAGACACACAGGGACACACAGACACACAGAGACACACAGACACACAGAGACACACAGAGACACACAGGGACACACAGAGACACACACAGACACACAGGGACACACAGACACACAGAGACACACAGAGACACACAGGGACACACAGAGACACACAGGGACACACAGACACACAGAGACACACAGGGACACACAGAGACACACAGAGACACACAGGGACACACAGAGACACACAGGGACACACAGAGACACACAGAGACACACAGACACACAGAGACACACAGGGACACACAGAGACACACAGGGACACACAGACACACACAGACACACAGGGACACACAGAGACACACAGGGACACACAGACACACAGAGACACACAGGGACACACAGAGACACAGAGACACACAGGGACACACAGAGACACACAGAGACACACAGGGACACACAGACACACAGAGACACACAGAGACACACAGAGACACACAGGGACACACAGAGACACACAGAGACACACAGAGACACAGAGACACACAGGGACACACAGAGACACACAGAGACACACAGGGACACACAGACACACAGAGACACACAGAGACACACAGAGACACACAGAGACACACAGGGACACACAGAGACACACAGAGACACACAGGGACACACAGAGACACAGAGACACACAGAGACACACAGAGACACACAGGGACACACAGACACACAGAGACACACAGACACACAGAGACACACAGAGACACACAGGGACACACAGAGACACACACAGACACACAGGGACACACAGACACACAGAGACACACAGGGACACACAGGGACACACACAGGGACACACAGACACACAGAGACACACAGACACACAGGGACACACAGGGACACACAGACACACAGAGACACACAGAGACACACAGGGACACACAGGGACACACAGAGACACACAGGGACACACAGAGACACACAGACACACACAGAGACACACAGACACACAGGGACACACAAAGACACACAGACACACAGGGACACACACAGACACACAGAGACACACACAGGGACACACAGACACACACAGACACACAGGGACACACACACAGAGACACACAGACACACACAGACACACACAGACACACAGACACACACAGACACACACAGACACACAGACACACACAGACACACACAGACACACAGAGACACACAGAGACACAGGGACACACACAGGGACACACAGGGACACACACAGACACACAGAGACACACAGACACACAGGGACACAGAGACACACAGACACACAGAGACACACAGGGACACACACAGGGACACACAGACACACAGGGACACACAGGGACACACACAGGGACACACAGACACACAGGGACACACAGGGACACACACAGGGACACACACAGGGACACACAGACACACAGGGACACAGGGACACACACAGGGACACACAGACACACAGGGACACACAGGGACACACACAGGGACACACAGAGACACACAGACACACAGGGACACACAGGGACACACAGAGACACACAGACACACAGACACACAGGGACACACAGAGACACAGACACACAGGGACACACAGAGACACACAGACACACAGGGACACACAGGGACACACAGAGACACACAGACACACAGACACACAGGGACACACAGAGACACAGGGACACACAGGGACACACAGGGACACACACAGACACACACAGGGACACACAGGCACACAGACACACACAGGGACACAGAGACACACAGACACACAGAGACACACAGACACACAGGGACACACAGACACACAGGGACACACAAAGACACACAGACACACAGGGACACACAGGGACACACAGAGACACACAGGGACACACAGAGACACACAGGGACACACAGGGACACACAGGGACACACAGGGACACACAGAGACACACAGGGACACACAGAGACACACAGGGACACACAGGGACACACAGGGACACACAGAGACACACAGGGACACACAGAGACACATTTATAGATTTATAGATCTGATCAGGTCCTGTCGTCCCAAAACCAATGAAAGTCCTCTGGACTCTGAGTCCAGCTGCTGAAAGCAGGTCCAGATCCAGGTTTCTGTGGTGAAACTGACTCACATGAGTCTGTGGTCCAGCATCAGGAAGTGTGACAGAAAAGAGGAAGCTTTACAGGAAGCCTTCTGCGCTGAAACCACCGCGAGCCTCGGAGAAGTCCACATGAGATGTGGAGTAAAAGCAGAAGCGGGACGGTCCGGTCCATTCCCGGCGTCATGTTGCTGGTAAACAAGCTGGACGCCACCGCCCCGATCAGACGCCAGGACATGACTGCTTGCATTATTTACACGTAATCACCTTTTTTTTCTTTTCTTTTTTTTTACAGCTAATAGAAAAGAATCTTATTTACAACAAGTTGCACTTGAAAACGTTTCGTGTTGCAACAGCGAACCTTAAAACATCTTTACAGAAAATGTTTTTTCTTTTTTAATAAAATAAAAAGGTGCGTCAGGAGGAGAGATGGGACGAAATTCCATAAAAGTGGGAATATACATGGATTTAATGAGAGGATGGTGCGGTGCAGGCCTGACCTGCTGTCCTGGACGGTATGTCCCTTCATCTGACGGCAGTCGGAGCTGACAGGTACGAGCTGCCGGGACGCCCCGCTTCAGGAACCGCCGCAGCAGCCAGGACGAGCTAACGCTGATTTAACTTCACATTAAACACATCTGTAAACGTGGAAATGGCTGAAAAATAGAATAAAAGAATTATTATTTATCAAGCAGTAAACAAAGAGAGCCACATAGTCTGACTGTCCTGCTCCAGGTTCCTGAATCATGGTCCATTCCCTCCGTTTGGGATGGAAGGGAAACATTTTCAGCCTCCACCGAAAGGTCGGTCTTTCCACCGTTTTAGTTTCGTCCATGTTGTCCAGTCGGCACCTGGGTGGCGTTTCACCCGTCTCCTAGTGGCGTTTCACCCGTCTCCTAGTGGCGTTTCACCCGTCTCCTAGTGGCGTTTCACCCGTCTCCTAGTGGCGTTTCACCCGTCTCCTAGTGGCGTTTCACCCGTCTCCTAGTGGCGTTTCACCCGTCTCCTAGTGGCGTTTCACCCGTCTCCTAGTGGCGTTTCACCCGTCTCCTAGTGGCGTTTCACCCGTCTCCTAGTGGCGTTTCACCCGTCTCCTAGTGGCGTTTCACCCGTCTCCTAGTGCCGTTTCACCCGTCTCCTAGTGGCGTTTCACCCGTCTCCTAGTGGCGTTTCACCCGTCTCCTAGTGGCGTTTCACCCGTCTCCTAGTGGCGTTTCACCCGTCTCCTAGTGGCGTTTCACCCGTCTCCTAGTGGCGTTTCACCCGTCTCCTAGTGACGTTTCACCCGTCTCCTAGTGACGTTTCACCCGTCTCCTAGTGGCGTTTCACCCGTCTCCTAGTGGCGTTTCACCCGTCTCCTAGTGGCGTTTCACCCGTCTCCTAGTGGCGTTTCACCCGTCTCCTAGTGCCGTTTCACCCGTCTCCTAGTGGCGTTTCACCCGTCTCCTAGTGGCGTTTCACCCGTCTCCTAGTGGCGTTTCACCCGTCTCCTAGTGGCCGTTTCACCCGTCTCCTAGTGGCCGTTTCACCCGTCTCCTAGTGGCCGTTTCACCCGTCTCCTAGTGGCGTTTCACCCGTCTCCTAGTGGCGTTTCACCCGTCTCCTAGTGGCGTTTCACCCGTCTCCTAGTGGCGTTTCACCCGTCTCCTAGTGGCGTTTCACCCGTCTCCTAGTGGCCGTTTCACCCGTCTCCTAGTGGCGTTTCACCCGTCTCCTAGTGGCCGTTTCACCCGTCTCCTAGTGGCGTTTCACCCGTCTCCTAGTGCCGTTTCACCCGTCTCCTAGTGGCGTTTCACCCGTCTCCTAGTGGCGTTTCACCCGTCTCCTAGTGCCGTTTCACCCGTCTCCTAGTGGCGTTTCACCCGTCTCCTAGTGGCGTTTCACCCGTCTCCTAGTGGCGTTTCACCCGTCTCCTAGTGGCGTTTCACCCGTCTCCTAGTGGCGTTTCACCCGTCTCCTAGTGGCGTTTCACCCGTCTCCTAGTGGCGTTTCACCCGTCTCCTAGTGGCGTTTCACCCGTCTCCTAGTGGCGTTTCACCCGTCTCCTAGTGGCGTTTCACCCGTCTCCTAGTGGCGTTTCACCCGTCTCCTAGTGGCGTTTCACCCGTCTCCTAGTGGCGTTTCACCCGTCTCCTAGTGGCGTTTCACCCGTCTCCTAGTGGCGTTTCACCCGTCTCCTAGTGGCGTTTCACCCGTCTCCTAGTGGCGTTTCACCCGTCTCCTAGTGGCCGTTTCACCCGTCTCCTAGTGGCGTTTCACCCGTCTCCTAGTGGCGTTTCACCCGTCTCCTAGTGCCGTTTCACCCGTCTCCTAGTGGCCGTTTCACCCGTCTCCTAGTGGCGTTTCACCCGTCTCCTAGTGGCGTTTCACCCGTCTCCTAGTGGCGTTTCACCCGTCTCCTAGTGGCGTTTCACCCGTCTCCTAGTGGCGTTTCACCCGTCTCCTAGTGGCGTTTCACCCGTCTCCTAGTGGCGTTTCACCCGTCTCCTAGTGGCCGTTTCACCCGTCTCCTAGTGGCCGTTTCACCCGTCTCCTAGTGGCGTTTCACCCGTCTCCTAGTGGCGTTTCACCCGTCTCCTAGTGGCGTTTCACCCGTCTCCTAGTGGCGTTTCACCCGTCTCCTAGTGGCGTTTCACCCGTCTCCTAGTGGCGTTTCACCCGTCTCCTAGTGGCGTTTCACCCGTCTCCTAGTGGCGTTTCACCCGTCTCCTAGTGGCGTTTCACCCGTCTCCTAGTGCCGTTTCACCCGTCTCCTAGTGGCGTTTCACCCGTCTCCTAGTGGCGTTTCACCCGTCTCCTAGTGGCCGTTTCACCCGTCTCCTAGTGGCGTTTCACCCGTCTCCTAGTGGCGTTTCACCCGTCTCCTAGTGGCGTTTCACCCGTCTCCTAGTGGCGTTTCACCCGTCTCCTAGTGGCGTTTCACCCGTCTCCTAGTGGCGTTTCACCCGTCTCCTAGTGGCGTTTCACCCGTCTCCTAGTGGCCGTTTCACCCGTCTCCTAGTGGCGTTTCACCCGTCTCCTAGTGGCCGTTTCACCCGTCTCCTAGTGGCGTTTCACCCGTCTCCTAGTGGCCGTTTCACCCGTCTCCTAGTGGCGTTTCACCCGTCTCCTAGTGGCGTTTCACCCGTCTCCTAGTGGCGTTTCACCCGTCTCCTAGTGGCTGTTTCACCCGTCTCCTAGTGGCGTTTCACCCGTCTCCTAGTGGCGTTTCACCCGTCTCCTAGTGGCCGTTTCACCCGTCTCCTAGTGGCGTTTCACCCGTCTCCTAGTGGCGTTTCACCCGTCTCCTAGTGGCGTTTCACCCGTCTCCTAGTGGCGTTTCACCCGTCTCCTAGTGGCGTTTCACCCGTCTCCTAGTGGCGTTTCACCCGTCTCCTAGTGGCCGTTTCACCCGTCTCCTAGTGGCGGGCATCACTAAGTATTAGGAATGATTCCTGAGTGTCCAAACGCAGCACGCTGCATAAAGCAGGATTTACATTGGAGTCTTACAGAGTCTGGCCCACCCATCCATCCATCCATCGACCTATTCATCCATCCATCCAGCCCTCCATCCATCCATCCCTACATCCACCCATTCATCCATCCACCCATCCATCCATCCATCCACCCATTCATCCATCCACCCATCCATCCACCCATTCTTCCATCCATCCATCCACCCATTCATCCATCCACCCATCCATCCATCCATCCATCCACCCATTCATCCATCCACCCATCCATCCACCCATTCTTCCATCCATCCATCCACCCATTCATCCATCCACCCATCCATCCATCCATCCATCCACCCATTCATCCATCCACCCATCCATCCATCCATCCATCCACCCATTCATCCATCCATCCATCCACCCATTCATCCATCGACCTATTCATCCATCCATCCAGCCCTCCATCCATCCATCCAGCCCTCCATCCACCCATTCATCCATCCATCCATCCACCCATCCATCCATCCATCCATCCATCCATCCATCCATCCATCCCTACATCCACCCATTCATCCATCCATCCATCCACCCATCCATCCATCCATCCATCCATCCCTACATCCACCCATCCATCCCTACATCCACCCATTCATCCATCCATCCATCCATCCATCTATTCATCCATCCATCCATCCCTACATCCATCCATCCATCCCTACATCCACCCATTCATCCATCCATCCATCCCTACATCCACCCATTCATCCATCCATCCATCCCTACACCCACCCATCCATCCATCCATCCCTAAATCCACCCATTCATCCAGCCCTCCATCCACCCATCCATCCATCCATTTATCTATCCACCCAGTTTTTATGGCGTTAGAGAGAGGGACCTGGTCTCACCCGAACCAGACCGAGGACCCATATAAGCCAGTTTCAAGTCTCTGTGTTTTTACTGGTTTTACTGGTTTTTAAGCCTCTGAATGGTCCTGAGTGTTTATCTAACCTGCTTTTATTTGCGTCCATGAATTTGCCTTAATTTTTCCTTTGATAAAAGAGTAATTAACTTCATTTGGACTTCCGGGTTTGTTGAAGTTTTTGTGTCATTGTTATATATTTTCTCCTCTTATATTTTATTTCGACGTATTTAATCGTCCTGTTTGAATCTTTTGACTCAGTCTTAATGTGTATTATTTATTGATCTGTAATTTTTCTCTCTGATACTTCTTCTTTCAGTTTTACACTCTTTACTCATCTCTGATGATCTCTGTGTTTCATTTGTCCGTTTCTTCAGTGACACACTTGAAGTTGGGATGAATGTTGTTTAGTTGGATTGATTGATGGAGGACCGTCTGGCCTTTTGGACCTTGTTTACGACCGGTCACGCAGCTCACCATTGCTTTCCTTTTGGTCGTCGTTGCGTCCTGTCAGCTGTTGGATGGAAATAAATCTGGTTCAGTCTGAACAGGTTCTGCTTTTCCTCCACAGAGTTTAAGTTCTGGACGCACAACGTCTGCTGGCGTCTTTAGTCTGTGTGAGCTTCTATTCTTCTTCTCTGTTTTTCCTAAAACAGACGGGTGAGTCAGCAGATGGCAGCTAAATAATTTACTCCCGTTTAAAGCAGATGACCTTCACTCTGAAAACCATCGTTAACCAACCCTTCCTCTCTCCTCTTGAGCCAAGAAAGTCAAGTACAGGAAGCCTAAGGGTGAATTTAAAGGGTTGTTTCCCACTACACATGTGCATGCTTCCAGAGCATTAAAGCCAGCCTGGAGGCAGCTGCTGTAGAAATGTCTGGAATTATTTCACATCTTCAGTTTATACGGATGCAGAACTTACTGGGATCAGCCAATCAGATCTCAGAACACATTTTCACACTGAAAACAACCAGTTATTGTCTGAAAACTCAGACTCCCAGAACTGGACCAACACTCCCAGACATGAGTTCTGCAGCATCTCTAACTGGAACTCCGCTCAGCCGTTTGTAGGCATCGTGGGGTTAATCTATCTACAAGTTAGGCTACGTTCACACTACAGACTGAAGCAACTTAAATCCGGTGTTTGAGCCCCTGTGCGACCTGTAACCGATCTTTTCTTAACAGTCTGAATGACACAGATCTGATGTGTTCTAATGCGACCCAGGCCGCTTGGATATGTGGTCCGATATGTATAGAATCTTTCCCCATGCGACTTCAGTCTGAACGGTCAGGTCGCATTAATCCGACACGCGACAAACGTCATTATTCTGCGTTTGTTGTTTATGAACTCTTTATCAGTGAATGTGCTCACATCCCTCTCCCACCGATCCTGCCTGCGACTCCGTACCCAAATGTTTCTCTCTACAGCTGTTGCTGCCACAGCTCCACAAAGACCAAAACTTTTACTTTCCTCTTCTGTTAAACGTCTCCTTGAAACGAACCCGTCCACAATGTTGTGGCTGCGGTTGGACAAAACGTTTAAAACAGCAAATGCTCTGCTGCCGTCCATATTTACTTCTGCAAACACAAAGACGTCACACGCACGCTCACTGCACGCTTCTGGTGCGCATGAGGTTCATACAGGAGATCACATACAAGTCACATTTGATCGGAAATGTGAACGGACTTTCAAAACATTCGGATTTCACAAAAATATCCGATATGAGCAGCGAGCCGTGCAGTCTGACCGTAGTGTCTTTATTTAACCTGTATGGACGGCAAAATAATGACAAAAACCGCAAGAATGGAAGATTAGATATCACGTAAGTCTCCCGGATTTACTGGATCAAGCAGTGAAGAAAAGGAATGATTTGGCATATTAATGGGAAAAATGTAGTAAATGAAATCAATTGCAAAAAAAAAAGAAAAAATACAATTATTCTGGGGGAAATGAATAAAATAAACAAACTGTAGTAAATAAATACTGAAACAAATGAATAAAACTATAAGAAGGTCCAGAGGTGTGTGGATGTCTCCAGACTCCTGCTGGGACCGGAAAACCGCCTCCTGGAAACCTCCGCAGGTCACGGCCGTCCCGCAGCAGGCTTAGTGTAAGCTGATCTCATTACGTTGCTCGGCAACGAGCAGAAGACGCTGCATCCGACCGTCTGGACCAGAGGTCTGGACTGGTCCACCAGAGGTCCACCAGGAGGTCTGACGACCGTGGAGGAGCCTCGGTAGCTCATAGCTTTAAAATCCAGACAGGAAGTCAGAAAAGCA
Source organism: Telmatherina bonti (assembly GCF_933228915.1). NCBI lineage: Eukaryota > Metazoa > Chordata > Actinopteri > Atheriniformes > Telmatherinidae > Telmatherina > Telmatherina bonti. The sequence goes on from NC_136623.1 coordinate 39,700,182, forward strand.
GCTTCATGACATCAGCTGATCCGTTTAAACACCTGCTGCAGGTAAAACAGCCGGCTCATCTCATTACCCAACCCCTCAGACCAGGTCCGAGACCTGGTCCTCCTCCAGCCGGTCTGGTTCCTGCAGTCCGGACCAGGTCTGGACTCTGGACCACCCTGAGACCTGGTCCTCCTCCAGCCGGTCTGGTTCCTGCAGTCCGGACCAGGTCTGGACTCTGGACCACGCTGAGACCTGGTCCTCCTCCAGCCGGTCTGGTTCCTGCTGTCAGGACCAGGTCTGGACTCTGGACCACGCTGAGACCTGGTCCTCCTCCAGCCGGTCTGGTTCCTGCTGTCAGGACCAGGTCTGGACTCTGGACCACGCTGAGACCTGGTCCTCCTCCAGCCGGTCTGGTTCCTGCTGTCAGGACCAGGTCAGGACTCTGGACCACCCTGAGACCCGGTCCTCCTCCAGCCGGTCTGGTTCCTGCTGTCAGGACCAGGTCTGGACTCTGGACCACCCTGAGACCTGGTCCTCCTCCAGTCGGTCTGGTTCCTGCTGTCAGGACCAGGTCTGGACTCTGGACCACCCTGAGACCCGGTCCTCCTCCAGTCGGTCTGGTTCCTGCTGTCAGGACCAGGTCTGGACTCTGGACCACCCTGAGACCCGGTCCTCCTCCAGTCGGTCTGGTTCCTGCTGTCAGGACCAGGTCTGGACTCTGGACCACGCTGAGACCCGGTCCTCCTCCAGCCGGTCTGGTTCCTGCTGTCAGGACCAGGTCTGGACTCTGGACCACGCTGAGACCCGGTCCTCCTCCAGTCGGTCTGGTTCCTGCTGTCAGGACCAGGTCTGGACTCTGGACCACACTGAGACCTGGTCCTCCTCCAGTCGGTCTGGTTCCTGCTGTCAGGACCAGGTCTGGACTCTGGACCACCCTGAGACCCGGTCCTCCTCCAGTCGGTCTGGTTCCTGCTGTCAGGACCAGGTCTGGACTCTGGACCACGCTGAGACCCGGTCCTCCTCCAGTCGGTCTGGTTCCTGCTGTCAGGACCAGGTCTGGACTCTGGACCACACTGAGACCTGGTCCTCCTCCAGCCTGTCTGGTTCCTGCAGTCAGGACCAGGTCTGGACTCTGGACCACGCTGAGACCCGGTCCTCCTCCAGCCTGTCTGGTTCCTGCTGTCAGGATCAGGTCAGGACTCTGGACCACACTGAGACCTGGTCCTCCTCCAGCCTGTCTGGTTCCTGCTGTCAGGACCAGGTCTGGACTCTGGACCACGCTGAGACCCGGTCCTCCTCCAGTCGGTCTGGTTCCTGCTGTCAGGATCAGGTCAGGACTCTGGACCACACTGAGACCTGGTCCTCCTCCAGTCGGTCTGGTTCCTGCTGTCAGGACCAGGTCTGGACTCTGGACCACCCTGAGACCTGGTCCTCCTCCAGTCGGTCTGGTTCCTGCTGTCAGGACCAGGTCTGGACTCTGGACCACGCTGAGACCTGGTCCTCCTCCAGTCGGTCTGGTTCCTGCTGTCAGGACCAGGTCAGGACTCTGGACCACGCTGAGACCCGGTCCTCCTCCAGTCGGTCTGGTTCCTGCTGTCAGGACCAGGTCTGGACTCTGGACCACCCTGAGACCCGGTCCTCCTCCAGTCGGTCTGGTTCCTGCTGTCAGGACCAGGTCTGGACTCTGGACCACCCTGAGACCCGGTCCTCCTCCAGTCGGTCTGGTTCCTGCTGTCAGGACCAGGTCTGGACTCTGGACCACCCTGAGACCTGGTCCTCCTCCAGTCGGTCTGGTTCCTGCTGTCCGGACCAGGTCTGGACTCTGGACCACCCTGAGACCTGGTCCTCCTCCAGCCGGTCTGGTTCCTGCAGTCCGGACCAGGTCTGGACTCTGGACCACGCTGAGACCTGGTCCTCCTCCAGTCGGTCTGGTTCCTGCTGTCAGGACCAGGTCTGGACTCTGGACCACGCTGAGACCTGGTCCTCCTCCAGCCGGTCTGGTTCCTGCTGTCAGGACCAGGTCAGCACTCTGGACCACCCTGAGACCCGGTCCTCCTCCAGTCGGTCTGGTTCCTGCTGTCAGGATCAGGTCAGGACTCTGGACCACACTGAGACCTGGTCCTCCTCCAGTCGGTCTGGTTCCTGCTGTCAGGATCAGGTCAGGACTCTGGACCACACTGAGACCTGGTCCTCCTCCAGCCGGTCTGGTTCCTGCTGTCAGGACCAGGTCTGGACTCTGGACCACCCTGAGACCTGGTCCTCCTCCAGTCGGTCTGGTTCCTGCTGTCAGGATCAGGTCAGGACTCTGGACCACCCTGAGACCCGGTCCTCCTCCAGCCGGTCTGGTTCCTGCTGTCAGGACCAGGTCTGGACTCTGGACCACCCTGAGACCTGGTCCTCCTCCAGTCGGTCTGGTTCCTGCTGTCAGGACCAGGTCTGGACTCTGGACCACCCTGAGACCCGGTCCTCCTCCAGTCGGTCTGGTTCCTGCTGTCAGGACCAGGTCTGGACTCTGGACCACCCTGAGACCCGGTCCTCCTCCAGTCGGTCTGGTTCCTGCTGTCAGGACCAGGTCTGGACTCTGGACCACGCTGAGACCTGGTCCTCCTCCAGCCGGTCTGGTTCCTGCTGTCAGGACCAGGTCAGGACTCTGGACCACGCTGAGACCCGGTCCTCCTCCAGTCGGTCTGGTTCCTGCTGTCAGGACCAGGTCTGGACTCTGGACCACACTGAGACCTGGTCCTCCTCCAGTCGGTCTGGTTCCTGCTGTCAGGACCAGGTCTGGACTCTGGACCACCCTGAGACCCGGTCCTCCTCCAGTCGGTCTGGTTCCTGCTGTCAGGACCAGGTCTGGACTCTGGACCACGCTGAGACCCGGTCCTCCTCCAGTCGGTCTGGTTCCTGCTGTCAGGACCAGGTCTGGACTCTGGACCACACTGAGACCTGGTCCTCCTCCAGCCTGTCTGGTTCCTGCTGTCAGGACCAGGTCTGGACTCTGGACCACGCTGAGACCCGGTCCTCCTCCAGTCGGTCTGGTTCCTGCTGTCAGGATCAGGTCAGGACTCTGGACCACACTGAGACCTGGTCCTCCTCCAGCCTGTCTGGTTCCTGCTGTCAGGACCAGGTCTGGACTCTGGACCACGCTGAGACCCGGTCCTCCTCCAGTCGGTCTGGTTCCTGCTGTCAGGACCAGGTCTGGACTCTGGACCACACTGAGACCTGGTCCTCCTCCAGCCTGTCTGGTTCCTGCTGTCAGGACCAGGTCTGGACTCTGGACCACGCTGAGACCCGGTCCTCCTCCAGTCGGTCTGGTTCCTGCTGTCAGGATCAGGTCAGGACTCTGGACCACACTGAGACCTGGTCCTCCTCCAGCCGGTCTGGTTCCTGCTGTCAGGACCAGGTCTGGACTCTGGACCACGCTGAGACCCGGTCCTCCTCCAGTCGGTCTGGTTCCTGCTGTCAGGACCAGGTCTGGACTCTGGACCACCCTGAGACCTGGTCCTCCTCCAGTCGGTCTGGTTCCTGCTGTCAGGACCAGGTCTGGACTCTGGACCACGCTGAGACCTGGTCCTCCTCCAGTCGGTCTGGTTCCTGCTGTCAGGACCAGGTCTGGACTCTGGACCACGCTGAGACCTGGTCCTCCTCCAGTCGGTCTGGTTCCTGCTGTCAGGACCAGGTCAGGACTCTGGACCACGCTGAGACCCGGTCCTCCTCCAGTCGGTCTGGTTCCTGCTGTCAGGACCAGGTCTGGACTCTGGACCACCCTGAGACCCGGTCCTCCTCCAGTCGGTCTGGTTCCTGCTGTCAGGACCAGGTCTGGACTCTGGACCACCCTGAGACCCGGTCCTCCTCCAGTCGGTCTGGTTCCTGCTGTCAGGACCAGGTCTGGACTCTGGACCACCCTGAGACCTGGTCCTCCTCCAGTCGGTCTGGTTCCTGCTGTCCGGACCAGGTCTGGACTCTGGACCACGCTGAGACCTGGTCCTCCTCCAGCCGGTCTGGTTCCTGCTGTCAGGACCAGGTCTGGACTCTGGACCACGCTGAGACCTGGTCCTCCTCCAGCCGGTCTGGTTCCTGCTGTCAGGACCAGGTCTGGACTCTGGACCACCCTGAGACCCGGTCCTCCTCCAGTCGGTCTGGTTCCTGCTGTCAGGACCAGGTCTGGACTCTGGACCACCCTGAGACCCGGTCCTCCTCCAGTCGGTCTGGTTCCTGCTGTCAGGACCAGGTCTGGACTCTGGACCACGCTGAGACCCGGTCCTCCTCCAGCCGGTCTGGTTCCTGCTGTCAGGACCAGGTCTGGACTCTGGACCACGCTGAGACCCGGTCCTCCTCCAGTCGGTCTGGTTCCTGCAGTCCGGACCAGGTCTGGACTCTGGACCACCCTGAGACCCGGTCCTCCTCCAGCCGGTCTGGTTCCTGCTGTCAGGACCAGGTCTGGACTCTGGACCACGCTGAGACCTGGTCCTCCTCCAGCCTGTCTGGTTCCTGCAGTCAGGACCAGGTCTGGACTCTGGACCACCCTGAGACCTGGTCCTCCTCCAGTCGGTCTGGTTCCTGCTGTCAGGACCAGGTCTGGACTCTGGACCACGCTGAGACCCGGTCCTCCTCCAGTCGGTCTGGTTCCTGCTGTCAGGATCAGGTCTGGACTCTGGACCACCCTGAGACCTGGTCCTCCTCCAGTCGGTCTGGTTCCTGCTGTCAGGACCAGGTCTGGACTCTGGACCACGCTGAGACCCGGTCCTCCTCCAGCCGGTCTGGTTCCTGCTGTCAGGACCAGGTCTGGACTCTGGACCACGCTGAGACCCGGTCCTCCTCCAGTCGGTCTGGTTCCTGCTGTCAGGACCAGGTCTGGACTCTGGACCACCCTGAGACCCGGTCCTCCTCCAGTCGGTCTGGTTCCTGCTGTCAGGACCAGGTCAGGACTCTGGACCACCCTGAGACCCGGTCCTCCTCCAGTCGGTCTGGTTCCTGCTGTCAGGACCAGGTCTGGACTCTGGACCACGCTGAGACCTGGTCCTCCTCCAGTCGGTCTGGTTCCTGCTGTCAGGACCAGGTCTGGACTCTGGACCACCCTGAGACCTGGTCCTCCTCCAGTCGGTCTGGTTCCTGCTGTCAGGACCAGGTCTGGACTCTGGACCACCCTGAGACCTGGTCCTCCTCCAGTCGGTCTGGTTCCTGCAGTCAGGATCAGGTCAGGACTCTGGACCACGCTGAGACCCGGTCCTCCTCCAGTCGGTCTGGTTCCTGCAGTCAGGACCAGGTCAGGACTCTGGACCACCCTGAGACCCGGTCCTCCTCCAGTCGGTCTGGTTCCTGCAGTCAGGACCAGGTCAGGACTCTGGACCACACTGAGACCTGGTCCTCCTCCAGTCGGTCTGGTTCCTGCTGTCAGGACCAGGTCTGGACTCTGGACCACCCTGAGACCCGGTCCTCCTCCAGTCGGTCTGGTTCCTGCTGTCAGGACCAGGTCTGGACTCTGGACCACCCTGAGACCTGGTCCTCCTCCAGTCGGTCTGGTTCCTGCTGTCAGGACCAGGTCTGGACTCTGGACCACGCTGAGACCTGGTCCTCCTCCAGCCGGTCTGGTTCCTGCTGTCAGGACCAGGTCAGGACTCTGGACCACCCTGAGACCTGGTCCTCCTCCAGCCTGTCTGGTTCCTGCTGTCAGGACCAGGTCAGGACTCTGGACCACGCTGAGACCCGGTCCTCCTCCAGTCGGTCTGGTTCCTGCTGTCAGGACCAGGTCTGGACTCTGGACCACCCTGAGACCTGGTCCTCCTCCAGTCGGTCTGGTTCCTGCTGTCAGGACCAGGTCTGGACTCTGGACCACCCTGAGACCCGGTCCTCCTCCAGTCGGTCTGGTTCCTGCTTTCCGGACCAGGTCTGGACTCTGGACCACGCTGAGACCCGGTCCTCCTCCAGCCGGTCTGGTTCCTGCTGTCAGGACCAGGTCAGGACTCTGGACCACGCTGAGACCCGGTCCTCCTCCAGCCGGTCTGGTTCCTGCTTTCCGGACCAGGTCTGGACTCTGGACCACCCTGAGACCTGGTCCTCCTCCAGTCGGTCTGGTTCCTGCTGTCAGGACCAGGTCTGGACTCTGGACCACGCTGAGACCCGGTCCTCCTCCAGTCGGTCTGGTTCCTGCTGTCAGGACCAGGTCTGGACTCTGGACCACGCTGAGACCTGGTCCTCCTCCAGTCGGTCTGGTTCCTGCTGTCCGGACCAGGTCTGGACTCTGGACCACGCTGAGACCTGGTCCTCCTCCAGTCGGTCTGGTTCCTGCTGTCAGGACCAGGTCTGGACTCTGGACCACGCTGAGACCCGGTCCTCCTCCAGCCGGTCTGGTTCCTGCTGTCAGGACCAGGTCTGGACTCTGGACCACCCTGAGACCTGGTCCTCCTCCAGTCGGTCTGGTTCCTGCTGTCAGGACCAGGTCTGGACTCTGGACCACGCTGAGACCCGGTCCTCCTCCAGTCGGTCTGGTTCCTGCTGTCAGGACCAGGTCTGGACTCTGGACCACGCTGAGACCCGGTCCTCCTCCAGCCGGTCTGGTTCCTGCAGTCCGGACCAGGTCTGGACTCTGGACCACCCTGAGACCTGGTCCTCCTCCAGCCGGTCTGGTTCCTGCTTTCCGGACCAGGTCTGGACTCTGGACCACCCTGAGACCTGGTCCTCCTCCAGCCGGTCTGGTTCCTGCTGTCAGGACCAGGTCTGGACTCTGGACCACGCTGAGACCTGGTCCTCCTCCAGTCGGTCTGGTTCCTGCTGTCAGGACCAGGTCAGGACTCTGGACCACGCTGAGACCCGGTCCTCCTCCAGCCGGTCTGGTTCCTGCTGTCAGGACCAGGTCTGGACTCTGGACCACCCTGAGACCTGGTCCTCCTCCAGCCGGTCTGGTTCCTGCTGTCAGGACCAGGTCTGGACTCTGGACCACGCTGAGACCTGGTCCTCCTCCAGCCAGTCTGGTTCCTGCTGTCAGGACCAGGTCTGGACTCTGGACCACGCTGAGACCCGGTCCTCCTCCAGCCGGTCTGGTTCCTGCTGTCAGGACCAGGTCTGGACTCTGGACCACCCTGAGACCTGGTCCTCCTCCAGCCGGTCTGGTTCCTGCTGTCAGGACCAGGTCAGGACTCTGGACCACGCTGAGACCTGGTCCTCCTCCAGCCAGTCTGGTTCCTGCTGTCAGGACCAGGTCTGGACTCTGGACCACGCTGAGACCTGGTCCTCCTCCAGCCAGTCTGGTTCCTGCTGTCAGGACCAGGTCTGGACTCTGGACCACGCTGATCTTCATCAGCAGGAAAAAAGCATGAACTTTTCCATCGCTTCTCTGCCTTCAGAGGACTCCTGATTGGTCAGCTGACAAGCTCCTCCTCCCTGCAGGGCTTTGATCCGAGCTGGGACATGTAAAGCTCCTGGTCACATGACGCTGGGTCATCATCCAATCAGCTGACATCAAGCGTTTTTATTCGGATGAACATGTGATCGGATTGAACGCATCAACGTTTGAGGAATTAGCAAAGTGTGATAATTCCAGCTGTTATGGTTTCCCAGGCGGCCGACATGTTCTGCTTTCATCAGAGACGTTACGTTATGAGTTGGAACTAAATATAACCTAAATAATTTATCTCCACCGTTTTTTAAAGACGCTACAGAACATGTTCCCTGGTTGGTTGGTTTTTTTGTCTTGTCCAGCATTGAAGCAGCAGACTGATGTTCTGGGTGTTCTGCTGAGCAAATTTATTTTGCCAACGGGAGCTTTTGTAGATGTAATGATCCCCTTGTATTTCTGGATTCTTATTTTATTTTTCAGTTTGTTTTGGATAATTGATAATATTACAGAGTTTATTCTGCTGGACCGGAAAGGATAGAAGAGGGGCAGAAAGAGAACAGAAAAGAAAACAAGAGAAAGAGATCAATGCATACACGTATATGCACATACATACCCACCTACATACATATGAATATACACACACACTCCACCCACCAACACACCCCTCCATACACACACACACATCTACCCATCCGCACACATCCCTAGCCCATCACCAAAGAGCTGCTCCGTCGGTAGCTCCGTATATAGAATGAAAAAGAAACGCCCACATTCTGGAGGCATTGTTGTATTTTCACCATATACTGTTGCATAACAATGCCATTACTCCGTGCAATATTTAGGATAACCATTTCTTGCTAAAAAGCTGAATGTTACTGATTTGGCACCGTAGCAGGATACGTAGCGTGGATTGGGGGGGGGGGGAGTGGCTAGCGGCTAGCGGGGAGTGGCTAGCGGCTCTCTGCTGAGTGACTATCACCGCCCTACGACGACGTTCACTAGCTTTATTTATTAAATAAAACCATGTCATCTCTCTACTGCACCGCCATCATTCAGACTGACCGGAAGGAAAGCTCCGCCTTTCCCCCTCACTTTCCCGCCGCGTTTGCCGCTCGCTCCAGATAAGCGGCAAACACGGCGGGAGCGTTTTGGGCGTCGGACACAAACGTGGCCGTTTGGTCTGAACACACTGAAACATCTTTCTACTAATTTATTCTGAAACATCCAAACTTAGCTATAGTGTCGTATCCAAGCTGGACAGAACAAAAAAAATAAAATATTTTAACATCTTAATTTTGGTAGAATTGCATTGAAATTATTATTTACATCTTGAAAAAGCCTGTTTTGTAGGTAAACAAGGACCAGAATCCTTTAAAACATTCCTGAGTCCAAACGGTGAATCGGATCACCACCAGAACTAACTCACTTCCTCCTTTTCACATTTCCAACAACTCCTGAACATTTCATGAAAATCTCTCCATAACTTTCTGAGTTATCTTGAACACAAACAGATAAACGGCGGTAAAAACAGAAGCTCTTTGGCAGCGGTAACAACAGCACATCGCTACTCGCTAATGCTAACTTTAGCTAATGCTGACTTTAGCTAATGCTGACTTTAGCTAATGCTAACTTTAGCTAATGCTGACTTTAGCTAATGCTAACTTTAACTAATGCTGACTTTAGCTAATGCTAACTTTAGCTAATGCTGACTTTAGCTAATGCTAACTTTAGCTAATGCTAACTTTGCCATCTAGAACGCTGGAAACCATGACTCCCGGGTGCTTTCCTTCCAGATGCTCAACATGACTGTCGTGCTGCCGTGGTATGCCGACTCTGCGTGGCAGACGACACGTTTCACCTGTTTGACATTTTGTTTAGTGTGAAATAGCCCCAAACTGTGGAAACAGGTAGCACTGCCATCAGTTTCTTCTTTGTCGTTTAAACAAAGACGCTGCAGGACAACACTGCCCCCAGAACTTCCTGTGGTGCTTTGCGTCGTTTGCTCTGTGGTTAGAGTTCTTCTACTGTCTGAAAAGTCGTGGTTGGTAAACGGCGTTAAGTTGCCTGGAGCAGCGTTTTATTAAGAAAGCCGTTACGGCGTTCATAACGCGGCCGTTGCGGCGTCCATAACGCGGCCGTTGCGGCGTTCATAACGCGGCCGTTGCGGCGTCCATAACGCGGCCGTTACGGCGTTCATAACGCGGCCGTTGCGGCGTTCATAACGCGGCCGTTGCGGCGTCCATAACGCGGCCGTTGCGGCGTCCATAACGCGGCCGTTGCGGCGTCCATAACGCGGCCGTTGCGGCGTCCATAACGCGGCCGTTGCGGCGTCCATAACGCGGCCGTTGCGGCGTCCATAACGCGGCCGTTGCGGCGTCCATAACGCGTCGACAAAATTTCACATTGATAATTTTTCTTTGTCAACGTTGTTGACAAATTGTTGCAGTGTGTGTGTGTGTAGGGAGGAATGGGTGCGTGGAGTGAGGTGTGTGTGTGTGTGATTGGGGGGGGTCACTGGGGTGTGGCCTGGTTGGCACTGAGGTGGTTAAAAAGCTCCTTGGCGGCAAGGCCCGAGGGGTGGACGAGATCCGCCCGGAGTTCCTTAGAGTACGGAGTACCGAACCCCCTTGCACTGGTCTTGTCCCTGTACGACAGGTGTCAGAGCCTGGTCCACATTGCCGGTAGTAAGTCGGATTTGTTTCCGGTGAGGGTTGGACTCCGCCAAGGCTGCCCTTTATCACCGATTCTGTTCATAACTTATATGGACAGAATTTCTAGGCGCAGCCGAGGTGTTGAGGGGATCCGGCTTGGTGGCCTCAGGATTGGGTCCCTGCTGGTTTCAAATGTTCAGACTGGGAGCAGATGTTCTGACTGGTTTCAAATGAACCAGCAGGTGAATTGTGCCAACATGGCGGATGGTAATTCTGACCTAATTTTCTGTAAGAACATGAAATGAAACATCTGAGATTTCCTCGTCTTGATCTTTGGTCTCTTCCTTCCTCATCAGGCTTCAAGTGTCCGGTGTGCTCCAAGTATGTGTCCTCTGATGACATGGATCTTCACCTGGTGCTGTGTTTAACCAAACCCAGAGTCACGTACAACGGTAAGGCAGACGTACCACCCAGCTGGTACAGGTCGGCACGCCGTCACCAGACGGGAGTTTCAACAATGAGCCTTCACACATCATGTTAACAAACTCTTCACGTCTCTGCTTGTGTAACTCGTCGGCTTCTCTCTCCCTCCATGTGTAAACTTCTTTTACCTCATTTGGCGGATGACGCCAAGATGGCGCCGGTTCGTTGCTTGGCTCTGTTCAGCTTGGTGTGTTTTATGTTTATTTTAACGCCTGTTGCCAGGAGTGTGTGATCGCCAGAGATTGATTAGACCAAAGAAACGATGGATATAGTGGCAAATTATCAATACAATGGAATGAACCAGTCCAGCTGCTCTTACCTGGCTGACGTGCCACAGTACCTGATCCGTGTGAACGCCTTGCTGACAAGGCAGCAGAGGCGTCGTGGCGTGCGCCTGGCCGCCTGGTTGGAGCCCATTGTTGGAGGGGACGCGGAGCTCCGAGCGTTGCGTCCTGGCCGCTCGTCTCACCGTGCTTCAGGCGGCGTGGGCGGTCCCAAACTGGGCGGTCCCAGCGGCTGATACGACGGCGGTGATACAGTGTGGGCTTGTCCATGCGGGGTCCGGGGTGAATAAGACGTTTACTCTGCAAGGTTTCTTCTCATCGCGTTGTTTGGATTTCCTCTTTGTAGTGGAGACTGTCGGAGCTTCCTGTTTGTTCTACTGTTGATTTTTAGATTTGTTTGTTTTTAAGGCGCTGATTTGACTGGTCTCCATATGTCCATATCTACACTCCGCCGCTCTGAGGTCAGAAGGCCAGCTCATGGTGCCGAAGCCTTAAAGCTCAGGAGACAGGGCTTTTTCTGGGGCAGGAGCTGTTTACTGCGTGTTGCTGTACGGTTACCACCCGGTCCAGTCTGCCCAGGTCAACTGCAGCAAATACAGGAAGTGGACTGCAAAGCAAAGCATTGTGGGTCATCCGAAGCTATCGCGCGTGTAGGCGACTGGTCGCGGGAGATGACGACTAAGAACCGTGTAAAACGTCTGATGAACCCAGACCAGGATCTGGTGCAGCTGCTTGTTCAGCTGGTATGTTCCAGAAGTAACGATATGAACCGGTTTTCTACACACACACACACACACATCTACAGTCATACAGTACCAAGTCCCCAACAGAAATACGATCTGTGATGATGATCCTCGTCAGAATAATCAGGTTTTCTCTGTTAGTACTTTCAACACAGTGGTCACATGACCGCAGCTCTGTTTTTAGGTTTCCAAGGACGTCTGTCCGTGTGTGTGTGTGTGTGTGTGTGTGTGTGTGTGTGTGTGTGTGTGTGTGTGTGTGTGTGTGTGTGTGTGTGTGTTTCACGGCGTTTTCACAGCTTCAGCTCTGATTTACAACCTGCAGAAAAAAAATAAAAGAAGTCACCATGACAACCACAGTGGCTCCTCCTGAAATGGATGGCCAGGATTTAATTTGGTTTGCAAATTAAATCCTGGTTGAACAAATAAATAAATATGTATGTGATGCATTTTGATATTACCCATGTGTGGCTGTAGACACAGCCATCACACACTCCCCCTCTTCAAATTTCCTCGCTGGGACAGCGACAAAGACAGTTAGCTATGTAGTTGACCTTGCCGGGGATGTGGTCAATCGTAAACCGGAACGGCTGGATTGCCAGGTATCCAGTGATTCTCCCATTGGTATCCTTCATCCTCTTGATCCACTGGAGAGCTTTGTGGTCCGTTTCCAGTGTGAACTCTCGTCCTAGCAGGTAATATTTAAAGGAGTCCATGGCCCATTTAATGGCCAATGCCTCCTTCTCAATTGTGGAATACCGGACCTCCCTTGGAAACAACTTGCGACTGATGAAAGCCACTGGATGGCGCTCCTCAGGGGGTCCCTGCAACAGGACTGCTCCCAACCCTCTTTCTGAAGCATCAGTCTGGAGAACAAACAGTTTGTCAAAATCAGGGCTGTGCAAGACTGGGCTCTTACTCAGCGATTGCTGCAGGTCCTGAAATGCTGCTCTGGCCTCCTCAGTCCAGCAGATCTTATTTGGGCTGCGGGAACCAGTCAGATCAGTCAGAGGAGCGGCCCTGGCAGAGAAACGAGGGATAAAGTGGTGGTAGAATCCCGCCATCCCCAAGAACGACCTTAACTGTTTTCTGGTCTCTGGCAGGGGACAGGACTTTATGGCAGCAACTTTATTCACTTGTGGTTTCACTACTCTGTTTCCAATCACGAAGCCAAGGTACTCAGTCTCTGCTTTAGCCAAGACACATTTTGCAGGATTAACAGTCAGCCTAGCAGACTGAAGACGTACCAGCACTTTCTCCAGATGTCTGAGCTGTTCTTCCCAGGTGGAAAATGACCATGTCATCAAGGTACGCTGCAGCAAAGTCAGACATGTCCACCAGTACCTGATCCATCAGTCTCCGAAATGTAGCTGGGGCACCATGCAGTCCAAAAGGCATAACTAAACTGGAACAGGTCCCATGGAGTCCAGAAAGCAGTCAGTGCTTCTGAACGCTCTGTGAGTGGAACCTGCCAGTAACCTTTACAAAGCTCTATGGTAGTTAAGTATCTGGCCTTCCCCAGGCAAGTTATCCAACTTGCCTGGGGAAGGCCAGTTGGCCTCAAGGCGAGGAGTTGGATAAGAGTCAAATTGTGATATTGAGTTCAAATGCCTGAAATCAATGCAAAACCGGATACTGCCATCCTTCTTTGGAACCAGGACCACGGGATTGCACCACTCACTCCTAGATGGTTCAATGATTTCATCAGGCTAACTTCCTCTTTCAGTGCAACCAGCAGGCGTTCAGGGATCCTGTAACTCATTCTTTTCACAGAAGCTCCAGCTTTCAGCACAATATCATGCTCCACAATGTTAGTTCTACCTGGATTCTCCTGGAACACCTGTGAGTTACACAGTTTCCTCACCTGAGCCTGCTTTTTTCCAAGAAGGTGGCTGAGATCCAGGTCCTGAGGAGTGGGTGCTGGCAAATACTGTTCTTCCACTTCCTCATCTTCTGGCACATCCTGAATCAGCAGTACAGTCTGTGTCATAAAAAGGCAGAGCACTGAGTGGGTTAGAAGAGTCCTCTCTTTTAGCTTGAGTTCTGGTTACAACATTGCATGTTTGACTAGTATCAAGCAAGTCAAGCAACACTGGTAAATCTCTACCCAGCACAGCTGGAAATGGCAAGTTCTCAGCTACTCCAATATTTAGGAGGAAAGTTTGTCCTTGTACCTTGATGTACATATCTGCAGTTGGATATGGCTTCTCATCACCATGAACACAGTGAATGACACACAAAAACCTAACTAAATGAACAGAAGAAAACCCTAAATTCCCCCTCCCATTTCTGCCACTGGTTCGGTCCATTTAGCTGGCTCCATCCCGTGGCCGCCTGCTGGTTCACAGCCAAGGGACTGGAGCCACTGGAACTCAAGGAAAAAACAAATGAAAACCAAACCATCACAACAAACTAAAATACGCGCTTTTTCAGAATAGCTGTGATGCTATATGAAATGGATGAATAAAAATATTGGCCTGCAAATTAAATCCTGGTTAAACAAATAAATAAATATGTATGTGATGCATTTTGATATTACCCATGTGTGGCTGTAGACACAGCCATCACACCAGGTGCGTGTTCAGCGTCCGGGTGCGTGTTCAGCTTCTGGGTGCGTGTTCAGCGTCCGGGTGCGTGTTCAGCGTCCGGGTGCGTGTTCAGCTTCTGGGTGCGTGTTCAGCTTCTGGGTGCGTGTTCAGCGTCCGGGTGCGTGTTCAGCTTCTGGGTGCGTGTTCAGCTTCTGGGTGCGTGTTCAGCGTCCGGGTGCGTGTTCAGCTTCTGGGTGCGTGTTCAGCGTCCGGGTGCGTGTTCAGCTTCTGGGTGCGTGTTCAGCGTCCGGGTGCGTGTTCAGCTTCTGGGTGCGTGTTCAGCGTCCGGGTGCGTGTTCAGCTTCTGGGTGCGTGTTCAGCGTCCGGGTGCGTGTTCAGCTTCCGGGTGCGTGTTCAGCGTCCGGGTGCGTGTTCAGCTTCCGGGTGCGTGTTCAGCGTCCGGGTGCGTGTTCAGCTTCTGGGTGCGTGTTCAGCTTCTGGGTGCGTGTTCAGCGTCCGGGTGCGTGTTCAGCTTCTGGGTGCGTGTTCAGCTTCTGGGTGCGTGTTCAGCGTCCGGGTGCGTGTTCAGCGTCCGGGTGCGTGTTCAGCGTCCGGGTGCGTGTTCAGCTTCCGGGTGCGTGTTCAGCGTCCGGGTGCGTGTTCAGCTTCTAGGTGCGTGTTCAGCTTCTGGGTGCGTGTTCAGCTTCTGGGTGCGTGTTCAGCTTCTGGGTGCGTGTTCAGCTTCTGGGTGCGTGTTCAGCGTCCGGGTGCGTGTTCAGCTTCCGGGTGCGTGTTCAGCGTCCGGTGCGTGTTCAGCTTCTAGGTGCGTGTTCAGCTTCTGGGTGCGTGTTCAGCTTCTGGGTGCGTGTTCAGCTTCTGGGTGCGTGTTCAGCGTCCGGGTGCGTGTTCAGCTTCTGGGTGCGTGTTCAGCTTCTGGGTGCGTGTTCAGCGTCCGGGTGCGTGTTCAGCGTCCGGGTGCGTGTTCAGCGTCCGGGTGCGTGTTCAGCGTCCGGGTGCGTGTTCAGCTTCCGGGTGCGTGTTCAGCGTCCGGGTGCGTGTTCAGCGTCCGGGTGCGTGTTCAGCGTCCGGGTGCGTGTTCAGCGTCCGGGTGCGTGTTCAGCGTCCGGGTGCGTGTTCAGCTTCTGGGTGCGTGTTCAGCGTCCGGGTGCGTGTTCAGCGTCCGGGTGCGTGTTCAGCGTCCGGGTGCGTGTTCAGCGTCCGGGTGAACAAAGATGGATTCAGGTGACAACAGTTTTCTGATCCTGCAAAAGACCAGGATGTGCTTCAGCTGCTGAACCTGGTCTGAAGACCAGAAAGCTTCACCGGGGCACCTGCAGCAGAAGGCGGTCCAGAGTCCAGACCTGATCCTGACTGCAGGAACCAGACCGGCTGGAAGGGGACCAGGTCTTAGCGTGTGTGCAGCCAAAGCGGCAACCTCCGGAGGTTAACAGTGAAGCCTATGTGAAAGTGCATAAAACTACAGTTCCCCCTTCATCCACTAGGGGCTCCAAAACAAAGCAAATCCCCATAGACTCCCATGTTAAAAAGACCAACTTCACAGCAGGAATAAACATGTTTACAGTAGAAATAAACATGTTTACAGCAGGAATAAACACGTTTACAGCAGGAATAAACATGTTTACAGCCTGGTTCAAAAATCCATTTTAGGTTTAATAGATCACGTTTTAAACCTAAAATGGATTAAAACGTGATCGCCCACCTTCATAACAACTGTGGGGGGAGTGAATTTTTTTCTAACTCGCCCGTTTAAAAGTAATTTAATCTCGAAGTTCGGCATATTTATGGGCGTGTCCTTTTGATTGACAGGTACCAGATCTCCCACTTCAAGTCAGAAGAACGTAGAACAACCGCAGTTTTTAGCTGGTTAACAACGTGACTTAGCTTTAGCCCGCTTTCCTCCGTTAGCTGGTTAGCTGCTGTTATCTCTGCGTTAGCTCGGTTAGCTCTTAGCTACAGGCAGCTCAGAGTTCGCTCGATGTCAATCATC
This sequence comes from Telmatherina bonti, assembly GCF_933228915.1. Taxonomy (NCBI): domain Eukaryota; kingdom Metazoa; phylum Chordata; class Actinopteri; order Atheriniformes; family Telmatherinidae; genus Telmatherina; species Telmatherina bonti. The sequence goes on from NC_136623.1 coordinate 39,716,188, forward strand.
CACCATGACGCTCACAGCCCCCCTCTCAGCTCCACCTCTTTGCCCATATTTGTATTTTCTGGGCGAGACGACACGCATGCCCCTGCCAACATGGTGATGGTAGGAACCGCCCACCGAGCTTCAATTCAGCTCTTCAGAAACCTGCGGGTGACGTCACGGAGTCTCTAGCCTGCCTTTACTCCACATCCACCTGTCTGTCTGTCCTACCAGCTATCATGCGATACTAGGCTTTGCTGTGCTATGCTAGGCTGTGCTGTGCTAGGCTAACAGCGCTCTTCCTGGTAATCTCCCAGATTCATGTCATCCTTCATGTTGACGTTTTATGGGAGGAGGACCTGACTGGGTTCTAGTAGCCATAAGCATGATGTTAGCATGATGTTAGCATGTACACATGACGTCTGCAATACTGAAGTGAGAAGCATGACAGTCTAAATGTGTAAATACAGCTGGTGTTTTTCCATGTGCACGCTGAGCAGACATGTTTTTCCCCTCAGCATGTGCTCCATCCCATAATAACCAGCTTTTGCAGGCGGATGTGGGTTAATCTGCGGTTACGTAAGTCCAGCCCGAATGACTGCAGGTGATGTTTCATGTTGACTGACCTGCACATAGCTCCACCTTCACACTGACGGAGGTTTCTTCTGCCGTCCCACCACAGTGTGAAGACAAGCATGTCAACGGGAAGAGGCCGTCGCCTTCAGGGACCTCTCAGAAATAACTCATCCTAATTTACAGAAACATTAAACATAATAAGATGGATAATTGTGGAGGTAATTAAATAAAAAATTACTTATTAATCCCAGATGGAAAAAAAACAAAAATATAAATGAAAAGAAAATGTTTTCATTGGTCTGGCAGGTGAAGCTGCCGGCACGAATTATAGACATAAACATTTTATTTCGTTTTAGTTTCTTCTTTCTACGTATTTTATTTTAATTTATTTAGTTTTTATTTTAGTTTGTTTTGTTTAGTTTTGTTTTATTTGTGCCTGGAAAACCTTTGGAGATAAAAACGTTTCAGCCCTCCAGATGTTGTCGCCTGATCGAGCCATTACTTGTAGTAATCAGATTTATTCTGGACCGTTAATCTCTTTCTGAGGTTCCATGCACCGCCTCTCATCTGCAGATGGATCCAGATGTTGGTTTTATGGGAGTAAACCAGTTTCAGACCTGGTTGGTTCACCTCATTCCTGTCTTGTGTGTGTGTGTGTGTGTGTGTGTGTGTGTGTGTGTGTGGTCTTCCAGAGGACGTCCTGACTAAGGAAGCAGGAGAATGTGCCATCTGCCTGGAGGACCTGCAGCAGGGGGACACCATCGCCCGCCTGCCCTGCCTCTGCATCTACCATAAAGGGTCTGCAGCTTCTGTCTTCCATCCATCGGCTTTTAGGAGCTAAAATCTACAATCCTGACGTTAAAACAGCAGAGATTCACAAACTGTCCATTTGTCTTCTGGATATTAAAATAAACACAACAAATTAGAAACTTCTACGATTAAAAAGAAACAAATGAAAAACGTGACACAAGTGGAAAAAGGAACCAGTGGAGAACGTTTGTTTTGTCATCTAACTATTTTCTTAAATTGCGGTTTTTTCATTTTTCATGTTTTTATTCAGACTTTGTGTTTTTAAATCCGTGTTTGTGTTTTTTTTTCCCACTGATTGGACGTCATGTTTCCCATCTTCTGGTTTTCTTTTCATTGTTTTTTTTAGTTTTGTTTGTTTGTTTTGCTTTTTAATTTGTAGAAGGTGGTTTAAACCTCCGGGCCACCGTAGCTTTCAGGTATTTTCAGCTTGCTGACCGTCCTCCTGCTCTTCCAGGTGCATCGATGAGTGGTTCGAGGTGAACAGATCGTGTCCAGAACATCCGTCTGATTAAAGCTGCGGTTGCACAGGTAACGTTCCTGCTCTCCCTCCTGAGGTCACCTGACGCTCTCCTCAGACTCTCTTCCTGTGTTCTGTTGCCAGGTAGCACACCTTTTCCAAGGATCTGCAAGGTGAACACTGGACCTGTCGACGCTGCTGGACACTGTGACCCCCCCCCCCCCCCCCCCCCCCCCCAGCAATGTAGTACCACTGTGTGCCAAATCTCATACGAGCAATCTTCAGGGATAAAACTGTTTGCTGTTTCAGTTCCAGCCTCGTCTCCACCCTCCGCAGCCCCGAGACAGTGGAGGAGGAGGTCCTGAGAGGGGAGGGGGGGGGACGTTCTCTCACTCCTCGCCTCCTCCACCTTGACTTTTCTCTCAGTGCCTTGTCGTAGCGATGGAAGCAGGCGGAGCTGCAGGAGCATCTCACCATCTCGCCAGCCAGCCAATCAGGAGGAAGAAGCAGAGACGCTGTGCGTCAGGGCCGATCAGCTGTGAATACCATCCAGTCATCAATATCATCAATATCAAGCATCAGAGTTTCTTAATGGACCAGAGACACCGACCAGCATCAACCCGCCGCACTGAGGGACATTTCATAAGAAAAGCAGAAAGGTGCCACAAAAAAATACATGATAGCAACTCTATGATTAATTTAATATTCGATTTTATTTATTAAACCCATTTTTCACATTCATTCATTAACTATGAGCTAAATTTGAAATTAAGTTTGAACCACAGTCAGACGTGACGTTTCCATGGAGACGTGACGTTTCCATGGAGACGTGACGTTTCCATGGAGACGTGACGTTTCCAGGCAGACGTGACGTTTCCATGGAGACGTGACGTTTCCATGGAGACGTGACGTTTCCAGGCAGACGTGACGTTTCCATGGAGACGTGACGTTTCCAGGCAGACGTGACGTTTCCAGGCAGACGTGACGTTTCCATGGAGACGTGACGTTTCCATGGAGACGTGTCGTTTCCATGGAGACGTGACGTTTCCATGGAGACGTGACGTTTCCAGGCAGACGTGACGTTTCCATGGAGACGTGACGTTTCCAGGCAGACGTGACGTTTCCATGGAGACGTGACGTTTCCAGGCAGACGTGACGTTTCCATGGAGACGTGACGTTTCCAGGCAGACGTGACGTTTCCATGGAGACGTGACGTTTCCATGGAGACGTGACGTTTCCAGGCAGACGTGACGTTTCCATGGAGACGTGACGTTTCCAGGCAGACGTGACGTTTCCAGGCAGACGTGACGTTTCCATGGAGACGTGACGTTTCCAGGCAGACGTGACGTTTCCATGGAGACGTGACGTTTCCAGGCAGACGTGACGTTTCCATGGAGACGTGACGTTTCCAGGCGGACGTGACGTTTCCATGGAGACGTGACGTTGTATTGAACTGATAAGATATTATAGTAATTACTTTCAACCGTTTATGTCTTTCATTGTGACACTTTTCTCCCTCCGCAGCTTTGATCTTCTTTAGCTTCTCTTTATTCCAACTGAACTCAGCAGAAAACATCAGTAAACAAGCGTTTCTTTACTTTAATGGAACTTCTTGGTCATAAACCTGTTTCTTTACTTCCAAAGGAAAATGTTTGTGTGATGAGCAGAGTTGAGTCTGAACCTGCAGCCGTTTGGATGAAAGTTTGTCATCCTACGAACTAAAGTCAGCTGCTCAGCCCACACATACGTGTCTCCATTCAACACGGGAATAAACCCAGTTATCCTAAGAAGCTTCTTTCATCCCAGAAGCTCTTGTTTACTCACCAATCTCATTTATTTTATTTAATGCTTTTAATTTTTTAACGAATTTAAACTATTTGTGGTTTAATAAAACAACTTAAAATAAACCCTGAGATATTAAAAATAAACTTTTTTTTTTTTTTAAATTTAAACCCAAATATCTGATTTTTAAGATGTTTTATTGGATAAATAATTTAATGAGTTCTTCATGGTCAGCTGAATAAGTTCTGATCCAGGACCTGCTGGTCCTGGACTAATGGGGTTGGACAGACCTGGTTCAGGTCTAACTGGTCTAAAGGGGTCAAATTCTCTGCATGGACATGTTTATTTCTTTTCTCTGGACGGTTTTGTGTCTGTAAACCTGGTTTCTGCTGAATGTTTGTGTTTTTGTGGCGTCTGAACTGCTGAACTGTTCTTCAGAACCAGTTCACTGGGATGGAAGCCAGAGGACTCAGACTGGGTCAGGTCCTGGAGGGACCCTGGACCTTACGCTGGGTTTACCTGAAGCTGAACAGACTGTTTTCATGGAGAACACAAGGTCCTCAGACTTTTGAAGGATCCAGGTTTAACTGAATCCCAAATCTGCAGAACTTCTGTCCTCTCCAGCCTCTTTTTGTCGCCTGGGTGCCGGACTGAGTGTCCAGCTTGTCCAGTCTAATCCTGATTCCAGACCTGAGTCTAATCCTGATTCCAGACCTGAGTCTAATCCTGATTCCAGACCTGAGTCTAATCCTGATTCCAGACCTGAGTCTAATCCTGATTCCAGACCTGAGTCTAATCCTGATTCCAGACCTGAGTCTAATCCTGATTCCAGACCTGAGTCTAATCCTGATTCCAGACCTGAGTCTAATCCTGATTCCAGACCTGAGTCTAATCCTGATTCCAGACCTGAGTCTAATCCTGATTCCAGACCTGAGTCTAATCCTGATTCCAGACCTGAGTCTAATCCTGTTTCCAGACCTGAGTCTAATCCTGTTTCCAGACCTGAGTCTAATCCTGATTCCAGACCTGAGTCTAATCCTGATTCCAGACCTGAGTCTAATCCTGATTCCAGACCTGAGTCTAATCCTGATTCCAGACCTGAGTCTAATCCTGTTTCCAGACCTGAGTCTAATCCTGATTCCAGACCTGAGTCTAATCCTGATTCCAGACCTGAGTCTAATCCTGATTCCAGACCTGAGTCTAATCCTGATTCCAGACCTGAGTCTAATCCTGATTCCAGACCTGAGTCTAATCCTGATTCCAGACCTGAGTCTAATCCTGATTCCAGACCTGAGTCTAATCCTGATTCCAGACCTGAGTCTAATCCTGATTCCAGACCTGAGTCTAATCCTGATTCCAGACCTGAGTCTAATCCTGATTCCAGACCTGAGTCTAATCCTGATTCCAGACCTGAGTCTAATCCTGATTCCAGACCTGAGTCTAATCCTGTTTCCAGACCTGAGTCTAATCCTGTTTCCAGACCTGAGTCTAATCCTGATTCCAGACCTGAGTCTAATCCTGATTCCAGACCTGAGTCTAATCCTGATTCCAGACCTGAGTCTAATCCTGATTCCAGACCTGAGTCTAATCCTGATTCCAGACCTGAGTCTAATCCTGATTCCAGACCTGAGTCTAATCCTGTTTCCAGACCTGAGTCTAATCCTGTTTCCAGACCTGAGTCTAATCCTGTTTCCAGACCTGAGTCTAATCCTGATTCCAGACCTGAGTCTAATCCTGTTTCCAGACCTGAGTCTAATCCTGATTCCAGACCTGAGTCTAATCCTGATTCCAGACCTGAGTCTAATCCTGATTCCAGACCTGAGTCTAATCCTGTTTCCAGACCTGAGTCTAATCCTGATTCCAGACCTGAGTCTAATCCTGTTTCCAGACCTGAGTCTAATCCTGATTCCAGACCTGAGTCTAATCCTGATTCCAGACCTGAGTCTAATCCTGATTCTGGATCTGAGTCTGATGCTGGATCTGGTCCTGGTTGTGGATCTGATTCTAATCCTGGATCTGGTTCTGGATCTGGTCCTGGTTCTGGTTCTGTAGTTTCACTGTGGTTGCTGTCGCTGGCTTTCGGAGCGTTCACACTGTCTTTATGTTTAACAGTGTGTGAAAGCACCTCAGATCCCAGAACTGGTCCCAGCAATCTAGAGGACCTGGACTGGCTTTGTCCTTCCAGAGTCCCTGTTTACCCCAGATCCCCGAAACCCAGATCTGACACATCAGGGTCAGACACACCAGGATTGGGATTAGGCTCCCTGGGTCCCCAGCTTCAGTTTATGTCACAGCCAACCCCTTGGCCCCGCCCACAGATGGTGACCCCATGGAGGCTCTCCAGGCTGTGTCTAAGCAGGACCACATGGGCATAGCCTGGGCCCCAGATCTGACTCCAGAAGTAGTTCTTTATGACCCACATCTTCATGAGGAAGGTCCACTTCTGGTCTGGTCTCCAGAAGGCCCCTAGGCGTCAGATCCCTCCCCTCGGTCCGGTGGCAGCTGGACCAGAGGTCCTGTTTTTATTTCCAGACTTCATTTGAGGAACATTTTAATGGATGTCTGAAGAGATGAAGAAGAAGAGCGTTCATTTCATCCTTCTCCTGGAACGTCTCAGTTCCAGCCTGAAAGACCATGAAGGTCCAACATGACCTGGTTCAGAACTTTGGTCCTAACGGGAACATGTCGCCTCCTGTCCTGAACAACACCTGAGACTCCGCCTTGGCCAGTTTTATGATGGACCTGGTGGGTCCAGCGTCCCTTTAAAGCACTTTAAAGCGTTTGTAGAAGCAGACTGAGCCTTTCTGAGCGTCACTTCTCCATGCTGAACACGAGGACCTGAAGGCCACGCGGAGATCAGCGGTTCCTCCACCAGGCGGTGCTGTAGATCAGCAGGCTCACTTCCTGTTGCCAGCACAGGGACGCCCTACAGGCCTCATGCTGTACCTCTGTCATTGATTATCTCTGATATCTTTTCCTCCTGAACAGTCATGATGTTGGACTCTGCTCGTTTCCGATCCAGACTCCAGGAGCCTCCTGACTTCTGTGAAGTTATTGTTGACAGAATAAATGCTGTTCTGCTGATCCGCTGCAGGAGATGATTGTTTGTACATGAAATGATGAACGCTTGGTGATTTAAATAAAGATGAAGAAAGCATTGTCTGCGGCTCAGAACCAGCCAGTTTTTACCTGCTTTTTGCGGCTCCAGGATCTCACCAGCTCATGTTTTCTTCCCAGTAGAAGATAAACATCATGTCAAACGGGAACATTTTCTATCTGGTAGAAACGATGAACTGATTGTGAATCTGAGAAAAGAAGTTCCAGGGTGATGTTTAGCATCGTTAGCATCTTCTTTTAACATCTGTCTGTAAACATGTGGGAAGCGAGGAGACCAGCTGCTGGACTTTTGTCCCGTTCTGGTCTGATGCAGGATTCTAGCTGCTCTGCAGTCCTGGACCGTGTCGCTGGATTCCATGGTTCGTATCGGTGACAGATCGGGACTGCAGGCACGTGAATCGAATGGGGTTCTCATCAGACGTGGAAGGAATAAAACCTGAATTAAACTAAAGTAAAAGTTCAGGTTAGTTTTCTCCCTTCATGTGACCTGTAACATGGTCATGTTTCTACCAGCCTTCAGTCCCTGAACACAACAAGTAACGGGTCATAAATAAAAACGTGTCAGGGATCCCCCTGAATCTGCATGTGCTTCCTGTTCGCTGCTGGTTTCTCTTCCTTTTTCATGTAAAATTGTCATGTCGGTGTTTCCTGTTACAGAAAACAGGAAGTTACGGTGAAGCCTTTCCGTCTGCAGCTACCTGTCAAGGTGAGTGTTTGAGGGTCAGACAACACCAGAGACCTGGACCAGGAAGCTGGCTTTCCTCTTAGCTTGGCAACTGCAGGGTTTTCTGTTTTACAATCTGGTTCATGTCGGACCAGGGTAAATCACCATAACCTACGCTAAATGGATATACTATCAGCCACATTTACCAACTCTGCGGGGGGATCCCGAGGCGTTCCCAGGCCAGCCGAGAGATATAATCCCTCCAGCGTGTCCTGGGTCTTCCCCGGGGTCTCCTCCCAGAGGGACGTGCCTGGAACACCTCATCAGGGAGGTCCAGGAGGCATCCTGACCAGATGCCCGAGCCACCTCAACTGGTTCCTCTCGATGCGGAGGAGCAGCGGCTCTACTCTGATCTCCTCCCGGATGACCGAGCTCCTCACCCTATCTCTAAGGGAGAGCCCGGCCACCCTGCGGAGGAAACTCATTTCAGCCGCCTGTATACGAGATCTCCTTCTTTCGGTCACGACCCACAGCTCATGACCATAGGTGAGGGTAGGAACGTAGATCGACTGATAAATCGAGAGCTTCGCCTTCTGGCTCAGCTCCTTCTTCACCACGACAGACCGGCGCAGAGTCCGCATTACTGCAGACGCCGCACCGATCCGTCTGTCCATCTCACGCTCCATCCTTCCCTCACTCGTGAACAAGACCCCGAGATATTTAAACTCCTCCACTTGAGGCAGGACCTGACTCCCGACCCGGAGAGGGCAATCCACCCTATTCCGGCTGAGGACCATGGTCTCAGATTTGGAGGTCAGTGGCGGCTGGTGGTAAAAAAAAATTAGGGGGGGTGCAGTTATGTAAAGGTTTAAACAAAAAGTGGTGAAAAAAACAGTACAGTAAATAATATAAACAATCTAAATAAAAAACACAAACACAATCAACCACTCAAACTATATTTACATAGCACTTTTATTTAAAATAGTGCTTCAAAAAAAAAAAAAAGTTTTCCTTTCAGTACTACTTGAACATAAATTTGGCCCTCCTTTCTTTCAGTCCAGCAAATTTGTCAATAACCTTTTGGTTAAAGTCAGTCATTTCAGTTACTAGCCCCTTTTCCATTGACAGCACTGCTAGAGCATTCAGTCTCTCTTGGGTCATAGTGTTTCGGAGAAAAGTCTTTATTCGTTTTAAAGTTGAAAAGCATCTCTCAGCCTCAGCAGTGGTCATCGGTGTGGTGATGATGATCCTTAAGAGAGTAACTGTTTCTGAGAATACCTCCCCAAGGTTATTTTCCATAAAGAGCTGAAAGAGGTCCACAGCACCACGACAGGCTTTGAACTCATCCTTGCTGTAAATAAGACTAAGCTCTGTCTTAAGCTTGTTTCCATTGAGCATTGGGTAGGCGTTCACAGTGCTGGTCAGTGCATCTTCAGGAAAGGTCTTGTTGTAATGTGCAAACTGGTCACTTTGCAGTAGGGTGGCACTGACAAGGTGGTTTGTGAAGGAGAACCTTTCCCTTGTGTGTCCCAATATTGTATCACAGACCTACAAAAAGAGAAAAGCATTGAAAAATATTAATTCCAAATTTAAAAGAAAAAAGATGTCATTTTCAAAATCCTTTTATATTGTATTAGTTATTCTTTAGATAAACTTTTTAACAAAAATACAACCTATTATGGTGGGGGTTGAAGAACCAAAGAAAAAACATGGCAGTAGTATAGTTTTCTAGTGATTATCAAAAAAATTAAACAGTTTTAGAACAGTTTAGATCTCATTTGCAGCTATATTTTTGTGCTGAGATACCATATTACACATTTACTGGTGTAGATGGGAAAGTTGTGGTTAGGGTGTCTGATGACTTGTGAATCCAGGTGTGTGATATGAGCTGGGTCTTTCAGCACAAAAAAACTGGTGTATGGACGTTGGACATGCACAATAAGCAAAAATCTAATTTTGACATATCCTTGACTGCCAAAGTATTTTTTCCATTGGTGCATTTATTGTAATATAGTATTAGTTAATTGCCATGTTTTTTTATGTTGCTTATTTAATAATTAGTTAATGTTGCTTAAATAATGTGGTCAGCCTAACATGAACACATACAAAGAGCTTTTAATTCACCATGTGGTGCAGAATTAATGCATCAGTCCATTTTCTTTATGATACGTGAATTTTTTCATACACTTCCATAAACACAGATAAACTAAATCATCCTCTTTCACTTTACAATGAATCTGTGCTTAAAACACTGTATCTCACCTCCTCAGCAATCCTTTGACGTTCCTGTGGACTGGTTGTTCGTCGTCTCTTTGCGGCCTGGGAGCTGCTGCTTTCACCATGGCTTTGCTCAACCATCATACGGACAGAGTCTCTGCACATGACAAGAAATTATAATAACAGATAGTTAGGAAGTAACAATCAGTGATTGCTAACAATATTTGTGAAGTAGATAAATGTAGCCATTACCTGATCTTTTTAATGTCCTGCTGGAACCCGTTAATATGGACAGAGTCTAGTTCTTTTCTGAAGCTTGGCATACAGGAGATCCACATGAGGCATGATGTTATGAAAAAGCAAAAGAAAAAACTTAAAATCTTGATTCTCCAGCAGCATCCCATAGGCTCCTGCCTCTCGAACAGTGTTGGGGTCAAAGTCATTGGAGTCTCTCATACTCTCAAAACAGTGAATGAGATCTTCTCTGTGCTCAAACACAGTATTGATGGCACGACTGTGAAAGTTCCACCTAACAGAGCTGGATGTGGGCAGTCTATGGGCCACAATTTTATCAAGAACACCTGTGCGCTTTGGTGATTTTGAAAAGAAGCTGGCAAACCCAGAAAGGTCAGGAAAAAAAATCCTTATTTTGGAAATGTGAGAGGTGGCCTGTTTCATTATCAGGTTGAGCTGATGTGCATAGCAGTGGATGTAGTGGGCATTTGGGTAGATATCTTGTATCTTTCTCTGAACACCTGAGGTTTCACCCCTCATCACACTGGCTCCATCACACGCCTGACAGATGAGCTTGCCTTTCTGGTCTTCTGGAAGAATGGCAGCAAGACGCTCTTTGAGTGCAGAAGAAATAGACTCAGCTGTAGCTGACTGCAGAGGGATAAACTCAAATATCTTTCCTGCAGGTTGTTTTTGCCATCAATATAGCGCTTAACAAGCACAAGTTGGGCATGTGTGGCAATGTCCATAGTTTCATCTGCCTGGATGGATATAAAGTCGCTGCTCTGAGCTTCTTGAATAATATGTTCCCTGACAGTAGTCAACATACAGTCCAGAAGTTCATTTTGCACAGTTTTCGAAGTCCCTTTGAAAACAGTTGCGTTATCGAGATGTTCTTTCAACACCCCATCAAGCGAGGCAACGAAATCTACTAATCCACAAAAAATTCCGGGATTTTCAGAGCTCTCACTCTCATCATGGCCTCTCAAAACTAATTCGAAAGCTCCGCGAAATTTTACACAGTCTATTATTCGTGACAGAATGTGTCGATTCTTCCTCACCTCTTCATTGCGCCTTCTAATGCCAATCCGGTAGCCTTCATCTAGCTGCTCAGCGATGCTAAGGCCTCCAAAAAAATGTAGCTTCAAGCTGTTGTCAAGATGGATACGGCTGCTCTCGTGCCTCTTGCATTTTTCTGATAAATGTTTCAGATCACGCACGCCCGTTGTTGTCCACAATTTATCCGTGCCGATCGTTTGAAACAGTAAAGAGGGGAAGCAGTAGAACGAGTTATTCACGGAGCATCCACTTAGCCAGCTACGTTTCTCATAGCTACCCCGCGAGAAACCGCGAGTGTAAGCTCGTCCTCTATCACTTATCTCCTGCTGAATCTGTAAATCGGGCTGGTCCGGCCCAAGCTCCTTTACTCTTTTCTTTTCTTCAAGGCTGCGGCTCGCAAAAGGGTATCTCTGTAAAGAAACAACCGTGTTGTCCGCCGTAGTTTCACTAGAAGACGCCATTCCGTAGTTGTCTGTCATTCACAGTGTAAGGCCAAGTGTGCATGTGTAAATCTACTGATGTGTTTACATGATTGACAACGTCCATTGTCCAATTACACGTGACGAAAAAATACAGTTACAAATATTTATTGGCTACTAATCAAAGTGGGTGTCTCTAGGGCGCAACTCTTGCGCCCCGAAGGGGATCCCTGAGGTGGCCAATGAGAGAGAGACCTGCAGTCACATGCTGGGCAAAAGCTGAAGGACATCTATTTATCTATATTAGACCGGCGCCCCTTCATTTGAAAGGACGTATTTGAAAGAAAATCCTCTTCAAAATTAATAGTGTACGTTTCTAAAAGGCTTTTATGAGGTAGTACAAAATGCATTTTGTTTGAATATGTGTAATAAATAATTATATGATAAAAATGATCATTTTGAGATATATTTCTGGGGAGGTCGGCGCCCTTGTGCCCTCTATTGGCCAGCCGCCACTGCTGGAGGTGCTGATTCCCATCCCAGCTTCACACTCGGCTGCGAATCGCTCAAGCGAGAGCTGGAGATCACGACCAGATGAAGCCAACAGGACCACGTCATCTGCAAAAAGCAGAGACCCCATCCTGAGGCCACCAAGCCGGATCCCCTCAACACCTCGGCTGCACCTAGAAATTCTGTCCATAGAAGTTATGAACAGAATCGGTGATAAAGGGCAGCCTTGGCGGAGTCCAACCCTCACCGGAAACGAATCCGACTTACTACCGGCAATGCGGACCAAGCTCTGACACCTGTCGTACAGGGACCGGACAGCTCGTACAAGGGGGTCCGGTACCCTATACTCCCGGAGTACCCCCCACAGGAGCCCCCGGGGGACACGGTCGAACGCCTTCTCCAGGTCCACAAAGCACATGTAGACTGGTTGGGCAAACTCCCATGCCCCCTCCAGGACCCCAAAGAGGGTATAGAGCTGGTCCACTGTTCCGCGACCAGGACGAAAACCACACTGCTCCTCCTCAATCCGGGATTCGACTTTCCGGCGGACCCTCCTCTCCAGGACCCCTGAATAGACCTTACCAGGGAGGCTGAGGAGTGTGATTCCCCTGTAATTGGAACACACCCTCCGGTCCCCCTTCTTGAAAAGGGGGACCACCACCCCAGTCTGCCAATCCAGCGGTACTGTCCCTGATGTCCACGCGATGCTGCAGAAGCGTGTCAGCCAGGACAGCCCCACAGCATCCAGAGCCTTAAGGAACTCCGGGCGGATCTCATCCACCCCCGGGGCCTTGCCGCCAAGGAGTTTTCTGACCACCTCAGCGACTTCAGCCCCAGAGATAGGAGAGTCCACCCCTGAGTCCCCCAGCTCTGCTTCCTCATCGGAAGACGTGTTGGTAGGATTGAGGAGGTCTTCGAAGTATTCCCTCCACCGACCCACAACGTCCCGAGTTGAGGTCAGCAGCTCCCCATCTCCACTGTACACAGTGTTGATGGAGCACTGCTTCCCCCTCCTGAGCCGCCGGATGGTGGACCAGAATCTCCTCGAAGCCGTCCAGAAGTCGTTCTCCATGGCTGAATCTGCATCCTGCTTAGCCTGTTGGTACCCATCAGCTGCCTCCAGAGTCCCACAGGCCAAGATAGGACTCCTTCTTCAGCTTGACAGCATCCCTCACTGCTGGTGTCCAACAGTGAGTTCTGGGATTACCGCCACGACAGGCACCAACGACCTTACAGCCACAGCTCCGACTGGCCGCCTCAACAATAGAGACTGCAACTCACTTTATACTGGGATAGACCAGTCGCTCCTCCACCGCCTACAGCTGGTCCAGAACTCTGCTGTCTGCCTGTTAACAGTTTAAAGGCGGTGAGAGGGCATTATCCCTGTACTGCTCTCTCTTCATTGGCTGTCTGTCTCTTTTAGAATAGTTTTTAAACTTTTACTTTTGGCTTTTACATGTTTAAATGACCTCTCTGAGCTTCTGCACCGTTGCCGTCCTGTTGGAGCTCTGAGATCTGAAGACCAGAGGTTTCGAGTGGTCCCGAGGACTCGACTTGTGGAAACAGAGCCTTTTCCACTGTAGCCCCCAAACTCTGGAATGGTTCCCCTCTTAGCTCTGCTAGGACTTTTAATTGATTTTAAGCCTCTTTTAAAAACTCATCTTTTCACGTTGGTTTCTAACTCTAAAGTTAGACCACCAGGCCTTTTTTTTTGTCTTATATTTTCTATTTAACTGTTGTTTTATGCTATTAATGTTTTTTATTTTACCTGTACAGTACTTTGGTTACCTATGGTCTGAGAAAGTGCTCCATAAATAAAAGTTTTGATTGATTGCCTGCCTGGATGAGTGAACCAGGTAACAGGGGATATCTCGGGGTAGTTAAACGTCCTCCATCACACTAAGCATGTCAGGAAGTGAAAGATAGGATCTGATCTTTCTACCAGAATATCTGAATCCAGAATTATGACATAACTCAAAGAAAACTCAGTTTTTCATCCAACTTGTTTATTTTCATGTTAATGTGAGAGAAATGAAAAAAACAAACGTTACAGTTTTTAATACAGCTCCCTCTCTTTAGTCTTCCATCAGGCACAGGACCAGGCGGCGGTCAGAGACCTCTACTGGTTTCTTGACAGAAGGTTTGGGAGGTCAGGTTGAGTCCAACTTCAACTTAAAAATGTCCCAGTCCATACCAGTAAGTCTATGCCAGTCTCTGATCCAGCTGCATATCCATCAGTCGGGTCCATCTCATCAGTCCATGAAACCTTTGTAAGATCCATCTTTAGATAGTTTTTGCTCAAGTCTGATTCTGTGGTGGTCGGTTCCCAGTTTTCGTACCTTGGCTATGTCTCTAAACACCCCGTGTTTGGGATACTGCAGACAGGCTACAGTTCTGGAGGATAACGGGTACTTTTCAGTCTGTTAAATCTCTTTTCTGATCATGTTACCTGAAGAACACAAGCTGCTTCATGACTGGACGGACCTAATGGAGGTGTTGGTCTCCAAGGCAATGCCCTCCCTCACATGCTTCACTGAAATCCACATTATTATGGGCATTGAAATGATCGTTAGGTCCACATATTCATTTGTCTAATAGCTGCAGACAGTGTAAACTACTTCCCAGTCAGGACCAAACCAGTCTCTCCAGTCATCTGCAGAATAAACCACAACCAGACCTGGCCTACGGTGGTCTGATAGAAGCAGCCGGTCAGTGGAAACGAAGCCGTTTCTCTGATTCAAACTGGTTTTGTTCCTCTTCAGAAAGCTGGTTTCCTTTCACGCTGTGGAAAAATGATCAAACCATCAGGAGTCCATGTCAAACAGCTGATCAATATCATTGATGATGAGCCACACAGCTTTGAAGACAGGCTGAGTAAGCTCTGGGGACCCTCTTTCATATGATGCAGGAGGTCTAAAAGGACCACTGCGTCAACTGGACCATCATAAAGGATCCACATCTTGACCCAAACTACCACCTCCACCCATCCTGCTTTTTACCATCATAAGCATCAGCTGCAAGGTCAGCAACACTTTATTTACCCAAACAGAGACTTACCAACTCACCCAGTCCCCAACTCTACCTACACTTCCATCTCCACCTAAACCACCAACTCCACCTAAACTACCATCTCCACCTAAACCACCAACTCCACCTAAACCACCATCTCCACCTAAACCACCATCTCCACCTAAACCACCAACTCCACCTAAACCACCAACTCCACCTAAACCACCAACTCCACCTAAACTACCATCTCCACCTAAACCACCAACTCCACCTAAACCACCAACTCCACCTAAACCACCAACTCCACCTAAACTACCATCTCCACCTAAACCACCAACTCCACCTAAACCACCAACTCCACCTAAACCACCAACTCCACCTAAACTACCATCTCCACCTAAACTACCATCTCCACCTAAACCACCATCTCCACCTAAACCACCAACTCCACCTAAACTACCATCTCCACCTAAACCACCATCTCCACCTAAACCACCAACTCCACCTAAACCACCAACTCCACCTAAACCACCAACTCCACCTAAACTACCATCTCCACCTAAACCACCAACTCCACCTAAACCACCAACTCCACCTAAACCACCATCTCCACCTAAACCACCAACTCCACCTAAACTACCATCTCCACCTAAACCACCATCTCCACCTAAACCACCAACTCCACCTAAACCACCAACTCCACCTAAACCACCATCTCCACCTAAACCACCATCTCCACCTAAACTACCAACTCCACCTAAACCACCAACTCCACCTAAACTACCATCTCCACCTAAACCACCATCTCCACCTAAACCACCAACTCTACCTACACTTCCATCTCCACCTAAACCACCAACTCCACGTAAACCACCATCTCCACCTAAACTACCATCTCCACCTAAACTACCATCTCCACCTAAACCACCAACTCCACCTAAACCACCATCTCCACCTGAACCACCATCTCCACCTGAACCACCATCTCCACCTGAACCACCAACTCCACCTAAACCACCATCTCCACCTAAACTACCAACTCCACCTAAACCACCATCTCCACCTAAACCACCATCTCCACCTAAACCACCAACTCCACCTAAACCACCATCTCCACCTAAACCACCAACTCCACCTAAACCACCATCTCCACCTAAACCACCATCTCCACCTAAACCACCATCTCCACCTAAACCACCAACTCCACCTAAACCACCATCTCCACCTAAACCACCAACTCCACCTAAACCACCAACTCCACCTAAACCACCATCTCCACCTAAACCACCAACTCCACCTAAACCACCAACTCCACCTAAACCACCATCTCCACCTAAACCACCATCTCCACCTAAACCACCAACTCCACCTAAACTACCATCTCCACCTAAACCACCAACTCCACCTAAACCACCATCTCCACCTAAACCACCATCTCCACCTAAACCACCATCTCCACCTAAACCACCATCTCCACCTAAACCACCAACTCCACCTAAACCACCATCTCCACCTAAACCACCAACTCCACCTAAACCACCATCTCCACCTAAACCACCAACTCCACCTAAACCACCATCTCCACCTAAACCACCATCTCCACCTAAACCACCATCTCCACCTAAACCACCAACTCCACCTAAACCACCATCTCCACCTAAACCACCAACTCCACCTAAACCACCATCTCCACCTAAACCACCAACTCCACCTAAACTACCATCTCCACCTAAACCACCAACTCCACCTAAACCACCATCTCCACCTAAACCACCAACTCCACCTAAACCACCATCTCCACCTAAACCACCAACTCCACCTAAACCACCAACTCCACCTAAACCACCAACTCCACCTAAACCACCATCTCCACCTAAACCACCAACTCCACCTAAACCACCATCTCCACCTAAACCACCATCTCCACCTAAACCACCATCTCCACCTAAACCACCATCTCCACCTAAACTACCATCTCCACCTAAACCACCAACTCCACCTAAACCACCAACTCCACCTAAACCACCAACTCCACCTAAACCACCATCTCCACCTAAACCACCATCTCCACCTAAACCACCAACTCCACCTAAACCACCAACTCCACCTAAACCACCATCTCCACCTAAACCACCAACTCCACCTAAACCACCATCTCCACCTAAACCACCAACTCCACCTAAACCACCATCTCCACCTAAACCACCATCTCCACCTAAACCACCAACTCCACCTAAACTACCATCTCCACCTAAACCACCATCTCCACCTAAACTACCATCTCCACCTAAACCACCAACTCCACCTAAACTACCAACTCCACCTAAACTACCATCTCCACCTAAACCACCATCTCCACCTAAACCACCATCTCCACCTAAACCACCAACTCCACCTAAACTACCAACTCCACCTAAACTACCATCTCCACCTAAACCACCATCTCCACCTAAACCACCATCTCCACCTAAACCACCAACTCCACCTAAACCACCATCTCCACCTAAACCACCAACTCCACCTAAACCACCATCTCCACCTAAACCACCAACTCCACCTAAACCACCATCTCCACCTAAACCACCATCTCCACCTAAACCACCATCTCCACCTAAACTACCATCTCCACCTAAACCACCAACTCCACCTAAACCACCATCTCCACCTAAACTACCATCTCCACCTAAACCACCAACTCCACCTAAACTACCATCTCCACCTAAACCACCAACTCCACCTAAACCACCATCTCCACCTAAACCACCAACTCCACCTAAACCACCAACTCCACCTAAACCACCATCTCCACCTAAACCACCAACTCCACCTAAACCACCATCTCCACCTAAACCACCAACTCCACCTAAACCACCAACTCCACCTAAACCACCATCTCCACCTAAACCACCAACTCCACCTAAACCACCATCTCCACCTAAACCACCAACTCCACCTAAACCACCATCTCCACCTAAACCACCATCTCCACCTAAACCACCAACTCCACCTAAACTACCATCTCCACCTAAACCACCAACTCCACGTAGGCTACTAACTCCACCTGCAGGTAAAGTGAAGCCAAGACTTTCCCTACTCTGCCTCGAACGAATACTCACTGACTTCATTGGTTGAATTGGTTAAAAATTAAAAAGTAGAAATTAAGCCTGAAGAGTTGAATAGAGGCAGTTGGGCGGGCCATGCTGAGGAAAATACTGCTACCCGTTTACAAGTTTACTTGAAATGTTTCATTTTTTTTCTTCATGACAAATACATAAAGAAGCGCGCAATTCAAGCTAAAGTCAGCTTTCAGAGTTACAAACATCCTCTCGGATGCACATAAACTGGCATTTCAGCTAATACCAGATGCTACACTGGTGCAGTTAGCCAGAAGCTCTGCTAACATTAGCCCGACACCCACTCCGTCCCTGACCCCCTGTCTGGGAGGATTCTCACAGGGAAAGAGATGCTACATTTTCATCCACAGCTAAAGATGTCGACAGTGGTGTAGTTCAGGGTATACGCGGGTCTACCGAGTATACCACTTTCTTTTTCCAGTCAGCCTTGAGTAAACCCATTTCTAAACCCCTTGTGATGCTGCTTTTACAGTTAGAAATGTCCCTACACATGTACCCACATCATATATACATAGACGCCTCATTAAGCACTGGAGAGTGAATCAGCGTCGCCGCCATATTGGATGGGTTGCCACCATCGAGTCTTGCTGCAGTCTACGTAGTTTCCCCACATATATTACACACAAACAAAACACTTTTCTACATAACTGGTTTATAAATAATAAATAAGTAATAATTAACACAGTGAATAATCTACTAAATGGAAATGAGGTGTTTATGGATATGGATATGACATTGATGTTTCACAAAGAGTTTTACATGGTAGTATAATTACCTCCACCAAGGAGGTTCTGTTTTTACCGCCTTTATCCGTCCATAACTTTTTAAGTTATGGACGGATTTTCTCGAAATTTTCAGGACTTGTTGGAAATGTGAAAAGGAAGAACTGATTTAATTTTGGTGGTGATCAGGATCACCGTTTGGATCCAGGAACATTTTAAAGGCCTTGGTAGAGGTTTACGTTCTCAGAGTGTTTTTCTGGTTAACTTCTGAATTGCATAGTTTTGATACAATATTTTATTTTCAGACTTTGTACAACTGTATCTCTATATTGATAAATTAAGAAAGAGAGTCAACCGTAGTCAAGAGAAAGCAGCAACTATTCCTGTATTTTGTTCAGCATACGGTTGCAATAACCAGCGAAATATTGAAAGCAGATCGTGTGGAATTACATTTCACAAGGTTGAATAATAATTTGTTTGACCAGATAAAAACAGATAAATCCAAATGCATCAATAAACAATGTTAGTATCAAATTCATTTATACATTTATTTGTATTGTAGCTACCTTATGTCTTAAGTAAATAGCATTATAAAAATATTTTAGCACATAGTTTTTATTATTTTACAGTGTATTATAACAATATCTCTGCTCTTTGTAACAAACCAAACTGTGAGAAAAATCAGGTAAAAACTTGGTGAAGATATTGTTGTGGTTGGACCTACATCTTACAGATAAATGGATTGGAGGCGCATGGAGACCCATCCAAAATGGCTGCGCGATGAGACATCAGCTTGTGTAGGCAGCGTGGTGCTGTGGAGTCTATATATGTATGATGTCTATGGTGGAAACCCTATACGTCACCCAGCAGCTCAGCTATGGTGCAGTTAGCCATCAGCTGCCTTTTTTTAGACATCAATATTGACTGGCCAGACCAGTGGACTGCTAAACACCATGGTTTTTAATCCAACAACTGCTGGTTGGGTCAGTCAGTTTGGGTAGATTGCTAGTTTGGGTAACTTCTTCGGACACTGAGAACTATTGTGTGTGTGTTTTTGGGGGTGGGAGGATGGAAGTTGTGATGCAGCAGCTGCATTGTTTATTCTCCGCAGGCATCAGGTCGGTAGCAGCGTGAACTCCTTTGGGATCAACAAGGAGCAACATTTGTCACTCTCAACACAACGGATAAACTCTGGAAGCCAGAGCTAGAAAATACACAAGGACGTGATTGAAGAGCCTCTGCTTCTAGATTCAGTTTTACACGAGTGCACGTTTCAGCTGCTTTTGATGTGTAGAAGAAAAAGATATATTGAAACAATTTATTTTCAATAAATGTTTAAAAAATAATTGAAACACTAAGTTTGCCTCATGTTGAACATAACTGACATTCATGCAGGCTGCTTGTGTGACCTGTAATACCTACAAACTGCCCCTGGACAGGTGACAAACTGTAATCCAGGTAATCCTTATTCCGTCTGTTGTTATTCCATCTTATTCCATCTGACGGAATAAGAAATAGTTTACTCCATTTTCTGAACTATTTAGTCCAATTCAGAGTCACGGGGAGCTGGAGTCTATCCCAGCAGTCATCAGGTGAGATTCAGGGACACCTGGACAGGTCGCCATCCATCACAGAGACAAATAACCATTCACACTCACTCCCACAGACGTGTAGAGTAACCAGGTAACCTAACATGCATGGTGTGGACTATGGGAGGAAGCCGGAGAGAACCCACACATACATGGGGAGAAAAGCCGCCGTTTGACTCTTCCCACAACCTGAGGCTCAAACCAGTGACCTTCTTCTGACCACTACGCCACTGTGCAGCCGGGTAGTTGACTGAAAAGGCAGAGGTGTCTCTTCGCAGTCTGTGGACCAGTGCAGCTTTGGTCATTTTATAAATCCTGGCTGAGATTCAGGAGCTGAACTTGAGTGACGACGGTCCACATCAGAAAGGTGTTCCTGGGTGAAGACACCTCTGACCATCTCCACTACCTCCACCTAAATAATGCTTCATGTGTTTTCTATGAATAATTAATCATTCCAATAACCCCTCCTAGAAGATTATCAGCTGTCTCGTCAACACACCTGAATGCTCTTCACACTGATGAAGATCAATAAATAAATAAGTAGAGGTTGGAGTGACTTGATAATCATGACAGAAGGACCAAATGGCAGCTAATCACCAGGAGGAAACGCTCCTCACCAGATCTCCTTCAGGTTGGTGTTTTCCTTCAGAGCCTCGTGCAGCTGCCGGATTCCTGCTGCTTTTAACTTGTTGTTGATCAGCCTGCAGACAGACATGCATCATGACCTGCAGCTCCCACCCTGGTGGCGTGTTGGTGTGTGTGTGGTGTTGGTGTGTGTGTGGCGTGTTGGTGTGTGTGGCGTGTTGGTGTGTGTGTGGCGTGTTGGTGTGTGTGTGGCGTGTTGGTGTGTGTGTGGCGTGTTGGTGTGTGTGTGGCGTGTTGGTGTGTGTGGCGTGTTGGTGTGTGTGTGGCGTGTTGGTGTGTGTGTGGCGTGTTGGTGTGTGTGGCGTGTTGGTGTGTGTGTGGCGTGTTGGTGTGTGTGGCGTGTTGGTGTGTGTGTGGCGTGTTGGTGTGTGTGGCGTGTTGGTGTGTGTGTGGCGTGTTGGTGTGTGTGTGGCGTGTTGGTGTGTGTGTGGTGTTGGTGTGTGTGTGGCGTGTTGGTGTGTGTGGCGTGTTGGTGTGTGTGTGGCGTGTTGGTGTGTGTGTGGCGTGTTGGTGTGTGTGTGGTGTTGGTGT
This sequence comes from Telmatherina bonti, assembly GCF_933228915.1. Lineage (NCBI taxonomy): Eukaryota > Metazoa > Chordata > Actinopteri > Atheriniformes > Telmatherinidae > Telmatherina > Telmatherina bonti. Next base: position 39,737,639 of record NC_136623.1, read on the forward strand.
GTGTGTGGCGTGTTGGTGTGTGTGGCGTGTTGGTGTGTGTGGCGTGTTGGTGTGTGTGTGACGTGTTGGTGTGTGTGGCGTGTTGACGTGTGTGACGTGTTGGTGTGTGTGGCGTGTTGGTGTGTGTGGCGTGTTGACGTGTGTGACGTGTTGGTGTGTGTGGCGTGTTGGTGTGTGTGGCGTGTTGACGTGTGTGACGTGTTGGTGTGTGTGGCGTGTTGGTGTGTGTGTGGCGTGTTGGTGTGTGTGTGGCGTGTTGGTGTGTGTGTGGCGTGTTGGTGTGTGTGTGGCGTGTTGGTGTGTGTGTGGTGTTGGTGTGTGTGTGGCGTGTTGGTGTGTGTGGCGTGTTGGTGTGTGTGTGGCGTGTTGGTGTGTGTGGCGTGTTGGTGTGTGTGGCGTGTTGGTGTGTGTGTGGCGTGTTGGTGTGTGTGTGGCGTGTTGGTGTGTGTGTGGCGTGTTGGTGTGTGTGGCGTGTTGGTGTGTGTGTGGCGTGTTGGTGTGTGTGTGGCGTGTTGGTGTGTGTGTGGCGTGTTGGTGTGTGTGGCGTGTTGGTGTGTGTGTGGCGTGTTGGTGTGTGTGTGGCGTGTTGGTGTGTGTGGCGTGTTGGTGTGTGTGTGGCGTGTTGGTGTGTGTGGCGTGTTGGTGTGTGTGTGGCGTGTTGGTGTGTGTGGCGTGTTGGTGTGTGTGTGGCGTGTTGGTGTGTGTGTGGCGTGTTGGTGTGTGTGTGGTGTTGGTGTGTGTGTGGCGTGTTGGTGTGTGTGGCGTGTTGGTGTGTGTGTGGCGTGTTGGTGTGTGTGTGGCGTGTTGGTGTGTGTGTGGTGTTGGTGTGTGTGTGGCGTGTTGGTGTGTGTGGCGTGTTGGTGTGTGTGGCGTGTTGGTGTGTGTGTGGCGTGTTGGTGTGTGTGGCGTGTTGGTGTGTGTGTGGCGTGTTGGTGTGTGTGGCGTGTTGGTGTGTGTGGCGTGTTGGTGTGTGTGGCGTGTTGGTGTGTGTGTGGCGTGTTGGTGTGTGTGTGGCGTGTTGGTGTGTGTGTGGCGTGTTGGTGTGTGTGGCGTGTTGGTGTGTGTGTGGTGTTGGTGTGTGTGTGGTGTTGGTGTGTGTGTGGCGTGTTGGTGTGTGTGGCGTGTTGGTGTGTGTGGCGTGTTGGTGTGTGTGGCGTGTTGGTGTGTGTGGCGTGTTGGTGTGTGTGTGGCGTGTTGGTGTGTGTGTGGCGTGTTGGTGTGTGTGGCGTGTTGGTGTGTGTGTGGCGTGTTGGTGTGTGTGTGGCGTGTTGGTGTGTGTGGCGTGTTGGTGTGTGTGTGGCGTGTTGGTGTGTGTGTGGCGTGTTGGTGTGTGTGGCGTGTTGGTGTGTGTGTGGCGTGTTGGTGTGTGTGGCGTGTTGGTGTGTGTGGCGTGTTGGTGTGTGTGGCGTGTTGGTGTGTGTGTGGCGTGTTGGTGTGTGTGTGGCGTGTTGGTGTGTGTGGCGTGTTGGTGTGTGTGTGGTGTTGGTGTGTGTGTGGTGTGTTGGTGTGTGTGGCGTGTTGGTGTGTGTGTGGTGTTGGTGTGTGTGTGGCGTGTTGGTGTGTGTGTGGCGTGTTGGTGTGTGTGTGGCGTGTTGGTGTGTGTGGCGTGTTGGTGTGTGTGGCGTGTTGGTGTGTGTGTGGCGTGTTGGTGTGTGTGGCGTGTTGGTGTGTGTGGCGTGTTGGTGTGTGTGGCGTGTTGGTGTGTGTGTGGCGTGTTGGTGTGTGTGGCGTGTTGGTGTGTGTGTGGCGTGTTGGTGTGTGTGTGGTGTTGGTGTGTGTGTGGCGTGTTGGTGTGTGTGGCGTGTTGGTGTGTGTGGCGTGTTGGTGTGTGTGGCGTGTTGGTGTGTGTGGCGTGTTGGTGTGTGTGTGGCGTGTTGGTGTGTGTGGCGTGTTGGTGTGTGTGTGGCGTGTTGGTGTGTGTGGCGTGTTGGTGTGTGTGGCGTGTTGGTGTGTGTGTGGCGTGTTGGTGTGTGTGTGGCGTGTTGGTGTGTGTGGCGTGTTGGTGTGTGTGTGGTGTTGGTGTGTGTGTGGCGTGTTGGTGTGTGTGGCGTGTTGGTGTGTGTGGCGTGTTGGTGTGTGTGTGGCGTGTTGGTGTGTGGCGTGTTGGTGTGTGGCGTGTTGGTGTGTGTGGCGTGTTGGTGTGTGGCGTGTTGGTGTGTGTGGCGTGTTGGTGTGTGTGGCGTGTTGGTGTGTGGGCGTGTTGGTGTGTGTGGCGTGTTGGTGTGTGTGGCGTGTTGGTGTGTGTGGCGTGTTGGTGTGTGGCGTGTTGGTGTGTGTGGCGTGTTGGTGTGTGGCGTGTGTGGCGTGTTGGTGTGTGGCGTGTGTGGCGTGTTGGTGTGTGGCGTGTGGCGTGTTGGTGTGTGTGGCGTGTTGGTGTGTGTGGCGTGTTGGTGTGTGTGGCGTGTTGGTGTGTGTGTGGCGTGTTGGTGTGTGTGGCGTGTTGGTGTGTGTGTGGCGTGTTGGTGTGTGTGGCGTGTTGGTGGGTGGCGTGTTGGTGGGTGGCGTGTTGGTGTGTGTGTGGCGTGTTGGTGTGTGTGGCGTGTTGGTGTGTGTGGCGTGTTGGTGTGTGTGGCGTGTTGGTGTGTGGCGTGTGGTGTGTTGGTGTGTGTGGCGTGTTGGTGTGTGTGTGGCGTGTTGGTGTGTGTGGCGTGTTGGTGTGTGTGTGGCGTGTTGGTGTGTGTGGCGTGTTGGTGTGTGTGGTGTGTGGCGTGTTGGTGTGTGTGTGGCGTGTTGGTGTGTGTGGCGTGTTGGTGTGTGTGTGGCGTGTTGGTGTGTGTGGCGTGTTGGTGTGTGTGGCGTGTTGGTGTGTGTGTGGCGTGTTGGTGTGTGTGTGGCGTGTTGGTGTGTGTGGCGTGTTGGTGTGTGTGTGGCGTGTTGGTGTGTGTGTGGCGTGTTGGTGTGTGTGTGGCGTGTTGGTGTGTGGCGTGTTGGTGTGTGTGGCGTGTTGCTGTGTGTGACGTGTTGATGTGTGTGACGTGTTGGTGTGTGTGGCGTGTTGGTGTGTGTGGCGTGTTGGTGTGTGTGGCGTGTTGGTGTGGGTGGCGTGTTGGTGTGTGGGTGGCGTGTTGGTGTGTGTGTGGCGTGTTGGTGTGTGTGGCGTGTTGGTGTGTGTGGCGTGTTGGTGTGTGTGGCGTGTTGGTGTGTGGCGTGTGGTGTGTTGGTGTGTGTGGCGTGTTGGTGTGTGTGTGGCGTGTTGGTGTGTGTGGCGTGTTGGTGTGTGTGGTGTGTGGCGTGTTGGTGTGTGTGTGGCGTGTTGGTGTGTGTGACGTGTTGATGTGTGTGGCGTGTTGGTGTGGGTGGCGTGTTGGTGTGTGTGTGGCGTGTTGGTGTGTGTGGCGTGTTGGTGTGTGTGGCGTGTTGGTGTGTGGCGTGTGGTGTGTTGTGTGTGTGTGGCGTGTTGGTGTGTGTGTGGCGTGTTGGTGTGTGTGGCGTGTTGGTGTGTGTGGTGTGTGGCGTGTTGGTGTGTGTGTGGCGTGTTGGTGTGTGTGGCGTGTTGGTGTGTGTGTGGCGTGTTGGTGTGTGTGGCGTGTTGGTGTGTGTGGCGTGTTGGTGTGTGTGTGGCGTGTTGGTGTGTGTGTGGCGTGTTGGTGTGTGTGGCGTGTTGGTGTGTGTGTGGCGTGTTGGTGTGTGTGTGGCGTGTTGGTGTGTGGCGTGTTGGTGTGTGTGGCGTGTTGCTGTGTGTGGCGTGTTGCTGTGTGTGGCGTGTTGGTGTGTGTGACGTGTTGATGTGTGTGACGTGTTGGTGTGTGTGGCGTGTTGGTGTGTGTGGCGTGTTGGTGTGTGTGGCGTGTTGGTGTGTGGCGTGTTGGTGTGTGTGGTGTGTGGCGTGTTGGTGTGTGTGGCGTGTTGGTGTGTGTGGCGTGTTGGTGTGTGGCGTGTTGGTGTGTGTGTGGCGTGTTGGTGTGTGGGCGTGTTGGTGTGTGTGGCGTGTTGGTGTGTGTGACGTGTTGGTGTGTGTGGCGTGTTGATGTGTGTGGCGTGTTGGTGTGTGTGGCGTGTTGATGTGTGTGACGTGTTGATGTGTGTGACGTGTTGGTGTGTGTGGCGTGTTGGTGTGTGTGGCGTGTTGGTGTGTGTGGCGTGTTGGTGTGTGGCGTGTGGTGTGTTGGTGTGTGTGGCGTGTTGGTGTGTGTGTGGCGTGTTGGTGTGTGTGGCGTGTTGGTGTGTGTGGTGTGTGGCGTGTTGGTGTGTGTGTGGCGTGTTGGTGTGTGTGGCGTGTTGGTGTGTGTGTGGCGTGTTGGTGTGTGTGGCGTGTTGGTGTGTGTGGCGTGTTGGTGTGTGTGTGGCGTGTTGGTGTGTGTGTGGCGTGTTGGTGTGTGTGGCGTGTTGGTGTGTGTGTGGCGTGTTGGTGTGTGTGTGGCGTGTTGGGTGTGTGGCGTGTTGGTGTGTGTGGCGTGTTGCTGTGTGTGGCGTGTTGCTGTGTGTGGCGTGTTGGTGTGTGTGACGTGTTGATGTGTGTGACGTGTTGGTGTGTGTGGCGTGTTGGTGTGTGTGGCGTGTTGGTGTGTGTGGCGTGTTGGTGTGTGGCGTGTTGGTGTGTGTGGTGTGTGGCGTGTTGGTGTGTGTGGCGTGTTGGTGTGTGTGGCGTGTTGGTGTGTGGCGTGTTGGTGTGTGTGTGGCGTGTTGGTGTGTGGCGTGTTGGTGTGTGTGGCGTGTTGGTGTGTGTGACGTGTTGGTGTGTGTGGCGTGTTGATGTGTGTGGCGTGTTGGTGTGTGTGGCGTGTTGATGTGTGTGACGTGTTGATGTGTGTGACGTGTTGGTGTGTGTGGCGTGTTGGTGTGTGTGGCGTGTTGATGTGTGTGACGTGTTGGTGTGTGTGGCGTGTTGACGTGTGTGACGTGTTGGTGTGTGTGGCGTGTTGGTGTGTGTGGCGTGTTGACGTGTGTGACGTGTTGGTGTGTGTGGCGTGTTGGTGTGTGTGGCGTGTTGACGTGTGTGACGTGTTGGTGTGTGTGGCGTGTTGGTGTGTGTGTGGCGTGTTGGTGTGTGTGTGGCGTGTTGGTGTGTGTGTGGCGTGTTGGTGTGTGTGTGGCGTGTTGGTGTGTGTGTGGTGTTGGTGTGTGTGTGGCGTGTTGGTGTGTGTGGCGTGTTGGTGTGTGTGTGGCGTGTTGGTGTGTGTGGCGTGTTGGTGTGTGTGGCGTGTTGGTGTGTGTGTGGCGTGTTGGTGTGTGTGTGGCGTGTTGGTGTGTGTGTGGCGTGTTGGTGTGTGTGTGGCGTGTTGGTGTGTGTGGCGTGTTGGTGTGTGTGTGGCGTGTTGGTGTGTGTGTGGCGTGTTGGTGTGTGTGTGGCGTGTTGGTGTGTGTGGCGTGTTGGTGTGTGTGTGGCGTGTTGGTGTGTGTGTGGCGTGTTGGTGTGTGTGGCGTGTTGGTGTGTGTGTGGCGTGTTGGTGTGTGTGGCGTGTTGGTGTGTGTGTGGCGTGTTGGTGTGTGTGGCGTGTTGGTGTGTGTGTGGCGTGTTGGTGTGTGTGTGGCGTGTTGGTGTGTGTGTGGTGTTGGTGTGTGTGTGGCGTGTTGGTGTGTGTGGCGTGTTGGTGTGTGTGTGGCGTGTTGGTGTGTGTGTGGCGTGTTGGTGTGTGTGTGGTGTTGGTGTGTGTGTGGCGTGTTGGTGTGTGTGGCGTGTTGGTGTGTGTGGCGTGTTGGTGTGTGTGTGGCGTGTTGGTGTGTGTGGCGTGTTGGTGTGTGTGTGGCGTGTTGGTGTGTGTGGCGTGTTGGTGTGTGTGGCGTGTTGGTGTGTGTGGCGTGTTGGTGTGTGTGTGGCGTGTTGGTGTGTGTGTGGCGTGTTGGTGTGTGTGTGGCGTGTTGGTGTGTGTGGCGTGTTGGTGTGTGTGTGGTGTTGGTGTGTGTGTGGTGTTGGTGTGTGTGTGGCGTGTTGGTGTGTGTGGCGTGTTGGTGTGTGTGGCGTGTTGGTGTGTGTGGCGTGTTGGTGTGTGTGGCGTGTTGGTGTGTGTGTGGCGTGTTGGTGTGTGTGGCGTGTTGGTGTGTGTGTGGCGTGTTGGTGTGTGTGGCGTGTTGGTGTGTGTGGCGTGTTGGTGTGTGTGTGGCGTGTTGGTGTGTGTGTGGCGTGTTGGTGTGTGTGGCGTGTTGGTGTGTGTGGCGTGTTGGTGTGTGTGTGGCGTGTTGGTGTGTGTGGCGTGTTGGTGTGTGTGTGGCGTGTTGGTGTGTGTGACGTGTTGGTGTGTGTGGCGTGTTGATGTGTGTGGCGTGTTGGTGTGTGTGGCGTGTTGATGTGTGTGACGTGTTGATGTGTGTGACGTGTTGGTGTGTGTGGCGTGTTGGTGTGTGTGGCGTGTTGATGTGTGTGACGTGTTGGTGTGTGTGGCGTGTTGACGTGTGTGACGTGTTGGTGTGTGTGGCGTGTTGGTGTGTGTGGCGTGTTGACGTGTGTGACGTGTTGGTGTGTGTGGCGTGTTGGTGTGTGTGGCGTGTTGACGTGTGTGACGTGTTGGTGTGTGTGGCGTGTTGGTGTGTGTGTGGCGTGTTGGTGTGTGTGTGGCGTGTTGGTGTGTGTGTGGCGTGTTGGTGTGTGTGTGGCGTGTTGGTGTGTGTGTGGTGTTGGTGTGTGTGTGGCGTGTTGGTGTGTGTGGCGTGTTGGTGTGTGTGTGGCGTGTTGGTGTGTGTGGCGTGTTGGTGTGTGTGGCGTGTTGGTGTGTGTGTGGCGTGTTGGTGTGTGTGTGGCGTGTTGGTGTGTGTGTGGCGTGTTGGTGTGTGTGTGGCGTGTTGGTGTGTGTGGCGTGTTGGTGTGTGTGTGGCGTGTTGGTGTGTGTGTGGCGTGTTGGTGTGTGTGTGGCGTGTTGGTGTGTGTGGCGTGTTGGTGTGTGTGTGGCGTGTTGGTGTGTGTGTGGCGTGTTGGTGTGTGTGGCGTGTTGGTGTGTGTGTGGCGTGTTGGTGTGTGTGGCGTGTTGGTGTGTGTGTGGCGTGTTGGTGTGTGTGGCGTGTTGGTGTGTGTGTGGCGTGTTGGTGTGTGTGTGGCGTGTTGGTGTGTGTGTGGTGTTGGTGTGTGTGTGGCGTGTTGGTGTGTGTGGCGTGTTGGTGTGTGTGTGGCGTGTTGGTGTGTGTGTGGCGTGTTGGTGTGTGTGTGGTGTTGGTGTGTGTGTGGCGTGTTGGTGTGTGTGGCGTGTTGGTGTGTGTGGCGTGTTGGTGTGTGTGTGGCGTGTTGGTGTGTGTGGCGTGTTGGTGTGTGTGTGGCGTGTTGGTGTGTGTGGCGTGTTGGTGTGTGTGGCGTGTTGGTGTGTGTGGCGTGTTGGTGTGTGTGTGGCGTGTTGGTGTGTGTGTGGCGTGTTGGTGTGTGTGTGGCGTGTTGGTGTGTGTGGCGTGTTGGTGTGTGTGTGGTGTTGGTGTGTGTGTGGTGTTGGTGTGTGTGTGGCGTGTTGGTGTGTGTGGCGTGTTGGTGTGTGTGGCGTGTTGGTGTGTGTGGCGTGTTGGTGTGTGTGGCGTGTTGGTGTGTGTGTGGCGTGTTGGTGTGTGTGGCGTGTTGGTGTGTGTGTGGCGTGTTGGTGTGTGTGGCGTGTTGGTGTGTGTGGCGTGTTGGTGTGTGTGTGGCGTGTTGGTGTGTGTGTGGCGTGTTGGTGTGTGTGGCGTGTTGGTGTGTGTGGCGTGTTGGTGTGTGTGTGGCGTGTTGGTGTGTGTGGCGTGTTGGTGTGTGTGTGGCGTGTTGGTGTGTGTGGCGTGTTGGTGTGTGTGGCGTGTTGGTGTGTGTGTGGCGTGTTGGTGTGTGTGTGGCGTGTTGGTGTGTGTGGCGTGTTGGTGTGTGTGTGGTGTTGGTGTGTGTGTGGTGTGTTGGTGTGTGTGGCGTGTTGGTGTGTGTGTGGTGTTGGTGTGTGTGTGGCGTGTTGGTGTGTGTGTGGCGTGTTGGTGTGTGTGTGGCGTGTTGGTGTGTGTGGCGTGTTGGTGTGTGTGTGGCGTGTTGGTGTGTGTGGCGTGTTGGTGTGTGTGTGGCGTGTTGGTGTGTGTGGCGTGTTGGTGTGTGTGGCGTGTTGGTGTGTGTGGCGTGTTGGTGTGTGTGTGGCGTGTTGGTGTGTGTGGCGTGTTGGTGTGTGTGTGGCGTGTTGGTGTGTGTGTGGTGTTGGTGTGTGTGTGGCGTGTTGGTGTGTGTGGCGTGTTGGTGTGTGTGGCGTGTTGGTGTGTGTGGCGTGTTGGTGTGTGTGGCGTGTTGGTGTGTGTGTGGCGTGTTGGTGTGTGTGGCGTGTTGGTGTGTGTGTGGCGTGTTGGTGTGTGTGGCGTGTTGGTGTGTGTGGCGTGTTGGTGTGTGTGTGGCGTGTTGGTGTGTGTGTGGCGTGTTGGTGTGTGTGGCGTGTTGGTGTGTGTGTGGTGTTGGTGTGTGTGTGGCGTGTTGGTGTGTGTGGCGTGTTGGTGTGTGTGGCGTGTTGGTGTGTGTGTGGCGTGTTGGTGTGTGGCGTGTTGGTGTGTGGCGTGTTGGTGTGTGTGGCGTGTTGGTGTGTGGCGTGTTGGTGTGTGTGGCGTGTTGGTGTGTGTGGCGTGTTGGTGTGTGGCGTGTTGGTGTGTGTGGCGTGTTGGTGTGTGTGGCGTGTTGGTGTGTGTGGCGTGTTGGTGTGTGGCGTGTTGGTGTGTGTGGCGTGTTGGTGTGTGGCGTGTGTGGCGTGTTGGTGTGTGGCGTGTGGCGTGTTGGTGTGTGTGGCGTGTTGGTGTGTGTGGCGTGTTGGTGTGTGTGGCGTGTTGGTGTGTGTGTGGCGTGTTGGTGTGTGTGGCGTGTTGGTGTGTGTGTGGCGTGTTGGTGTGTGTGGCGTGTTGGTGGGTGGCGTGTTGGTGTGTGTGTGGCGTGTTGGTGTGTGTGGCGTGTTGGTGTGTGTGGCGTGTTGGTGTGTGTGGCGTGTTGGTGTGTGTGGCGTGTTGGTGTGTGGCGTGTGGTGTGTTGGTGTGTGTGGCGTGTTGGTGTGTGTGTGGCGTGTTGGTGTGTGTGGCGTGTTGGTGTGTGTGTGGCGTGTTGGTGTGTGTGGCGTGTTGGTGTGTGTGGTGTGTGGCGTGTTGGTGTGTGTGTGGCGTGTTGGTGTGTGTGGCGTGTTGGTGTGTGTGTGGCGTGTTGGTGTGTGTGGCGTGTTGGTGTGTGTGTGGCGTGTTGGTGTGTGTGTGGCGTGTTGGTGTGTGTGGCGTGTTGGTGTGTGTGTGGCGTGTTGGTGTGTGTGTGGCGTGTTGGTGTGTGTGTGGCGTGTTGGTGTGTGGCGTGTTGGTGTGTGTGGCGTGTTGCTGTGTGTGACGTGTTGATGTGTGTGACGTGTTGGTGTGTGTGGCGTGTTGGTGTGTGTGGCGTGTTGGTGTGTGTGGCGTGTTGGTGTGGGTGGCGTGTTGGTGTGTGTGTGGCGTGTTGGTGTGTGTGGCGTGTTGGTGTGTGTGGCGTGTTGGTGTGTGTGGCGTGTTGGTGTGTGGCGTGTGGTGTGTTGGTGTGTGTGGCGTGTTGGTGTGTGTGTGGCGTGTTGGTGTGTGTGGCGTGTTGGTGTGTGTGGTGTGTGGCGTGTTGGTGTGTGTGTGGCGTGTTGGTGTGTGTGACGTGTTGATGTGTGTGGCGTGTTGGTGTGGGTGGCGTGTTGGTGTGTGTGTGGCGTGTTGGTGTGTGTGGCGTGTTGGTGTGTGTGGCGTGTTGGTGTGTGGCGTGTGGTGTGTTGGTGTGTGTGGCGTGTTGGTGTGTGTGTGGCGTGTTGGTGTGTGTGGCGTGTTGGTGTGTGTGGTGTGTGGCGTGTTGGTGTGTGTGTGGCGTGTTGGTGTGTGTGGCGTGTTGGTGTGTGTGTGGCGTGTTGGTGTGTGTGGCGTGTTGGTGTGTGTGGCGTGTTGGTGTGTGTGTGGCGTGTTGGTGTGTGTGTGGCGTGTTGGTGTGTGTGGCGTGTTGGTGTGTGTGTGGCGTGTTGGTGTGTGTGTGGCGTGTTGGTGTGTGGCGTGTTGGTGTGTGTGGCGTGTTGCTGTGTGTGGCGTGTTGCTGTGTGTGGCGTGTTGGTGTGTGTGACGTGTTGATGTGTGTGACGTGTTGGTGTGTGTGGCGTGTTGGTGTGTGTGGCGTGTTGGTGTGTGTGGCGTGTTGGTGTGTGGCGTGTTGGTGTGTGTGGTGTGTGGCGTGTTGGTGTGTGTGGCGTGTTGGTGTGTGTGGCGTGTTGGTGTGTGGCGTGTTGGTGTGTGTGTGGATTGTTGGTGTGTGGCGTGTTGGTGTGTGTGGCGTGTTGGTGTGTGTGACGTGTTGGTGTGTGTGGCGTGTTGATGTGTGTGGCGTGTTGGTGTGTGTGGCGTGTTGATGTGTGTGACGTGTTGATGTGTGTGACGTGTTGGTGTGTGTGGCGTGTTGGTGTGTGTGGCGTGTTGATGTGTGTGACGTGTTGGTGTGTGTGGCGTGTTGGTGTGTGTGACGTGTTGGTGTGTGTGGCGTGTTGGTGTGTGTGGCGTGTTGATGTGTGTGGCGTGTTGGTGTGTGTGGTGTGTGGCGTGTTGGTGTGTGTGGCGTGTTGGTGTGTGTGGCGTGTTGGTGTGTGGCGTGTTGGTGTGTGTGTGGCGTGTTGGTGTGTGGCGTGTTGGTGTGTGTGGCGTGTTGGTGTGTGTGACGTGTTGGTGTGTGTGGCGTGTTGATGTGTGTGGCGTGTTGGTGTGTGTGGCGTGTTGATGTGTGTGACGTGTTGATGTGTGTGACGTGTTGGTGTGTGTGGCGTGTTGGTGTGTGTGGCGTGTTGATGTGTGTGACGTGTTGGTGTGTGTGGCGTGTTGGTGTGTGTGACGTGTTGGTGTGTGTGGCGTGTTGGTGTGTGTGGCGTGTTGGTGTGTGTGACGTGTTGGTGTGTGTGGCGTGTTGGTGTGTGTGACGTGTTGATGTGTGTGACGTGTTGGTGTGTGTGACGTGTTGGTGTGTGTGGCGTGTTGATGTGTGTGACGTGTTGGTGTGTGTGGCGTGTTGATGTGTGTGACGTGTTGGTGTGTGTGACGTGTTGGTGTGTGTGGCGTGTTGGTGTGTGTGGCGTGTTGGTGTGTGTGGCGTGTTGACGTGTGTGACGTGTTGGTGTGTGTGGCGTGTTGGTGTGTGTGGCGTGTTGGTGTGTGTGACGTGTTGGTGTGTGTGGCGTGTTGGTGTGTGTGGCGTGTTGATGTGTGTGACGTGTTGGTGTGTGTGGCGTGTTGATGTGTGTGACGTGTTGGTGTGTGTGGCGTGTTGATGTGTGTGACGTGTTGGTGTGTGTGGCGTGTTGATGTGTGTGACGTGTTGGTGTGTGTGACGTGTTGGTGTGTGTGGCGTGTTGATGTGTGTGGCGTGTTGGTGTGTGTGTGGCGTGTTGGTGTGTGTGGCGTGTTGGTGTGTGTGGCGTGTTGGTGTGTTTTCCTCACCAGAGGTGACTCAGACCCGTGTTGGCTCGGATCAGCTCGGCCAGATGTGGAGTTGCATCGTCACTCAGTTCATTCTGCACCAACCTGCAATGGAACAGCAGTACATCACACCACCTCCACCCACAGGACACCACCTCCACCCACAGGACACCTCCTCCACCCACAGGACACCACCTCCACCCACAGGACACCACCTCCACCCACTGGACATCTCCTCCACCCACAGGACACCACCTCCACCCACTGGACACCACCTCCACCCACAGGACACCACCTCCACCCACAGGACACCACCTCCACCCACTGGACATCTCCTCCACCCACAGGACACCACCTCCACCCACAGGACACCACCTCCACCCACAGGACACCACCTCCACCCACTGGACATCTCCTCCACCCACAGGACACCACCTCCACCCACTGGACATCTCCTCCACCCACAGGACACCACCTCCACCCACTGGACATCTCCTCCACCCACTGGACATCACCTCCACCCACAGGACATCTCCTCCACCCAGAGGACATCACCTCCACCCACAGGACACCACCTCCACCCACAGGACACCTCCTCCACCCACAGGACACCACCTCCACCCACAGGACACCACCTCCACCCACTGGACATCTCCTCCACCCACAGGACATCTCCTCCACCCACAGGACACCACCTCCACCCACAGGACACCACCTCCACCCACTGGACATCTCCTCCACCCACAGGACACCTCCTCCACCCAGAGGACATCTCCTCCACCCAGAGGACATCTCCTCCACCCAGAGGACACCACCTCCACCCACTGGACATCTCCTCCACCCAGAGGACACCACCTCCACCCAGAGGACACCACCTCCACCCAGAGGACATCTCCTCCACCCAGAGGACACCACCTCCACCCAGAGGACATCTCCTCCACCCAGAGGACACCACCTCCACCCAGAGGACACCACCTCCACCCAGAGGACATCTCCTCCACCCAGAGGACATCTCCTCCACCCAGAGGACACCACCTCCACCCAGAGGACATCTCCTCCACCCAGAGGACACCACCTCCACCCAGAGGACACCTCCTCCTCCCAGAGGACACCACCTCCACCCAGAGGACATCTCCTCCACCCAGAGGACACCACCTCCACCCAGAGGACATCTCCTCCACCCAGAGGACATCTCCTCCACCCAGAGGACACCACCTCCACCCAGAGGAAATCTCCTCCACCCAGAGGACACCACCTCCACCCAGAGGACATCTCCTCCACCCAGAGGACACCTCCTCCACCCAGAGGACATCTCCTCCACCCAGAGGACATCTCCTCCACCCAGAGGACACCACCTCCACCCAGAGGACATCTCCTCCACCCACTGGACATCTCCTCCACCCAGAGGACACCACCTCCACCCAGAGGACATCTCCTCCACCCAGAGGACACCACCTCCACCCACTGGACATCTCCTCCACCCAGAGGACATCTCCTCCACCCAGAGGACACCACCTCCACCCAGAGGACATCTCCTCCACCCAGAGGACATCTCCTCCACCCAGAGGACACCACCTCCACCCAGAGGACACCACCTCCACCCACTGGACATCTCCTCCACCCAGAGGACACCACCTCCACCCAGAGGACATCTCCTCCACCCAGAGGACATCTCCTCCACCCAGAGGACACCACCTCCACCCACTGGACATCTCCTCCACCCAGAGGACATCTCCTCCACCCAGAGGACATCTCCTCCACCCAGAGGACATCTCCTCCACCTCCAGAGTAAAGCAGCTTCAGCTTTGTAGAACGTTTCTTACCAGAATATCCGCAGGACCTTGTTCTCCTTCAGAGCGTCTGACAGACACCTCCCTCCTACCGATGAGATGCCGTTAGCTGAAAGACTGAAGGAAGAGGAGGAGAGAAAGAAGCAGAAAAATTAATCAAGAAAAACTCTAAGAAGTAAAAGCAGAGGGAGGGGGAGGACAGAGAAGTAAAAAAATATGAAGGGAAGAAGAAAAATAACAGAAAAGAAGGAGAGGAAAAATTAAGAAGGAGGAGAATAAAAGAAAAAAAGAAACTTCATCTTAAAGTGTTTGGATCATTTCCTCCTACCTGAGGTTGGTGAGTGTCGGATGGTTCCTCAGAGCCTGGGCAAACGCTTCGGCCCCCTCATCCCCGATGCTGTTCCCCCACATCCTGGATGCAAACCCAACCCACCTGTTAGACCGGCTGCAGGCAGACCACCTACCGCTGCAGCAGGCAGACCACCTACCGCTGCAGCAGGCAGACCACCTACCGGCTGCAGGCAGACCACCTACCACTGCAGCAAGCAGACCACCTACCGCTGCAGCAAGCAGACCACCTACCACTGCAGCAAGCAGACCACCTACCGGCTGCAGGCAGACCACCTACCGGCTGCAGGCAGACCACCTACCACTGCAGCAAGCAGACCACCTACCACTGCAGCAAGCAGACCACCTACCGCTGCAGCAAGCAGACCACCTACCGGCTGCAGGCAGACCACCTACCGGCTGCAGGCAGACCACCTACCACTGCAGCAAGCAGACCACCTACCGCTGCAGCAAGCAGACCACCTACCGCTGCAGCAAGCAGACCACCTACCGGCTGCAGGCAGACCACCTACCGGCTGCAGGCAGACCACCTACCGCTGCAGCAGGCAGACCACCTACCGGCTGCAGGCAGACCACCTACCGCTGCAGCAGGCAGACCACCTACCGGCTGCAGGCAGACCACCTACCGCTGCAGCAGGCAGACCACCTACCGGCTGCAGGCAGACCACCTACCACTGCAGCAAGCAGACCACCTACCGGCTGCAGGCAGACCACCTACCACTGCAGCAAGCAGACCACCTACCGCTGCAGCAAGCAGACCACCTACCAGCTGCAGGCAGACCACCTACTGGCTGCTGATAGACCACCGGCTGCAGGTTGACCACCTACCACTGCAGCAGGCAGACTACCTACCGGTTGCAGCAAGCAGACCACCTACTGGCTGCAGGCAGACCACCTACTGGCTGCAGGCAGACCACCTACTGGCTGCTGATAGACCACCGGCTGCAGGTTGACCACCTACCGCTGCAGCAGGCAGACTACCTACTGGCTGAAGCAAGCAGACCACCTACCAGCTGCAGCAGGCAGACCACCTACAGGCTGCAGGCAGACCACCTACCAGCTGCAGGCAGACCACCTACCGGTTGCAGCAGGCAGACTACCTACTGGCTGAAGCAAGCAGACCACCTACCGGCTGCAGGTAGACTACCTACCGGCTGCAAGCACACCACCTACCGGCTGCAGGTAGACTACCTACCGGCTGCAGGTAGACTACCTACCGGCTGCAAGTAGACCACCTACCGGCTGCAGGTAGACTACCTACCGGCTGCAGGTAGACTACCTACCGGCTGCAGGTAGACCACCTACCGGCTGCAGGTAGACTACCTACCGGCTGCAAGTAGACCACCTACCGGCTGCAGGTAGACCACCTACCGGCTGCAGGTAGACCACCTACCGGCTGCAGGTAGACTACCTACCGGCTGCAAGTAGACCACCTACCGGCTGCAGGTAGACCACCTACCGGCTGCAGGTAGACCACCTACCGGCTGCAGGTAGACTACCTACCGGCTGCAGGTAGACTACCTACCGGCTGCAAGTAGACCACCTACCGGCTGCAGGTAGACTACCTACCGGCTGCAGGTAGACTACCTACCGGCTGCAGGTAGACCACCTACCGGCTGCAGGTAGACTACCTACCGGCTGCAAGTAGACCACCTACCGGCTGCAGGTAGACCACCTACAGGCTGCAGGCAGACCACCTACCAGCTGCAGGCAGACCACCTACCGGTTGCAGCAGGCAGACTACCTACTGGCTGAAGCAAGTAGACCACCTACCGGCTGCAGGTAGACCACCTACCGGCTGCAGGTAGACCACCTACCGGCTGCAAGTAGACCACCTACCGGCTGCAGGTAGACTACCTACCGGCTGCAAGTAGACCACCTACCGGCTGCAGGTAGACCACCTACCGGCTGCAGGTAGACTACCTACCGGCTGCAGGTAGACCACCTACCGGCTGCAGGTAGACTACCTACCGGCTGCAAGTAGACCACCTACCGGCTGCAGGTAGACCACCTACCGGCTGCAGGTAGACCACCTACCGGCTGCAGGTAGACTACCTACCGGCTGCAGGTAGACTACCTACCGGCTGCAAGTAGACCACCTACCGGCTGCAGGTAGACCACCTACCGGCTGCAGGTAGACTACCTACCGGCTGCAGGTAGACCACCTACTGGCTGCTGATAGACCACCGGCTGCAGGTAGACCACCTACTGGCTGCTGATAGACCACCGGCTGCAGGTAGACCACCTACTGGCTGCTGATAGACCACCGGCTGCAGGTAGACCACCTACTGGCTGCTGATAGACCACCGGCTGCAGGTAGACCACCTACTGGCTGCTGATAGACCACCGGCTGCAGGTAGACCACCTACTGGCTGCTGATAGACCACCGGCTGCAGGTAGACCACCTACTGGCTGCTGATAGACCACCGGCTGCAGGTAGACCACCTACCGGCTGCAGAAGTCAGACAACCTCTATGACAAATTTACCCCACATCAAATATGGAAGCACTCTTCTGAATGGCCCGGGCCAGAAAGGTCCCACCAACGCTGGTGATCTTGTTCTTGCCAAGCCTGCAATGAAGTCACAGCTGCATCAGGTTCAAACCCTTTCCGGGATCAATGATCTTCACTTGAAACATGTCAGGAACCCACTTCACCACTCTCAGCTTGGGACATTCCTGGATTATCTGAGCAACCAGCTTGGCTCCGTCGTCTGTGATGTGATTGTTGTAGAGCCTGATGACAGAGAGTTCCAGAAGTGTTACTGACTGGACCAACGTTTAATAGACTCTGAAAAGTGAAAATGATAAATAATCTTCTAGAAGGAAGCAGAAAGACTCGAGGACAACAGAACCTTCAAACGTTCCGTTGCAATCCCCAAAACGTCACATGACTCATATGAAAAGAAAAATACGCAAGTTAACTGCAAAGTTGTGAGAAGATCCAACATGAAGCTACCAGGAAGCATGTTTTTTCAGAACCGTAACCTGGAATGTCCTGGGATTTCTTGGAATACAAGGTGTTCAGGGACATGGCCAAGCAACAAAAAACTGGCACCTGACCACCACTGAACCAGACAGGACTGAGGAATATCTGAAGACAGGTCTCACAAAGGTTTCATGGACTGGATCAGAGACTGGCTCAGACCTCCACTCAACAGGATGGAGGTAGGGTACTGGTATGGACTTGCTGGACTAATCTTTGGAGTACTGCTGTGTATATTCCACCAGATGCCAATGCTAACCTCAACAACTGGACCGTCATATGGGTATAAAGCAGGATGGATGATTTTATAGAGATGATTTAGGGACAGCTCATTAAAAACCTTTGCAGCATATTAAATGTCCTGCAAGAGACTCAACAAAGTCTACTCTACCATGAGTGACGGCTACTTAGCTGCATTTGCAGCACACGTGGAATGCTGTGATGGCATCCTCAAGGAGTTTACACAGAATACTTCCAGGACTTAACTGCTGTAGTATTCAGATCGTGTCTCCACACATTAAACCCGGGGTAGGTAATGTTGGGGAGCTCGCAAGATCCCATCTTGGCCCCTCCCTCTGTCTTGGCTCATCCCCGTGTATTAGCTCCTCCCCCTGCCTTGGCCCCTCCCCCTGAGCTGGCTCTTCCTCCTGTCTTAGCCCCTCCTCTTGCATAGGCTCCTCCCCCTCTGGTTCTGCTCCCTGCGTGATCCGAGGCTTTTCTATTTTCTCTTTCTCGGCTGTTTAGCAGGAGGAGGCAAAAAAACCGAGCCGGGTCGGGAAATCCTTCCTGCATTTTCTCAGCCATGTTTGCCTTCCGAGTTTCTTCTTCACTACTTTGTATTTTCATCCTAACACGCTGTTTATATTCAGGGTGTGGCTATCAGGTATGTGCTGCTGGAGGGGGAGGAGGGGAGCCGGGAGAAGAAGCTACGAAATATAAGAAATGAACAACTCCATTTGGGTGGGAACATTTGGATTGGTCAGAGTTTTTACAGATTT